>NC_138312.1:46702500-47302500 GCF_965601325.2 Salmo salar | reverse complement strand
TTGACATTGGCAAAAAGTGGGGAGTTTTTTCGGATAAAAAGAAACAGGATGGAGCTAAGCACATGTAAAATCTGAGAGGAAAACCTGCTTCAGTCTCCCTGCAGACACAGGGAGAGGAATTCACCTTTCAGCAGGACAATAACTTACAACACAAAGCTACATCTACACTGGAGTTGCTTACCAAGAAGACAGTGAATGTTCATGAGTTGCCAAGTTACATTTTTGACTTATATTTGCTTGACAATCTATGGCAAGTTTTGAAAATTAATGTCTAGCCATGATCCCCAACACCTTGACAGAGCTTGAATAATTTTTTAAAGAATAATGGGCAAATATTGTACAATACAACTGTGCAAAGCTCTTATGAGACATAAACAAGAAGACTCACAGCTGTAATTTCTGCCAAAGGTGTTTATTACATGTATATCCTCAACGGGGTGAATACTATTGCAATAACGATCTATTAGTTTTTTTTTTTTACAAAATATTACCATTTAATCCATTTAAATTCCAGGTTGTAACGCAATAAAATGTGGAAAAGTCTAAGTGGGGTGAATACTTATTCAAGGCACTGTATAGGTAGGCTACTAGGTGCACTTGATCTTGCATGCCCAAGAGGAGAGTGTGTGAATAATGCAACAAAGGTGTGCTTTGTATACAAAAGGTAGACTAACTCGTACAAAGCAGAAAGATGACTGTTTCCAAATAATCTGCAGGACAACAAAAATATTTTAATCCCAAAGTTGTCTGACTGCCTGTTTCTAACTGCAGCATGAAAAATGCCCCCATTGGTCTCTGTCAGGACCTGCAGGTCTTCTAGTAAAGTGCAGTGAAATACAGATCTTCCTGTGTTTAATTTTATCACTGTAAAGTGTAAAAACGTGATCAGCATCCTGGTGATCCTGTCCATTGGACTGTATATAGCACTGTTACTAGAGGTCAGGTGACAGATGGTTAGCCTCTATTTCCCTCTGAAGTCTACTGAGACTCTGTATGGGCAGTAAAAGGAGAATTTTTCATCAGGGGTCGCAGAGCACGGGAGGGGGTGCAGTTGTCACTGATTGCCAAGGTTGGGCTCAATTCCATTTCAAGGAAAATTCTGAATTTCAGTCGAAAGGGGACATATAAAAAATAGCAGAGTAAATAAAAATGTAAATTCATAATTTTGCCGTCAAAATGACACCATTAGCACTTCTAGTGTTAATATATGCCTAAAGGAAAATGGCTGTTTTCCTTCTCGTCCTATACTATAGAATATAGTAATTCTTTCTTATTTTCCAGTATTTTTTTTAACTGTATTTTATTATTTCATAAAACTTGTTTAATATACACCATTTCTATTGGAGAGAAAAAACATGTTTTTGTGAGGAATAACTTCACATGAAAAAACGACAAGAGTTTAATAAGAAAAAAGAATGTACATAATGTAAATTTAAAAACATAATAATAAAAAAAATATATTATATCCTTTTTATCTCAAACATTTATCTTCAAGTATTTGTATCTATAACCATGTTTTTATTTAAATATAATTTGCATTTATAGAATTAATATGCCATACAAACTTAGTTAAACACTGTGATATATTGAGACAAATAGACAGTGTTTTTGATTGGCTGAATAGCATAGAGAAAATGTTGTAGCGATTTTGGGTTGTAGCCTCGGCCTGGGACTCGAACCGGGTCCAGCCACTGTCAACCCATCACCTTAGCCGTTACTCCAAGAAATCTAAACCTCTTGATGAGGTTGTTAGGTGTTGTGTTAAGGTCACTACAATATGATACGTAGGATAGTATTGTCATACTCAACATTCTTCCAGTTTACTTCCTGTATTGATTGAGATGTAATTAACCTCAATGCTGGTTATCACTAATTCATCTTTACTGTATATGTGCCTGACAGGCTGATCTAGAATCTCTGGATCCTCTGTCGTGCTTGCTGCCTTCTCAGATATGGCTCCGAATGCTACATCAGACTTGTGCTCCTCCATTGTGCTTGTCAGATTCTCTACTCTTCTCTTACAGTAGTCTGCATCCATGTCAAACACAAGTAAAAAAAATACATCAAAAATCTTCCAGCTTTGCCTTGAAACCATCTGCATATGACACGGTGTCATCATCCATTGCAGGGTGCTCTATGATACAGGTGAAGGTGTCCTTAAGTTGCTCATAGTTTTTCGCCACAGTGTTGACAATTCTAGAAGTCAAATTCCAATGCGTTGATGTGTTTTTCGGCAAGCGTGCACATCCAGCCTGTACAAGCAACATCACCCTTTTCGTCGACTTGCAAAAAAAATGTGAAGCTGCCCAGTGTTGCAAAGAAAACCTTAACTTTGGGAATGGACTTCGTTCTCTGACTCAGAAATAGATTGAGCCGGTGTGCATAGTAATGGTACACAGAAGTAGTACCCTGAGCTACTCTTTTACTTTTTGCCTGCAGGCCATTTAAGTCCGAAGCCATTACAGCAGCATCATAATAGGTTTAGGCACCAAGTTTCTCCATGAAGTTAAACTCAGACATCTCAGAATGCACAAAGTCAAACACAGACTGCCTATCTCGCCCAGTTGACACATCAAAGTAGCCAAATTGCTCACTTTCGGTTAATTGAAAATGAAATAATCTCCAAAATATTGTTATTTTTTAAACAAACCTTAGACAGTTGGTTGCAATTTCAGTTTAATCCACCTGAAAAGACAGAACAAATAATACAACAAATATTGTGGTGAAACTGAAATATACTAATTGATAAAAAAAAACGTATTCTTTGATATATTTTCAAAAAATGTATAATTTTTTATAAATTATATCATAAATAGGACTGGTGAAGTTATGTCACACATGCAGCTAACACAGACATATGGAAATGTCTGCTCTACCCAAAATTGCAACCATCTATTCCAGCTTTACCACAAAAATGGAAGGGGCAAGTAGAATGTGGAAAAAGTAAGGAACTTGTCTGTCAGCCCTGCATTAAAGACCATAAATGTTTAAAGAAAATTCAGATAAATAAAAACATAAATGAAATTGATATAAGGACCAAAAAATTGACAGCTGTGCCATATAAATTGCAAAAGAGTTGGGAAGAGATTTTCGATGTACCTATTCCATGGCACACACTGGATTCAAAACTTCGAATTTTTCAATTTAAATTATTATACAAAATTCTTGCAACCAATTGAATGTTATATATATGGGGGATACAATCTTCCCAGCTCTGCACATTTTGCTGTGAGGAGGCAGAGTCATTAGATCATTTATTTTGGTACTGTCCATAATGTATGTAGGTCGTTTTTGGTCACAGGTCCAGGAATGGCTGAAGAATTGCAACATTTACCTAGAACTAACGCTGCAGATAGCAATGCTGGGTGATTTGAAAAGTCACAGTCAATCAATCTATAATATAATATTTATTTTAGCAAAAATGTTTATCTTTAATTTACAATCTGTAGAAGCTATGAGAATAGAAAGCTTCAGTACTTTTGTGACGCATCACAGCACAGCACAGAAACATATATGGCAAATAGAAATCCAAAATGGATGGTGTTAAGAGACAGATGGAAGGGGTTGAATGGAGCTGAAGGGTGGGACTAATAACAAAATAACTAATGTAAAATGTACAGGTTCTGTAAAATGTATATAGGTTAAGAAATGTTGTGAAACAGCAGAGTTAAAAATAGAAATCAAACTGGATGGATGTCAGAAATAGAGGAAGGACTAAAAACAAATGAAATATAACTACTGTAAAATAGATTGTGTCTGTAAAATGTGTACAATATGGATAAACTGAAGGTAGAAGCCTAAGTGTTATTGTTTATTAGTTTACAACAATTGGGGAAGGGATGGTAGGGTTTGCGGGGAATAATAAAGGTATATTATTTTTTTAAAGTATGTATATATGTACAGTTGAAGTCAGAAGTTTGAATACACCTTAGCCAAATACATTTAAACTCAGTTTTTCATAATTCCTGACATTTAATCCTAGTAGAAATTCCCTGTTTTAGGCCAGTTAGGATCACCACTTCATTTTAATGTGAAATGTCAGATAAATATTAGAGAGAATGATTTATTTCAGCTTTTATTTCTTTCATCACATTCCCAGCGGGTCAGAAGTTTACATACACTCAATTAGTATTTGGTAGCATTGGCTTTGTTTGACTAGGGTAATATGTTTCGGGTTGCCTTCCACAACAAGTTGGGTGAATTTTGGCCCATTCCTCCTGACAGAGCTGGTGTAACTGAGTCAGGTTTGTAGGCCTCCTTGCACGCACACACTTTTTCTGTTCTGCCCACAAATGTTCTATAGAATTGAGGTCAGAGCTTTGTGATGGCCACATTTGTGGAGTGGTTGAAAAACAAGTTTTAATGACTCCAACCTAAGTGTATTATATGTAAACTTACGACTTCAACTGTATGTGTATGTATGTATATATGTGTATATATATGTATGAATGTTTATGTATACATATATATATCGGTATGTATGTATGTATGTATGTATGTATGTATGTATGTATGTATGTATGTATGTATGTATGTATGTATGTATGTATGTATGTATGTATGTATGTATGTACTGTCACGTCCTGACCATAGAAAGCTTTTATTTTCTATGGTAGGGTAGGTCAGGGCGTGACAGGGGGTTTTGTCTAGTTAACATTTTCTATGTTGTGTGGTTCTAGTTTCTGTATTTCTATGTTGTTTCCTTGGGGGATGATCTCCAATTAGAGGCAGCTGGTCATCGTTGTCTCTAATTGGAGATCATATTTAAGTTGTTGTTTTTCCCACTAGGTTTTGTGGGAGATTATTTGAGTTAGTATATGTTGCACCTCTTCGTCACGGTTTGTTGTTTTGTTTATTAGTTTATTTGTATGTCTTGCATAGTTTCACAGTTATAATAAAATGTGGAACGATACACACGCTGCGCCTTGGTCTCCTTCATCATAGGACAAATGTGACAGAATCTCCCACCTTCAACGGACCAAGTAGCGTAGTCAGGAGGACAAGACCTGGGAGGAAATCCTGGATGGGGCAGGACCCTGGACAAGGCCCGGGGATTATCGTCGTCCAAAGGAGGAGATTGAAGCAGCGAGAGCAGAACGGCGATATTACGAGGCGTTATACCATCAAGGCAAGCACGAGAGGCAGCCCCATAAACATTTTTTTGGGGGGGGGGCACACGGGGAGATTGGCAGAGTCAGGGTTCAGACCTGAGCCAACTCCCCGTGCTTAGCGTGGGGAGCATGTGACCAGCATGTGACCAGCATGTGACCAGTCGGGCACCGTGTTATGCGATCATTCACAGCCCGGTGCGCTCATTGCCAGCGCCCCGCATTTGCCGGGCTAGAGTGAGCATTCAGCCAGGAAGGGTGGTGCCAGCTCAGCGCTCCTGGTCTCCAGTACGCCTCCTCGGTCCAGGATATCCTGCTCCGGCTCCGCGCACTGTGTCACCAGTGCGCATTCACAGCCCTGTGCGTCCTGTGCCAGTGCCCCACATTTGCCGGGCGAAAGTAAGCATCCAGCCAAGATGGGTTGTGTCAGCTCTACGCTCAAGACCTCCGGTGCACCTCCACGGCCCAGTATATCCTGTACCTGCCCCACGCACCTGGCCTCCAGTGAGTCTATCCAGCCTGGTACGCCCTGTGCCTGCTCCTCGCGCTTGCCCTGAGGTGCGTGTTACCAGTCTGGCGCCACCTGTGCCAGCCCCACGCATCAGGCCTCCAGTATGCCTGTCCAGTCCGGTTTGTCCTGTTCCTGCTCTCCGCACTCGCCCTGAGGTGCGTGTTACCAGTCTGGCGCCACCTGTCCAGAGCTTCCGGCGACAGTTCCCAGTCCGGAGCTTCCGGCGACAGTTCCCAGTCCGGAGCTTCCGGCGACGTTTTATAGTCCGGAGCCTCCTGAGACGGCCCACAGTGCGGAGCCTCCTGAGACGGCCCACAGTCCGGAGCCTCCTGAGACGGCCCAAAGTCCGGAGCCTCCTGAGACGGCCCACAGTCCGGAGCCTCGTGAGACGGCCCACAGTCCGGAGCCTCGTGAGACGGCCCACAGTCCGGAGCCTCCTGAGACGGCCCCCAGTCCGGAGCCTCCAGTGACGGCCCCCAGTCCGGAGCCTCCAGTGACGGCCCCCAGTCCGGAGCCTCCAGTGACGGCCCCCAGTCCGGAGCCTCCAGTGACGGCCCCCAGTCCGGAGCCTCCAGTGACATCCCCGCAGTCCGGAGTCTCCAGCGGTGGTCCGCAGTCCGGAACCTCCTGAGACGGCCCCCAGTCCGGAACCTCCTGAGACGGCCCGCAGTCCGGAGCCTCCTGAGACGGCCCGCAGTCCGGAGCCTCCTGAGACGGCCCGCAGTCCGGAGCCTCCTGAGACGGCCCGCAGTTTAAAGTTCCACATGCTCAGCAAGTAAAGCATCGTAGTGTGCAAATAGACAGGTCAAGGCAGGCGGGGTTTCAGTAAACCAAAGGTGGGGCAATGGTACCGGACGGCAGGCAGGCTCGGGGTCAGGAGAAGTCAACAATCCAGAGGTGGGGCAAAGGTACAGGTCGGCAGGCAGGCAGCAAACAGGAGACAAAAGGCTGTGAGACATAGGTTTGACTCTGGACACATGAAAGGTGGGATGTATACGAAGGGTTCGGTGCAGCAGAAGACGAACAGCAGAGGGGCTAATAATCTTGGATATGGGAAATGGGCCAATAAACCGGGGTGAGAGTTTGCGGGATTCCACCTGGAGGGGTAGATCCCGGGTGGATAGCCATACCTTCTGCCCGAGACGATTCCAGGGAGCCGGGGTCCGATGGCTATCTACCTGTCGTCGATACCTGGAGGTGGTCTTGAGGACGGCCGACTGGGCTCCAGGCAGCGTAGAGTAGTCTCAAGATCCTGGTTGACTCGCTCCGACTGGCCTTTGGACTTGGGGTGGAACCCAGGGGACAGGCTGGCAGATGACCCAATGAAGGTGCAGATCGTCCTTACAACACCGGGACGAGAACTGAGGCCCCCGGTCAGAGACCATGTCCACGGTCAGTCCATGGATCCAGAAGATGTGCTGCACCATGAGCTGGACGGTCTTCTTGGCCGAGGGTAGCTTGGGGAGAGGAATGAAGTGAGCGGCCTTGGAAAACCGGTTGACCACAGTCAGGATGGTAGTGTTGCCCTCAGACGGGGGAGACCCATGACGAAATCCAGGGCTATGTGGGACCAGGGTCGGTGAGGGACAGGCAGTTGTTGAGGAAGACCAGCCGGAGCTTGCAGAGAAGTCTTATTCTGAGCACAGACCGTGCGGGCGGAGACAAACGCGGTGACATCCGGAACCATTGTAGGCCACCAAAAGCGTTGTCGCATGAAGACCAGGGTTAGATGGGAGCCCGGGTGGCAAGCAAGCCTGGAGGAATGGGCCCACTCCAGGACCTCAGAACGGACAGCGTCAGGCACAAACACCCAATTATCAGGGCCCCCCAGGGTTTGGCTGGGATCGCTGCGCCTCCCGGTCCAGTTTTCCTATACCCTAGTTGAGTGCCGTCATTAGGCACGAGGTGGGAAGGACGGTCTTGGGCTCTGGGGTGGTACCCGTGGGGCTATAGCGGCGGGACAGTGCATCTTGCTTGACATTCTTGGATCCCGGCCGGTACGAGAGGGAGAAGTTGAACCGTGTGAACATCAGTGCCCATTTGGCTTGCCTGGAGGCACATGGCGGTGCGGAAATACTCCAGGTTCTTGTGGTCGGTCCACACGATGAATGGGTGTTCCGCCCCCTCCAGCCAGTGCCTCCATTCCTCCAACGCCATCTTCACTGCGAGAAGCTCACAATTCTCCACATCGTAGTTCTTTTCCGTGGTGTTGACAAAAAAAAATGCATGAAATGTATGTATTCACTACTATAAGTCGCTCTGGATAAGAACGTCTGCTAAATTACTAAAATGTAAATGTAAAAATGAGGTCCAGGGCAGAACGCTGGGACAGGACCACCCCCACTCTGACATCAGAAGCATTGGCCTCCACCATGAACTGACGGGAAGGGTCTGGATGAACCAAGATGGGAGCTGTGGTGAAGAGACGTTTGAGGCCCCGGAATGCCCGGTCAGCAGCTGGAGACCATGTGAACGGAACCTTGGACGAGGTGAGTGCAGACAGGGGGGAAGCCAGGGTGCTGTAACCCCGGATAAAGCGGCGATAGAAGTTGGAGTACCCCAGGAAGCATTGCAGCTGCACCCTGGAAGTAGGCTGGGACCAATCCATCACCGCTCTCACCTTCCCGGGATCCATTTGCACACTCCCTGCGGCGATGATGAAACCCAGAAAATGGATGGTGGAATGATGGAACTGGCACTTCTCTGCTTTTACAAACAGCTGGCTCTCCAGGAGGCATTGGAGAACCTGTTGGATGTGGAGCACATGTTCTTGGGTGGAACGGGAGAAGATGCGGATGCTATATAGGTAGACAAAGATGAACCGGTTCAACATGTCGAACATCATTGACATGATTGACCAGAGCCTGGATCACAGCAGGGGCATTGGTAAGGCCAAATGGCATGACCAGATACTCGTAGTGACCGCTGGCCGTGTTAAAAGCGGTCTTCCACTCGTCCCCTTCCCGTATTCACACCAGGTGGTAGGCGTTCCGTAGATCCAGCTTGGAAAAAACACGGTGGCCCCCTGGAGCGGCTCGAAGGCCGAGGAGATGACTGGTAGCGGGTAGCGGTTCTTCCCCATTATGTCTTTGAGACCCCGGTAGTCGATGCACGGGCGGGAGAAGAAGAAGGACACATGAATCCTGCAGCAAGGGAGTCCCAGATGTAGGTCTCCATCGCTTCTGGTCCTGTCAGAGAGCACAGTCGTCCACGGGGCAGAGTCGTGCTAGGGAGAAGGTCAATCCCGCAATCATAAGGTCGGTGCAGAGGGATCGAAGTGGCCCGGGCCTTGCTAAATACCTCCCGGGGGTCCTGGTACTCCGCGGGAATGGTGGAGAGGTCCGGGGCACCTTCCGAGCCCCCGGAAAAACGTCCTGGGGCAGGTTGTGCTGACTTCAGGCAATGGGTGTGGCAGAATGGGCTCCAGCCATGATGGCACCAGTAGACCAGTTAATGAGGGGATTGTGTCGCTGGAGCCAGGAGAATCCCAATACCACAGGAATCTGAGAGGACTTGATGGGCAGGAACTGGATAGCCTCGCTGTGGTTCCCTGACACATGTAGGTTGATGGGAGGGGTGTTGTGGGTAACTCGGCTTATAGAGCGCCCGTCCAGCGCTCTAACATCCGTAGGAATGGAGAGGGGAAGAGTGGGGATGTTCTGCTTAGATGCCAGGGTAGCGTCCAAAAAGCTCTCGTCGGTCAATGAGAACCCGGAGAGATTTTGACTGGTCTCCTACTCAGAATGGCATGAAAAGGGGTGCGAGCAGGGGAAGCAGGAACGTTCTATATATGGCCCACCAGAGTACTCGCTCCTACCGGTGAGCCTGTTTTTTTTAAAGGACAAGAGGAGACGAAATGACCAAGAGTCCCGCAATACAGACAACTCTTTGTGTCGATCCTGTATTGCCATTACGCTGGCGACAGCCCAGCTCTTTTTAGTGGCATAGGCTCAGGAAGCGGTGACTCGGCCATCTTTGGCAGCCCTCGGGGCAGGTTCGGGAAGCCTCGGGTTCTCTCGGCAATGAGACAGTCGGGAGCTTCTGGGATGACTCGGAGACAAGGTGGGATCCCTGGGCGTGCGAGCGAAATCCAATTTCCTCTACCTCCATCGTTCCCGTAATCGCCCATCGATACGGATGTTTACATTTACATTTAAGTCATTTAGCAGACGCTCTTATCCAGAGCGACTTACAAATTGGTGGATTCACCTTATGATATCCAGTGGAACAACCACTTTACAATAGTGCATCTAAATCTTTTAAGGGGGGGGGGGGGGTTAGAAGGATTACTTTATCCTATCCTAGGTATTCCTTAAAGAGGTGGGGTTTCAGGTGTCTCCGGAAGGTGGTGATTGACTCCGCTGTCCTGGCGTCGTGAGGGAGCTTGTTCCACCATTGGGGTGCCAGAGCAGCGAACAGTTTTGACTGGGCTGAGCGGGAACTGTGCTTCCTCAGAGGTAGGGAGGCGAGCAGGCCAGAGGTGGATGAACGCAGTGCCCTTGTTTGGGTGTAGGGCCTGATCAGAGCCTGAAGGTACGGAGGTGCCGTTCCCCTCACAGCTCCGTAGGCAAGCACCATGGTCTTGTAGCGGATGCGAGCTTCAACAGGAAGCCAGTGGAGAGAGCGGAGGAGCGGGGTGACGTGAGAGAACTTGGGAAGGTTGAACAACAGACGGGCTGCGGCGTTCTGGATGAGTTGTAGGGGTTTAATGGCACAGGCAGGGAGCCCAGCCAACAGCGAGTTGCAGTAATCCAGACGGGAGATGACAAGTGCCTGGATTAGGACCTGTGCCGCTTCCTGTGTGAGGCAGGGTCGTACTCTGCGAATGTTGTAGAGCATGAACCTACAGGATCGGGTCACCGCCTTGATGTTAGTGGAGAACGACAGGGTGTTGTCCAGGGTCACGCCAAGGCTCTTAGCACTCTGGGAGGAGGACACAATGGAGTTGTCAACCGTGATGGCGAGATCATGGAACGGGCAGTCCTTCCCCGGGAGGAAGAGCAGCCCCTCTTGCCAAGGTTCAGCTTGAAGTGGTGATCCGCCATCCACACTGATATGTCTGCCAGACATGCAGAGATGCGATTCGCCACCTGGTTATCAGAAGGGGGAAAGGAGAAGATTAATTGTGTGTCGTCTGCATAGCAATGATAGGAGAGACCATGTGAGGATATGACAGAGCCAAGTGACTTGGTGTATAGCGAGAATAGGAGAGGGCCTAGAACAGAGCCCTGGGGGACACCAGTGGTGAGAGCACGTGGTGCGGAGACAGATTCTCGCCACGCCACCTGGTAGGAGCGACCTGTCAGGTAGGACGCAATCCAAGCGTTGGCCGCACCGGAGAAGCCCAACTCGGAGAGGGTGGAGAGGAGGATCTGATGGTTCACCGTATCAAAGGCAGCAGATAGGTCTAGGAGGATGAGAGCAGAGGAGAGAGAGTTAGCTTTAGCAGTGCGGAGAGCCTCCGTGACACAGAGAAGAGCCGTCTCAGTTGAATGACCAGTCTTGAAACCTGACTGATTTGGATCAAGAAGGTCATTCTGAGAGAGATAGCAGGAGAGCTGGCCAAGGACTGCACGTTCAAGAGTTTTGGAGAGAAAAGAAAGAAGGGATACTGGTCTGTAGTTGTTGACTTCGGAGGGATCGAGTGTAGGTTTTTTCAGAAGGGGTGCAACTCTCGCTCTCTTGAAGACGGAAGGGACGTAGCCAGCGGTCAAGGATGAGTTGATGAGCGAGGTGAGGTAAGGTCTCCGGAAATGGTCTGGAGAAGAGAGGAGGGGATAGGGTCAAGCGGGCAGGTTGTTGGGCGGCCGGCCGTCACAAGACGCGAGATTTCATCTGGAGAGAGAGGGGAGAAAGAGGTCAAAGCACAGGGTAGGGCAGTGTGAGCAGGACCAGCGGTGTCGTTTGACTTAGCAAACGAGGATCGGATGTCGTCAACCTTCTTTTCAAAATGGTTGACGAAGTCATCCGCAGAGAGGGAGGAGGGGGGGGGGGTGGGGGGGGGAGGAGGATTCAGGAGGGAGGAGAAGGTGGCAAAGAGCTTCCTAGGGTTAGAGGCAGATGCTTGGAATTTAGAGTGGTAGAAAGTGGCTTTAGCAGCAGAGACAGAAGAGGAAAATGTAGAGAGGAGGGAGTGAAAGGACGCCAGGTCTGCAGGGAGGCGAGTTTTCCTGCATTTCCGCTCGGCTGCCCGGAGCCCTGTTCTGTGAGCTCGCAATGAGTCGTCGAGCCACGGAGCAGGAGGGGAGGACCGAGCCGGCCTGGAGGATAGGGGACATAGAGAATCAAAGGATGCAGAAAGGGAGGAGAGGAGGGTTGAGGAGGCAGAATCAGGGGATAGGTTGGAGAAGGTTTGAGCAGAGGGAAGAGATGATAGGATGGAAGAGGAGAGAGTAGCGGGAGAGAGAGAGCGAAGGTTGGGACGGCGCAATACCATCCGAGTAGGGGCAGAGTGAGAAGTGTTGGATGAGAGCGAGAGGGAAAAGGATACAAGGTAGTGGTCGGAGACTTGGAGGGGAGTTGCAATGAGATTAGTGGACGAACAGCATCCAGAAAAGATGAGGTCAAGCGTATTGCCTGCCTTGTGAGTAGGGGGGGAAGGTGAGAGGGTGAGGTCAAAAGAGGAGAGGAGTGGAAAGAAGGAGGCAGAGAGGAATGAGTCAAAGGTAGACGTGGGGAGGTTAAAGTCACCCAGAACTGTGAGAGTTGAGCCATCCTCAGGAAAGGAACTTATCAAGACGTCAAGCTCATTGATGAACTCTCCAAGGGAACCTGGAGTGCGATAAATGATAAGGATGTTAAGCTTGAAAGGGCTGGTAACTGTGACAGCATGGAATACAAATGAGGAGATAGACAGATGGGTCAGGGGAGAAAGAGAGAATGTCCACTTGGGAGAGATGAGGATTCCAGTGCCACCACCCCGCTGGCCAGATGCTCTCGGGGTATGCGAGAACACGTGGGCAGACGAGGAGAGAGCAGTAGGAGTAGCAGTGTTATCTGTGGTAATCCATGTTTCCGTCAGTGCCAAGAAGTCGAGGTGCTGGAGGGTAGCATAGGCTGAGATGAACTCTGCCTTGTTGGCCGCAGACCGGCAGTTCCAGAGGCTGCCAGAGACCTGGAACTCCACGTGGGTCGTGCTCGCTGGGACCACCAGGTTAGAGTGGCAGCGGCCACGCGGTGTGAAGCGTTTGTGTGGCCTGTGCAGAGGGGAGAGAACAGGGATAGACAGACACATAGTTGACAGGTGTCACGTCCTGACCAGCAGATGGAGCTGTTGTTGTAGTTTTGGGGTCAGGACGTGGCAGTCTTGTGTTCTGTGTTGGTCTTGTGACTCCTGATCAGGAACAGCTGGGGATCGTTGTTCCTGATTGGGAGTCATATATGTAGGAGTATGTTTGTCACTTGGTTTTTTGTGGGTAGTTGATTTTGCACTGCTGTATGTAAGTACTTAGCCTGTAAAACTGTCGGTCTGTCTTTCTCTTTTGTTTATTGTTTTTCCCGTGTTCACGTTTATTTAATAAATTATCATGATGAACACGCAACCTGCTGCACCTTGGTCCATTTCCACAGAAGACAGCCGTTACAGAACTACCCACCACCAAAGGACCAAGCAGCAGAAGAGGAGGAAGCCACAGGAGAAGGAAATGGAAGAATGGACCTGGCAGGACGAAAGAAAATTCTGGGCGGACAAGTTAAGGGAGCTAAGGGAACCCGAGAGGCAGCCCCAAGATTTTTTTGGGGGGGGGCACACGGGTAGTTTGGCCAGGCCAGGGAAGAGCCGTAAGCCAGCTACCCGTGACTACAGGGCGGTGCGTACGAGGTGGAGGGCGTCATGTTACGCTGAGGTGCGCACCATCTCGCCTATACGGACGCACAGCCCAGTGCGCCCAGTACCAGCGCCCCGCAGGTGCCAGGGCAAGGGGAGCATCGAGCCGGAAGGGGTGATGCCAACCCTGCACTCAAGACCGCCAGTGCGCCCTTTCGGTCCGGTGTTTCCCGCTAGACACACTAGCATGGAGGTGCGTGTCTCCAGGCTGGTACGTCCAATACCTGCCCCACGCATCAGGAGTCAACAGTCGTCGGAGCTGCCCGCCAGTCAACAGTCGTCGGAGCTGCCCGCCAGTCAACAGTCGTCGGAGCTGCCCGCCAGTCAACAGTCGTCGGAGCTGCCCGCCAGTCAACAGTCGTCGGAGCTGCCCGCCAGTCAACAGTCGTCGGAGCTGCCCGCCAGTCAACAGTCGTCGGAGCTGCCCGCCAGTCAACAGTCGCCGGAGTGGCCGGACTGCGCTGAACTGCCGGAGTGGTCGGACTGCGCTGAACTGCCGGAGTGGCCGGACTGCGCTGAACTGCCGGAGTGGCCGGACTGCGCTGAACTGCCGGAGTGGCCGGACTGCCCTGAACTGCCGGAGTGGCCGGACTGCCCTGAACTGCAGGAGTGGCCGGACTGCCCTGAACTGCCGGAGTGGCCGGACTGCCCTGAACTGCCGGAGTGGCCGGACTGCCCTGTTCTGCCGGAGTGGCCGGACTGCCCTGTTCTGCCGGAGTGGCCGGACTGCCCTGTTCTGCCGGAGTGGCCGGACTGCCCTGTTCTGCCGGAGTGGCCGGACTGCCCTGTTCTGCCGGAGTGGCCGGACTGCCCTGTTCTGCCGGAGTGGCCGGACTGCCCTGTTCTGCCAGAGTGGCCGGACTGCCCTGTTCTGCCAGAGTGGCCGGACTGCCCTGTTCTGCCAGAGTGGCCGGACTGCCCTGTTCTGCCAGAGTGGCCGGACTGCCCTGTTCTGCCAGAGTGGCCGGACTGCCCTGTTCTGCCAGAGTGGCCGGACTGCCCTGTTCTGCCAGAGTGGCCGGACTGCCCGGTTCTGCCAGAGGTGCCCGCCTGCCCTGATCTGCCAGGGTGCCCGGCCTGTCAGGATCAGCCCGAGGGGTCCTCCTGCCCTCCGGTCCAGCCCGAGTGGTCCTCCTGCCCTCCGGTCCAGCCCGAGTGGTCCTCCAGCCCTCCGGTCCAGCCCGAGTGGTCCTCCAGCCCTCCGGTCCAGCCCGAGTGGCCCGCATGCCTTCCGGCCCAGCCCGAGTGGCCCGCATGCCTTCCGGCCCAGCCCGAGTGGCCCGCATGCCTTCCGGCCCAGCCCGAGGGGCCCTCCTGCTCCCCGGCCCAGCCCGAGGGGCCCTCCTGCCCCCCGGCCCAGCCCGAGGGGCCCTCCTGCCCCCCGGCCCAGCCCGAGGGGCCCTCCTGCCCCCCGGCCCAGCCCGAGGGGCCCTCCTGTCCTCCGGCCCGGCTCGAGGGGTCCGTCTGCCTGGCGCAGCTATCGGCTCCACCGAAGTGGGCGACGCCGAGGGTGGAGCAGGGTCCACGTCCTGCACCGGAGCCACCTCCAGGATAGGTGGGTTGGGGAGGGAGGGTGTAGCACAGTGCCGTCGTTGACGGCAGCCACCCTCCCTTCCCTCCCTTATTGTTTAGGGGTTATTGTTTATGGGTTTTGTTGGGGATTTTGTTTGTTGGTGTTTTTTTCGTTGTTAGGTGCATTCCGGGGTCTGCACCTTGAGGGGGGGGTACTGTCACATCCTGACCAGCAGATGGAGCTGTTGTTGTAGTTTTGGGGTCAGGACGTGGCAGTCTTGTGTTCTGTGTTGGTCTTGTGACTCCTGATCAGGAACAGCTGGGGATCGTTGTTCCTGATTGGGAGTCATATATGTAGGAGTATGTTTGTCACTTGGTTTTTTGTGGGTAGTTGATTTTGCACTGCTGTATGTAAGTACTTAGCCTGTAAAACTGTCGGTCTGTCTTTCTCTTTTGTTTATTGTTTTTCCCGTGTTCACGTTTATTTAATAAATTATCATGATGAACACGCAACCTGCTGCACCTTGGTCCATTTCCACAGAAGACAGCCGTTACAACAGGCTACAGAAGAGGCTACGCTAATGCAATGGAGATTGGAATGACAAGTGGACTACACTTCTCGAATGTTCAGAAAGTTAAGCTTCCGTTGCAAAAATTTTATTGACTAAAATGACGAAGATGATACAGTACTGCTGGCTGGTGAAGTAGGCTAGCTAGCAGTGGCTGCGTTGTTGACTTTGTTTGAACGTGTAGCTGGCTAGGTAACCTCGATAGTTTCAGTACTACACCTTATCATGATACAAAAGCAACTATATAGCTAGCTAACATAGCACTAATCAAGACGTTCCTTTGTAATGTATTTAGTTTCTACAATGCTGCTCGTCGGTAATAGTTGGCTAGGTTTGGAATAATGGCGTCGCGGGGGACGAAAATAGCTGGCTAGCTAACCTCGATAATTACTCTAAACTACACAATTATCAAACTTTGACAAAGACAACTAACACTGCACTAGTCAAATCGTTCCGTTGTAATGTATTAGTTTCTACAGTGCTGCTAGTCAGTAAAGGTTGGCTAGCTAGTAGTGGGTTCGATGATGACTAGGTGTGTTGACTAAGTCTGGAGTCTGGACAACGGCGTCGCGTCGCGGCTGGCTAGCTAACCTCGATAATTACTCTAAACTACACAATTATCTTAGATACAAAGACAGCAAAGACAGCTATGTAGCTAGCTAGCACTACACTAATCAAGTCGTTCCGTTGTAATGTAATAGTTTCTACAGTGCTGCTAGTCAGTAAAGGTTGGCTAGCTAGCAGTGGGTTTGATGATGACTAGGTGTGTTGACTAAGTCTGGAGTCTGGACAACGGCGTCGCGTCGCGGCGCGGCTGGCTAGCTAACCTCGATTATTACTCTAAACTACACAATTATCTTAGATACAAAGACAGCAAAGACAGCTATGTAGCTAGCTAGCACTACACTAATCAAGTCGTTCCGTTGTAATGTAATAGTTTCTACAGTGCTGCTAGTCGGTAGAAGTTGGCTAGTTGGCTAGCTAGCAGTGTTGACTAAGTTAGGAGGATGAAAACAGCTGGCTGGCTAGCTAACCTCGATAATTACTCTAAACTACACAATTATCTTTGATACAAAGACGGCTATGTAGCTAGCGATGAGGGAATCGAGCTCCGTAGGTAACTTCCGGGCTGCAAGCTCGTCCTTGACCTCCTCCGAGATGCCATGCAGGAACAAATCAAACAGTGCCTCTTGATTCCAAGCACTTTCCGTTGCCAACGTACAGAAATCCACTGCAGAAACAGCTACGCTATGGGAGTCCTGCCGAAGCTGGATTAGCTTCCGGACTCAAAGACGAGGGCACACTGAGCTAGGAATGCCAGACAGATGCTCGGCTCTCCATTGTAGCATTACGGAGGAGGTAAGCATGGCTCCCGAGAAGGTGGAGTGACCAATGAGACGGTGCTGCTAGCAGCTGAGTTGCTGAGGAGCTGTGGGGTTACCACTATGGTAGGTGGCCTCCCAAATGCCTGGTCATGGCGTTCAGCCAACGTTTGGACCCCCTCCCCAAGGCCACGAAGCAATTCCTGGTGCCTACCAATGGTGGCTCCCTGGGTTGAGATAGCGTTTTGCAGTTGGCCTGGGTCTGGGTCTGCTGGGTCAGTCATGGCCAGTTCGTACTATCAGACAAGCGGGCTCTGAGTCAGGACAGACAAGGGTCAATACCCGGAGGGCGAGAAAAAGGAGAGACTGGAAAAAGCAGGAGCGCTGGTTGACTTGACAAACAAGATGAACTGGTAACAGACAAACAGAGAACACAGGTATAAGTACCCAGGGGATAATGGGGAGGTGGGTGAAACCTCGAGAGGGGGTGGAGACAATCACAAGGACAGGTGAAACAGATCAGGGTGTGACATGATAGCCTCAACATTATCTTACATTGCCAAAGTACATCTGTAGGAACACACTCTCCCTTTAGTTAACACCTTTCACTTAGTGTTCATCTGCTGCAGAATGTATACATCCACGTGTGTTTTCAGTTCACAGATCTAGAAGGGATTTGATAGGTCTAGTCTAGTCAAAAGGGCAGAAGCCCCATTTGGCCTATTGGAGGGCAGGTTGGAGTCAATCACTATATAGCTCACACCTATCCCATCCTTTCAGATCTGTGGACTCCAACGGGATAAAGGCTAGACCAGGAACTGGCTGGGGGCTGAAATTGAAGTGGACATGTTTGTGTTTCTCTGACGTTATTGGGTATGCCACAGCGCCACCCTCAGTGCTTTGCATGCTGTGCCAATGTCTGTGTTTTTACCCTCTCCTGGTATTGGAGCACTTGATACTATCCTGGCACATGACATATGCCAGGCATCTTTCCTGGAAAAAGGCATATAGAGAGAGTGGGAGGGGGGATAGAAACAGAGAAAATGTGGCAGGAGAATATATACAAGTAGGAAAGAGAGTGAGAAAGACAGAAAGAGAAAGGAAGATGAAGCCAGAGAGAGAAGGACAGAAACCAGCTCTAACAAAACTTTTTTTAAAAAAAGCTACTTTGGCTTCAACCTAAAATAGATTCTGAATGTCTTTATCGCTATTCAGTAGTATGGTGTCCATTTTAGGACACAACCGGCCTCAAGCTTCTCACCTCTCCTTGAATCAATCGTCAACATAATTGACTCAGGAGGGGTGATGTGTCAGGCTTGAAGCTGAGGCTGTCCTAAAATGGACACCGTTCAGCAGTTTCATCATACTGCCATATAGACTTTTTACACAGAAAAAGTGAGTGCATAGAGAAAGAATGAAGTACAGAGTAGAAGGGAGAGAGAGAGAGAGAGAGAGCGAGAGCGAGAGATTGTAGAATATGGAGATGAGATTCGAGCAAAGGTGAATCAACCAAGCATTATATCTTTTGTTTGGGTAAGTTACCGGAATTTTGCAACCCTACTAAAGATCCTTCCCAGCAATCCAACAAATTCATAATCACATTTACTTATAAAGCCCTTTTTACACCATCTGATATAAGCCAGACACCTCAAGAAAGGAATGGGATTCTCTGGAGAGGAATGGGATTCTCTTTCCCCAGTCTTTCATTATGGCTCTATTGTGTTGGTAGAGAGATGGACAGCAGGCAATAGCCCAGCACTGACCAGGCCATTAGACTGAGTGGTGATTGTGAGGGTCTTAGGACATTGTGAAAACCATAAGCCTCTCCGTCCATATTAGAACACCGTCATTCCTCCTCCTCAGAGCTCACCCATTGATTTCAGTTCAGAGTTAAGATTATGTGAGGTTTGAGGTCTGAGGAGGATGGATTCTGGATCAGTCTCCCCCAAGTGTGTGGGACTGACTCTGAGCCATATTCAATCAAAACTGCTAACTGCATTACTTTTGTGGGAAAGGATATTAGTGTTCCTTCTGTTTCCCAGTGTAATCATTATTTTGTTGGTTGTTGAGGCAGGTGGTAGCAAAGAAGAACTCAGTTCCCTTTTCCTCATTGAAGAGATATCCTGTAACTGTAAAAAAAATGCTCTGTCATTATAATTTGAAAACATAGAAAATATAATACAACATACAATATAAAAATATAATACAACATAAATATATAATACAACATAACACATAAGAAGTCATACTCCTGTCTATAAGGTAAGATCAATCTCAGTCTCTCATGTATTGTGTGTGTGTGGTGTGTGTGTGTGTGTGTGTGTGTGTGTGTGTGTGTGTGTGTGTGTGTGTGTGTGTGTGTGTGTTCCCTTGTCGGAACTCCTAATGATTTATTTACTTATATTTTCAATGCTTATAGATGCGGAAAGATGCGAGGGAGGGAGATGTGGCTTGGCAACATGTTTTGGAACAGGTTGGTGATGATCACAGAGTCTGGGGGGCCCATGTTCATGATTAATTCATGGAACCTTCTGGCCCCCTGGAGCCCCTGGGAATACTGTAAGCAGATGCAAGACAGAGAGAGAGAGGGAAGAGGGATATGGGGAAAGAGAGAGAATAATCGGGGTTTAAGGAATGGTGAAAAATAGGGGGATAGATCAAGATGTAGAAAAAGACAGGGTGAGGGTAAGAGTAAGATGGGGTGAAAGAGCAGGGGTGATACCCAGATCTGATTACGTGTTGGTATGGTATGTGTTGGTATGGATCTGGATGGCCAGATAGCTAGCAACAATGACAAGAAACTGCCATGTGGTGAATCGTAAGTGGTTCGTTTCAGCTCATTCTTGTTCTTGATATCATGTCTCATTTTGAGGTGTTTTGCCTGATGCATGCTAATATGGGAAAAAAAATGGCCACATAGCTAGCTAACCAACAACTGTAACGATGTATTTGAGAGACAAGTGCTCATTGTGCAACTTCATTTATGTTTTCAGTAAACATTGGAGACATAGAATTGACCTTAAATCAGTCCATGGGCAACTTCCCCTTCATATCAATCTCTCTTAAAATACTCTCAAATAGCCTTTTCTTTTCTGTAGACAATCATCATCAGCATGTCTCCCAGCGCTTCAAAACAATAACTATAGTTGAAAATGAAAGATCTCAACGTGGGAAAGTTGGAAAATAGGTACTCAATTTAAATTATTATTGAAGTTCACATAAATCAAGTGTACTAGCTTAGATTGGAAAACTTCTCTCAACAACCGTACGGATAGAATAGAACTATATGCTCTTATATTGTAAAGACTGGAAGGAGACATGATATCACATGCCTTGGCTAAGTGCACTGAGGCAACAAATGTGATTTGCACAATACTATGTATTAAACACGGAATTACTATGTAATTATAATCAGACACCCGGGATGCTGTATAACCTGCTTAAAGACTGAACTGTATCCCTCGTTCTGTCTTGGGATTAGAAGTTGAATAAGAAGTCGAAAGGCAACAGTAACAGCATGCTGACTCCTCAGTGCCTTGGGAGCTAGCTCTTTCCTGTTCCCAAAGGTTATGTGTGAAATTGCTAAACAGGTCATGGAATGAGTCCTCAGCTTAACCACCGAAGGATAGGTTTATGAGGTCACTGATGGAGGTGCCTACTTGCAAATAAAGATGCATATTGAAGAGGTTTGAGTTCCATAAATTCGGCAAGCTTTAAGTTAGCCATTGCACAACCCTCCATATACCTAAATCAGCATACCATGAAAAAAATGAATTATGAAGCTATTTCATAGGTCCAAGCTGTGGTGAAATCTTTGGCCCTGCAAATTGCAACGGCCTGAGCCTCTGTCCATTTCTGCCCCTGCTACGCATGTACGCACGCACGCACGCACGCACGCACGCACCTCTACCCTGTCGCTAATGAGAACCGCTGGTACTCCAGAGTGCTGAGATATCAACTGTGAGGAGAGATGCGAGGCAGGGGAACCATGAGAGGGGAGCTAAAACAAGCTGAAAGCAGGTATACTTTAAAGTAGAGCTCAAAATGGAAAGTGCCGTAAAGACTGTACTTTTCACCGTTTTTACTGTAATTTTTCCAACTTCATGATACCCTGCTTGCAAGTTCCAGTATAATGTTGATTCTCATTCGTTATGTGAGAGTGTGCTGTAACTGAATGATGGATTTGTGTGTTTACGAATGAGCAAGTTCCAGTATAAAGTTGACCCTGATTTGACCTTTGTAAATGTATTCTCATTCCTTGAGTCAGAGTGTGCTGTAACTGAATGGATAGATTTTTATTTTGATATACCCCTTTGGCCTTTGAGTGGCAAGACTTCTCTGACTGAATCAATGCAATGAAAATAAATATGAAAGTGACAATCAGCAGTTGAATCACCTTTACTCCACATACAAGGCCCTTGCCCTCCCTTTGGCAAATCTGACAATAACCATTACCTGTTGATTCCTGCTTACAAGCAAACACTCAAACAGGAAGTACGAGTGACATGCTCAATACGGAAATCGCCCAGTGGCGTACCATACTATAGTAAACATATTTTCAAGTACTTCTTAAGTCGTTTTTTGGGGTATCTGCACTTTATTTTACGATTTATGTTTTACACAACTTTACTTTTACTTCATAGAGAAAAGAATGTACTTTTTACTCCATATATTTTCCCTGACACCCAAAAGTACCCATTACATTGGAACATCACACACTTGTCAAGAAAACATCCCTTGTCATCCCATCAGCAAATCACATTGTAACGGTTGTCGTCGGATAAAGCAGACCAAGACGCAGCGGGGAAATGTGCACTCATCTTCTTTTTTATTTAGTTGGCAAAGAAGGTGAACCAAAAATAAACACGTACACAAAAAGAAACAACAACGAATAACAGTCCTGTAAGGCTTGAAGCTATACACAGAAACAATCTCCCACAAAACACATACCTATATATAGGACTCTCAATCAGAGGCAACTAAAAACATCTGCCACGAGCAGAGTGCTAGTACAGGGCGAACTGGGCTGTGCAGGGGCCTGATGGTTGCTGTGCGTAGAGCGGGCGTAGGGTTGCCTAGACCTAGGAGTCGCACCGGTGGCAAGATGCGCTGCGCAGGCATCCTCCTACCACTCTAGCACGGCATTTGCGAGGGGCTGGGATCACTCGCACCGGACTGTGCGTGCGTATGGGTGAGATCGTGTGTACTTCCGCCTACCTAGGCGCGCTCCACTCCATACGTCCTTCCCAAAAAGCACGGGGAGCTGGCTTAGGGCTCACCCTTGGCCCAGCCAAACTACCCATGTGCCCCCCCAAAAAATGTCTTGGGGGTGCCTCTCGTGCTTCTCCCTCAGTGCGTAATAAGCCTCGTACCGACGCCTCTCTGCCTTGGCTGCCTCTATTTCCTCCCGTGGGCGACGGTATTCCCTAGCCTGATGCCAAGGTCCAGCCCCGTCCAAAATGTCCTCCCATGTCCAATTCCCCTGATAGTCCATATAATTGTTCCCTTGCTCCTTACCCCGCTGCTTGGTCCTTGGTTGGTGAGGGATTCTGTTACGGTTGTTGTCAGATAAAGCGGACCAAGACGCAGCGGGGAAATGTGCACTCATCTTCTTTTTTATTTAGTTGGCAAAGAAGGTGAACCAAAAATAAACACATACACAAAAAGAAACAACAACGAATAACAGTCCTGTAAGGCTTGAAGCTATACACAGAAACAATCTCCCACAAAACACATACCTATATATAGGACTCTCAATCAGAGGCAACTAAAAACACCTGCCTCCAATTGAGAGTCCAACACCCAATTACCTAGACATAGAAATACTAAACTAGAGAGAACATAGAAATACAAAAAAAACATAGAACAAAACCCAAAACCCAAAACCCGGAAATAATAAATCAAACACCCTTCTAAACAAACCACCACCCCGAACCACATAAAACAAATACCCCCTGCCACATCCTGACCAAACTACAATACAAATAACCCCTATTAAGGCTTGAAGCTATACACAGAAACAATCTCCCACAAAACACAAACAAAACACATACCTATATATCCTCTCTATGGCAGGCGGGACGAATTCGTCCCACCTACGCAACAGCCAGTCTAATCCAGTGGTGCGATTTTCAAATACCTTAGAAATGCTATTACTTCAATTTCTCAAACATATGACTATTTTACAGCTATTTAAAGACAAGACTCTCGTTAATCTAACCACACTGTCCGATTTCAAAAAGGCTTTACAACGAAAGCAAAACATTAGATTATGTCAGCAGAGTACCAAGCCAGAAATAATCAGACACCCATTTTTCAAGCTAGCATATAATGTCACAAAAACCCAGAAGACAGCTAAATGCAGCACTAACCTTTGATGATCTTCATCAGATGACAACCCTAGGACATTATGTTATACAATACATGCATGTTTTGTTCAATCAAGTTCATATTTATATCAAAAACCAGCTTTTTACTTTGGCATGTGACGTTCAGAACTAGCATACCCCCCGCAAACTTCCGGGGAATTTACTAACAAGTTACTAAATTACTCACGATAAACGTTCAGAAAAAGCATAACAATTATTTTAAGAATTATAGATACAGAACTCCTCTATGCACTCGATATGTCCGATTTTAAAATAGCTTTTTGGTGAAAGCACATTTTGCAATATTCTAAGTACATAGCCCAGCCATCACGGGCTAGCTATTTAGACACCCGGCAAGTTTAGCACTCACCAATATCAGATTTACTATTACAAAAGTTTGATTACCTTTTGTTGTCTTCGTCAGAATGCACTCCCAGGACTGCTACTTCAATAACAAATGTTGGTTTGGTCCAAAATAATCCATCGTTATATCCGAATAGCGGCGTTTTGTTCGTGCATTCCAGAAACTATCCGAAATGGTAAATCAGGGTCGCGTGCATGGCGCAATTAGTGACAAAAAAAAAATCTAAATATTCCATTACCGTACTTCGAAGCATGTCAACCGCTGTTTAAAATCCATTTTTATGCCATTTTTCTCGTAAAAAAGCGTTAATATTCCGACCGGGAATCTCCATTTAGCTAAACAGAGGAAAGAAAACAAAGCGTTCGGTCGACGCGGGCACGAGCCTGAGTCTCACAGTACTGTAACCAGCCACTACCCAAACGCGCTACTTTGTTTCAGCCAGAGCCTGCAAAGCCACGATTCAGCATTTTGCCGCTTCTGAGAGCCTATGGCAGCCGTAGGAAGTGTCACGGTACAGCTAAGATCCTCACTCTTCAATAAACAGAGACAAGAAGAACGACACCTTGTCAAACAGGCCACTTCCTGCATGAAATCTTCTCAGGTTTTTGCCTGCCATATGAGTTCTGTTATACTCACAGACACCATTCAAACAGTTTTAGAAACTTTAGGGTGTTTTCTATCCAAAGCCAATAATTATATGCATATTCTAGTTACTGGGCAGGAGTAGTAACCAGATTAAATCGGGTACGTTTTTTATCCAGCCGTGTCAATACTGCCCCCTAGCCCTAACAGGTTAACCTGTTGGGGCTAGGGGGCAGTATTTGCACGGCCGGATAAAAAACGTACCCGATTTAAACTGGTTACTACTCTTGCCCAGAAACGAGAATATGCATATAAGTAGATTTGGATAGAAAACACTCTAAAGTTTCTAAAATTGTTTGAATGGTGTCTGAGTGTAACAGAACTCATATGGCAGGCCAAAACCTGATACGATTCCATACAGGAAGTGCCCTGTCTGACAATTTGTTCTCCTTCATTGGCATCTCTATCAAAAATACAGCATCTGTGCTGTGACGTGACATTTTCTAAGGCTTCCATTGGCTCTCAGAAGGCGCCAGAAAGTGGAATGACGTCTCTCCAGTCTCTGGGCGTAGTACAGCAGCTCTGTTTGTTACTGGTCAGGCTGAGAACAGTGACACTGGAGATGCGCGTTCATGTGAATTCTCCATGTTTTTCTTTCTCTCTTTGAACAAATACAACATCGCCCGGTTGGAATATTATCGGTCTTTTACGAGAAAAATAGCTTATAAATTGATTTTAAACGGCGTTTGACATGCTTCGAAGTACAGTAATGGAATATTTTGAATTTTTTTGTCACGAAATGCGCTCGTGCGTCACCCTTCAGATAGTTACCTGAACGCACGAACAAAACGGAGGTATTTGAATATAACTATGGATTATTTGGAACCAAAACAACATTTGTTGTTGAAGTAGAAGTCCTGGGAGTGCATTCTGATGAAGAACAGCAAAGGTAATCCAATTTTTCTTATAGTAAATCTGAGTTTGGTGAGGGCCAAACTTTGTAGGTGTCAAATTAGCTAGCCGTGATGGCCGGGCTATGTACTCAGAATATTGCAAATGTGCTTTCGCTGAAAAGCTATTTTAAAATCTGACACCGCGATTGCATAAAGGAGTTCTGAACATCACATGCTAATGTAAAAAGCTGTTTTTTGATATAAATATGAACTTGATTGAACAAAACATGCATGTATTGTATAACATAATGTCCTAGGAGTGTCATCTGATGAAGATCAAAGGTTAGTGTTGCATTTAGCTGTGGTTTTGGTTTTTGTGACATATAGGCTTGCTTTGTAAATAACTGTGTGATTATTTTTGGCAGGGTACTCTCCTGACATAATCTAATATTTTGCTTTCACTGTAAAGCCTTTTTGAAACCGGCCAGTGTGGTTAGATTAACGAGAGTCTTGTCTTTAAAATGGTGTAAAATAGTCATATGTTTGAGAAATTGAAGTTATAGCATTTGAGGTATTTGTATTTCGCGCCACGCGATTCCACTGGCTGCGTCCCACCTTGCCCATGGAGGTTAATGCGAGTGTAGCAAAATGCTTGTGCTTCTAGTTCCGACAATGCAGTAATATCCAACGAGTAATCTAACCTAACAATTTCACAACAGTTACCTTATACACACAAGTGTAAAGGAAGGAATAAGAATATGTACATAAAAAAAATATGAATGAGTGATGGTATAGAACGGCATAGGCAACATGCAGTCGATTGTATAGAGTACTGTATATACAGATGGGATGGGTAATGTAGGATATGTAAACATATAAATGTGGCATTGTTTAAAGTGGCAAGTGATACATTACATCAAGATGGCAAGATGCAGTAGATGGTATAGAGTACAGTATATACATATGAGATGAGTAATGTAGGGTATGTAAACATTATATGAAGTGGCATTGTTTAAAGTGGCTAGTGATACATTTACTACATACATTTTTCCATTATTAAAGTGGCTGGAGTTGAGCCAGTATGTTGGCAGCAGCCACTCAATGTTAGTAATGGCTGTTTAACCTCTATGGGCTAGGTGGGATGCTTGCGTCCCACCTACTCAACAGCCAGTTGAATCCTGTGGCGCGTTATTCAAATACCTTAGCTATGCTATTACTTCAATTTTTCAAAAATATGACTATTTTACACAATTTTAAAGATAAGACTCTCGTTAATCTAACCACACTGTCCGATTTCAAAAAGGCTTTACAACGAAAGCAAAACATTAGATTATGTCAGCAGAGTACCCAGACAGAAATAATCAGACACCCATTTTTCAAGCTAGCATATAATGTCACATAAACCCAAACCACAGCTAAATGTAGCACTAACCTTTGATGATCTTCATCAGATGACAACCCTAGGACATTATGTTATACAATACATGCATGTTTTGTTCAATCAAGTTCATATTTATATCAAAAACCAGCTTTTTACATTAGCATGTGACTAGCATTCCCACCGAACACTGCCGGTGAATTTACTAAATTACTCACGATTAACGTTCACAAAAAGCATAACAATTATTTTAAGAATTATAGATACAGAACTCCTCTATGCACTCGATATGTCCGATTTTAAAATAGCTTTTCGGTGAAAGCACATTTTGCAATATTCTCAGTAAATAGCCCGGCATCACAGGGCTAGCTATTTAGACACCCAGCAAGTTTAGCACTCATCAAAGTCAGATTTACGATAAGAAAAATGTTATTACCTTTGTTGTCTTTGTCAGAATGCACTCCCAGGACTGCTACTTCAATAACAAATGTTGGTTTGGTCCAAAATAATCCATCGTTATATCCAAATAGCGGCGTTTTGTTTGTGCGTTCTAGACACTATCCTAAAGGGTAAATAAGGGTGGCGAGCATGGCGCATTTCGTGACAAAAAAAATCTAAATATTCCATTACCGTACTTCGAAGCATGTCAACCGCTGTTTAAAATCAATTTTTATGCAATTTTTCTCATAAAAAAGCGATAATATTCCGACCGGGAATCTGCTTTTAGGTAAACAGACAAAGGAAAAGAAAGCATTCGGTCGAAGCGAGCACGCGCCTAAGCCCATAGTACTCTGAGTGGCCACTTGCCAAAAGCGATAAAGTGTTTCAGCCAGAGCCTGCCTCGATATCGTTCAGCTTTTTCCCGGGCTCTGAGACCCTATGGAAGCCGTAGGAAGTGTCACGTTATTGCACAGATCCTGAGTCTTCAATAAAAAGAGCCAAGATGAAACACTACTTCTCAGACAGGCCACTTCCTGCTTGAAATCTTCTCAGGTTTTGGCCTGCCATATGAGTTCTGTTATACTCACAGACACCATTCAAACAGTTTTAGAAACTTTCGGGTGTTTTCTATCCAAAGCCAATAATTATATGCATATTCTAGTTACTGGACAGGAGTAGTAACCAGATTAAATCGGGTACGTTTTTTATCCAGCCGTGTCAACACTGCCCCCTAGACCTAACAGGTTAACAGTCTGATGGCCTTGTTTTTCAGTCTCTCGGTCCCTGCTTTGATGCACCTGTACTGACCTCACCTTCTGGATGATAACGGGGTGAACAGGCAGTGGCTCGGGTGGTTGTTGTCCTTGATGATCTTTTTGGCCTTCCTGTGATATCGGGTAGTGTAGGTGTCCTGGAGGGCAGGTAGTTTGCCCCCGGTGATGCGTTGTGCAGACCTCACTACGCCCTGGAGAGCCTTACGGTTATGGGCGGAGCAGTTGCCGTACCAGGCGGTGATACAGCCCAACAGGATGCTCTCGATTGTGCATCTGTAAAAGTTTAGTGTTTTTGGTGACAAGCCGAATTTCTTCAGCCTCCTGAGGTTGAAGAGGCGCTGCTACGCCTTCTTCACCACACTGTCTGTGTGGTTGGACCATTTCAGTTTGTCCGTGATGTGTACGCCAAGGAACTTAACTTTCTACCCTCTCCACTGCTGTCCCGTCGATGTGGATAGGGGGGTGCTCCATCTGCTGTTTCCTGAAGTCTATGATCATCTCCTTTGTTTTGTTGACATTGACGTTGAGTGTGAGGTTATTTTCCTGACACCACACTCCGAGGGCCCTCACCTCCTCCCTGTAGGCCGTCTCGTCATTGTTGGTAATCAAGCCTACCACTGTAGTGTCATCTGCAAGCTTGATGATTGAGTTGGAGGCGTGCATGGCCATGCAGTTGTGGGTGAACAGGGAGTACAGGAGAGGGCTGAAAACGCATCCTTGTGGGGCCCCAGTGTTGAGGATCAGCGGGGTGGAGATGTTGTTACCTACCCTCACCACCTGGGGCGGCCCGTCAGGAAGTCCAGGACCCAGTTGCACAGGGCAGGGTCGAGACCCAAGGTCTCGAGCTTGATGATGAGTTTGGAGGGTACTATGGTGTTAAATGCTGAGTTGTAGTTGATGAACAGCATTCTCACATAGGTATTCCTCTTGTCCAGATCGGTTAGGGCAGTGTGCAGTGTGATTGCGATTGCGTCGTCTGTGGACCTATTGTGGCGGTAAGCAAGTTGGAGTGGGTCTAGGGTGTTTTCATGATCACGGAAGTGAGTGCTACGGGGCGGTAGTCATTTAGCTCAGTTACTTTAGCTTTCTTAGGAACAGGAACAATGGTGGCCCTCTTGAAGCATGTGGGGACAGCAGACTGGGATAAGGATTGATTGAAAATGTCTGTAAACACACCAGCCAGCTGGTCTGCACATGCTCTGAGGACGCGGCTGGGGAAGCCGTCTGGGCCTGCAGCCTTGCGAGGTTTGACACGTGTAAATGTTTTGCTCACGTCGGCTGCAGTGAAGGAGAGCCCGCAGGTTTTGGTAGCAGGGCATGTCAGTGGCACTGTATTGTCCTCAAAGTGAGCAAAGAAGTTGTTTAGTCTGTCTGGGAGCAAGACATCCTGGTCCGCGACGGGGTTGGTTTTCCTTTCATAGTCCATGATTGACTGTAGACCCTGCCACATACGTCTCGTGTCTGAGCCGTTGAATTGCGACTACTTTGTCTCTATACTGACACTTAGCTTGTTTGATTGCCTTGCGGAGGGAATAACTACACTGTTTGTATTAAAAGCAGTGGTTCATGCTTTCAGTTTTGCGCGAATGCTGCCATCAATCCACGGTTTCTGGTTTGGGAATGTTTTAACCTGTTGGGGCTAGGGGGCAGTATTTTCACGGCTGGATAAAAAACGTACCCGATTTAATCTGGTTACTAATCCTACCCAGTAACTAGAATATGCATATACTTATTATATATGGATAGAAAACACCCTAAAGTTTATAAAACTGTTTGAATGGTGTCTGTGAGTATAACAGAACTCAAATGGCAGGTCAAAACCTGAGAGATTCCTTTACAGGAAGTGGCCTGTCTGACCATTTCTGGAACTTCTTTGCCATCTCTATCTTTTACAAAGGATCTCTGCTCTAACGTGACACTTCCTACGTCGTCCATGGGCGCTCAGAGCCCGGGAAAAAACAGAATGTCGTCATCCCAGCCCCAGGCTGAAACACATTATCGCCTTTCTCAAGTGGCCGATCAAGGGACTGTGGGCTTAGGCGCGTGACCTGGCCGCCCCCGTCTTTGTGATTTTTTCCTCTGTTTGCCGAAAAGGAGATTCCCGGTCGGAATATTATCGCTTTTCTACGAGAAAAATGGCATAAAAATGGATTTTAAACAGCGGTTGACATGCTTCGAAGTACGGTAAAGGAATATTTAGAATTTTTTTGTCACGAAATGCGCCATGCGCACGACCGTTATTTACCATTTCGGATAGTTTCTGGAACGCACGGACAAAACGACGCTATTCGGATATAACGATGGATTATTTGGGACCAAACCAACATTTGTTATTGAAGTAGAAGTCCTGGGAGTGCATTCTGACGAAGAACAGGAAAGGTAAGACCATTTTTCTTATAGTAAATCTGATTATGGTGAATGCTAAACTTGCTGGGTGTCTAAATAGCTAGCCCTGTGATGCCGGGCTATGTACTTAGAATATTGCAAAATGTGCTTCATCTGAAAAGCTATTTTAAAATCGGACATATCGAGTGCATAGAGGAGTTCTGTATCTATAATTCTTAAAATAATTGTTATGCTTTTTGTGAACGATTATCGTGAGTAATTTAGTAAATTGTTAGCGAATTCCCCGGAAGTTTGCGGGGGGTATGCTAGTTCTGAACGTCACATGATAATGTAAAAAGCAGTTTTTTGATATAAATATGAACTTGATTGAACAAAACATGCATGTATTGTATAACATAATGTCCTAGGGTTGTCATCTGATGAAGATCATCAAAGGTTAGTGCTGCATTTAGCTGTCTTCTGGGTTTTTGTGACATTATATGCTAGCTTGAAAAATGGGTGTCTGATTATTTCTGGCTGGGTACTCTGCTGACATAATCTAATGTTTTGCTTTCGTTGTAAAGCCTTTTTGAAATCGGACAGTGTGGTTAGATTAACGAGAGTCTTGTCTTTAAATAGCTGTAAAATAGTCATATGTTTGAGAAATTGAAGTAATAGCATTTCAAACGTTTTGAAAATCGTGCCACAGGATTCAACTGGCTGTTACGTAGGTGGGACGAATTCGTCCCACCTAGCCCAGAGAGGTTAATAGACGCTGTGGGTACGACATCGCCGATGCACTTGCTAATAAACTCGCTCACCGACTCAGCGTATTCGTCAATGTTGTTGTTCGCCACAATGCGGAACATATCCCAGTCCACGTGATCGAAGCAATCTTGAAGCGTGGAATCCGATTGGTCGGACCAGCGTTGAACAGACCAGCTTCCTGTTTTAGTTTCTGTCTATAGGCTGGAAGCAACAAAATGGAGTCGTGGTCAGCTTTTCCGAAAGGAGGGCAGGGCCTTATTATGCGTCGCGGAAGTTAGAATAGCAATGATCTAGGGTTTTGCCAGCCCTGGTAGCGCAATCGATATGCTGATAGAATTTAGGGAGCCTTGTTTTCAGATTAGCCTTGTTAAAATCCCCAGCTACAATAAATGCATCTCAGGATATGTGGTTTCCAGTTTACATAGAGTCAAATGAAGTTCGTTCATGGCCATCGATGTGTCTGCTTGGGGGTTATATATGCGGCTGTGATTATAATCGAAGACAATTCTCTAGGTAGATAATGCGGTCGGCATTTGATTGTGAGGAATTCTAAGTCAGGTAAACAGAAGAACTTGAGTTCCTGTATGTTGTTATGATCACACCACGTCTCGTTAATTATAAGGCATACACCCCCGCCCTTCTTCTTACCAGAAAGATGCTTGTTTCTTTCGGCGCAATGCGTGAAGAAACCAGCTGGCTGTACCGACTCTGATAGCAAAGAATGTTACAGTCCAATGTCTCTCTGGAAGGCTACCCTTGCATGGATTTCGTCTACCTTGTTGTCAAGAGACTGGACATTGGCGAGTAATATGCTCGGGAGCGGTGCGTGATGAGCCCGTCTACGGAACCTGACCAGAAGACCGCTCCGTCTGCCCCTTCTACGGCGTTGTTGTTTTGGGTCGCCGGCTGGGATCCGATCCATTGTCCTGGGTTGTGGTGGACAAAATAGAGGATCCACTTCAGGTAAGTCATATTCCTGGTCGTAATGTTGGTGAGTTGACGTTGCTCTTATATCCAATAGTTCCTCCTGACTGTATGTAATAAAACCTAAGATTACCTGGGGTAACAATGTAAGAAATAACACATAAAAAAACAAAATACTGCATAGTTTCCTAGGAACGTGAAGCCTGGCGGCCATCTCTGTCGACGCCAGATGTGACTATTAGGGATCAATGAAAGAAAGTGTTCTAAGTGTATGCATATTCTTCTCTGTTTCAGCACCAATTGGTAGATTTAAGTATACTCTTGTAGATTAGTTTACATAGAATTGTAATAGGGAGAAGAGTGTACAATAGTAAGCCATATCTTGGTCTGCGCTCTTCTCAATAACGATTTAATTAGCCTACATTTATTTTTTTATTATATCAACTGTTACTAACAATCCTCATCAGCAATTACACAACCTTGACGGCATTTTACAGAGGAAGCAAATGAAGGTAAACGAAACAATGTAATTAAATGGAATAAAAATGTAGGCTTTTGAAACTGAAGGGATCTAACAGTCAATTGGTTGAGTATGTGTGGTTGTAAGGCCTATTGACGCTCAATACTGATATTTAACATGATAGACATAGGAAACAGAGAAAGTCGGGGTAGCCTGTAATTAAGACGTTCGAGAGTGCAATTCCCTGCAAGTTCAAAGGGCATACAATTTAAATACTGCATAATGCATTTCATAAACTTTACTGTGGGAAAGTGTATATGTTGATATGCTTCAGTTTGCTTTCACATTTGTCTCCAGCGATTATAAGGTAAAATAGATTTAAAACGAGTATCATTTATATTTATCTGTACACATCTCCGCTACACATTAATTTATTCAAGCTCCACCCCAAACGAATAGTGGGTGAATACAATGCTATTCTCATGCTTAAAGGCCATGTTGCAAGTTAAATTTGCCAATATAAATAGAATATACACCCCTTGTCGATGGCAATACAAAAAAATAATGCGTATTTTTTCCCCACAGGCTGCTAAAGAAAAAACATGTGTGAAGCACGTGCGCTAGTAAGCAACGCCTCCTCAAGTGCATGATGCAGTCTGGAGCTGACGGGACAACCTCTGGTGAAGACGCCAGTTTTACAAACAAGTAGTTATTGCTCCTCGGCCTAAAGTCCTAGAATTAAACTAAAATGATCTGCTTGAAGGTTATTGTCTAATTTATACATGTACATTTTTGTTGGTAAAAGGCATAAACTTCGCATTGCTAGCTGGCTTCTGACTTATTCATCGTACTTTACTAGCAACTGGCAAGCTAATCAGGCATCTTTAGATGCGAGTGGAAAACAATTAAAGTTCATAAAAAGTCCATTACCTAGCTAGCTATATTGAAACTTCTTGGTGAAAGTTATCTAACTCCCACCATCAGTCTGAGTTCACCACCTTAGCTAGCTAAGTGGACTGTAGCTAGGTTTCTAGAAAATAACATATATATTTTATAACATGCTACATTTTCTAGCTATAATACTGAATATCGTGAACACTTTTTGTCAAACTTCTTCATTCCCCTGCCTGTTTATTGATGCACTGGTGACAAAAATGTGGAAAATTAACATGCCCCTCTTGATATCACTGAAAATAGGCTGTTTTGTGTCTATTAGGTAGTTGTTGTGGAATTGTTAGATTACTTGTTAGATATCGCTGCACTGTCGGAACTAGAAGCAAAAGCATTTCGCTACACTCGCAATAACATCTGCTAACCATGTGTGTGACCAATAACATTTGATTTGATTTGTTTTGGTATAATTTGCCAAATTATATGATGATGGTCCCAAAGGAAGGTTCTCTGGGGGACCTTTGTGTAGTTCCGTGGAAATTACCTGGAAATCAGAACCATGTTAGGACCTTTGTATGACATTCTCAGAACGTTCATTTTAATTTGCCAAATTATACCACAGAACAACTTGGCAGAACCGTCTCTGTTTCGGTGATGGTCTTAGTTTTGATGACGAGGCTGCCACTGACACGGCCACCGCTAACAAGGCCGCCGCTGAGAAAACAGGGGAAACTGAAGTACTAACATTAATTGGTAATTGCCTTGCAGAGGTGAAGAGCTCACCTCCCGACACTAATTTCTGATTGCCTAGGAAAGGACAAACCACTCCTCCTCCAATACAGCCACTGATTACCAAAACCACAACAGTCACAAATTGTCCTACCCCTTGATCCTCATTGATGTGGAAAAAGTAATCTGCAAGTTATGAGCAGTCAGCAGTTCACACACCAAGTAGGCTACTGGGAAGACAGGCAGTACTTAAAGTAGATTAAGCACTTAAAGCACTTAAAGACAGTTCTAGACAACAACAGATGAAGACAAAAATTGTACTTATCACTTCTGAAAATATCTGGAGTCCTCTAGCTCTAAAATGAAGAACCACAAGGGTGCTTCATTTTACGACCATAAAGGGACGTTTCATGATAGTCAAGGGGACGTCGCATGATGGTCCCAAAGGAAGGTTCTCTGGGGGACCTTTGTGTAGTTCCCTGGAAATCAGAACCATGTTAGGACCTTCGTATGACGTTCTCAGAATGTTCTTTTTACTAGTCATTAGGACGTTGCGTGATGGTCCCAAGAAAACGTCCATGCAAACAAAAATGTGTCATTAGGACTTCCCCGGAACGTCACGAAATGGTCGCCTAAAGTGGTCAGGACGTTGTGTCATAGTTCCCTGGAGGTTTTGTCTAGTTCCTGGTTTGTCCTGGGGACCTCCCAAATTTGTTTTTAGGATGTTCTTGGGACGTTGTTTTATGGTCCCCGGACTCACTGACTGACTGACTCATTCATTCACTTGACTGGAGTTGTGGTTGTATATTGGTGGGGTCAATTGTGTCATTTGAATGTCTTGATATTACAGCTAAAGTCAGGTTTAGAGCTAGGAGTCAGGAATGTGGTTTGGTGTGTAGTCAGCTACTACTGAAGTATGACACTTGATATGCATGAAAATAGAAAAAGAGTGAATATTACATTATTGGTTAAAGTTATTACACTATTAATTGACTTTTTTAATGAACAGTCCTAAATATATATAAATTAAAAAAATGTATTTTGGACAAATCATTCACTAACCCCTAAACCTCAACTACATATTGTAATGAATACTGTGAAAATTGATCAAGTTGAGGAGACATACAGTACATAGAGCTATGACTAAATGGAACTCTATTCCACATCAAGTAACTGAAGCAAGCAGTAAAATCAGATAAAAAAACAGATACAACTACATCTTATTGTGCAACAAGGGCTGTGAAGAGACAAAAAAACACACGATAACACACGCACATTGTCATGTTGTAATATTGTCGTATTATACATTTTGTATTGTAGATACTCTATGTAGTGGTGTAATAATGTGTTGCATGATGTAGTGTTTTATAAAAAAAATATGTAATTGTCTTAATATTGCTTGGACCCCAATTTTGTAAAGATAGTAAGTACTTCACATCAGTCAGGAAGTTACAGCTTGGTTGGAATTGGGTCTTCCAAATGGACAATGACCCCAAGCATACTTCCAAAGTTGTGGCAAAATGGCTTAAGGACAACAAAGTCAAGGTATTGGAGTGGCCATCACAAAGTCCTGACCATAATCCTATGGACAATTTCTGGGCAGAACTGAAAAAGCATGTATGAGCAAGGAGACCTACAAACCTGACTCAGTTACACCAGCTCTGTCAGGAGGAATGGGTCAAAATTCACCCAACTTATTGTGGGAAGCTTGTGGAAGACTACCCAAAACATTTGACCCAATTAAACAATTTAAAGCCAATGCCACCAATTTGTAAGTCGCTCTGGATAAGAGCGTCTGCTAAATGACGTAAATGTAAATGTAAAAATTACTGTAAAGAGGATGTCAATATCCTTAACTCTGATATAGTCCCACTGTTTATTGAGATAAAACAAATCTCTCATGGACAGACTATGTTAACATAAATGGTACCTTAGCATTTGGCAACAGACTGTGGGATCCGATGACTCTCCTTCCTGAGCGGTATGACGGCTTCGTGGTCCCATGGTGCTTATACTTGCGTACTATCGTTTGTGCATATGAACGTGGTGCCTTCAAGCATTTGGAAATTGTTCTCAAGGATGAACCAGACTTGTGGAGGTCTACAATATTTTTTCTGAGGTCTTGGCTCATTTTCTTTAGATTTTCCCATGATGTCGAGCAAAGAGGCACTGAGTTTGAAGGTAGGCCTTGAAATACATCCACAGGTACACCTCCAACTGACTCAAATGATGTCAATTAGCCTATCAGAAGCTTCTAAAGCCATGACATAATTTTCTGGAATTTTCCAAGCTGTTTAAAGGCATAGTCAACTTAGTGTATGTAAACTTCTGACCCACTGGAATTGTGATAGTGAATTATAAATGAAATAATCTGTCTGTAAACAATTGTAGGAAAAATGACTTGTGTCATGCACAAAGTAGATGTCCTAACCGACATGTCAAAACTCTAGTTTGTTAACAAGAAATTTGTGGAGTGGTTGAAAAACGAGTTTTAATGACTCCAACCTAAGTGTATGTAAACTTCCGACTTCAACTGTACATAAAGATAAGGGTAAAGTGACAAAACAACATGATAGATAATAAACAGTTGATGCAGCGTATGTGATGAGTCAAAAAGGGATAATGCACATACTCTGGGTAGCTATTTGGTTAACTATTTAGTAGTCTTGTGGCTTGGGGGGTTCAGTGCCTTGCAAAAATGTTCATCCCCCTTGGTGTTTTTCCTATTTTGTTGCATTACAACCTGTAATTTATATAGATTTTTATTTGGATTGTAATGAACATACACAAAATATTCCAAATTGGTGAAGTAAAATGAAAAAAATTACTTTAAAAAATAAAATAAATTTAAAAACTACTGAAAGTGGTGCATGCTTATGTATTGACCCCTTTGTTATGAAACCCCTAAAGATCTGGTGCAACCAATTACCTTCAGAAGTCACACAATTGGTTAAATAAAGTCCACCTGTGTGCAATCTAAGGGTCACATGATCTCAGTATATAAACACCTGTTCTGAAAAGCCCCAGAGTCTGCAACACCACTAAGCAAGGGGCAAAATCACTAAGCAAGGGGCACCACCAAGCAAGCTGTCACGTCCTGACCAGTAAAAGGGGTTATTTGTTATTGTAGTTTGGTCAGGGTGTGGCAGGGGGTGTTTGTTTTGTGTGTTTTGGTGTTTTTTGGTTTATGTTATATGTTATCTATTTCTGTGTTTATCTAGTTCTTATGTTGTGTATTTTGGGTTGATCTCTAATTGGAGGCAGCTGAATCTCGTTGCCTCTGATTAGAGCTCACATTTAAGTAGGGGTTTTTCTTCATGGGTTTTGTTAGTAGTTGTTTTTCGTATAGTCCTTGTGTCCTTACGGAACTGTTGGTTGACATTGATTTATTTTGTTTAAAGTGTTCACTTATATAAATAAAAGAAGATGAGCATGATACCCGCTGCGCCTTGGTCCACTTTCTACAACGCGCCTGACACAAGCGACACCATGAAGACCAAGGAGCTCTCCAAACAGGTCAAGGACAAAGTTGTGGAGAAGTACAGGTCAGGGTTGAGTTATAAAAAAATATCAGAAACTTTGAACATCCCATGGAGCACCATTAAATCCATTATTAAAAAATTTAAAGAATATGGCACCACAGCAAACCTGCCAAGAGAGGGCCGCCCACCAAAACTCACAGACCAGGCAAGGAGGGCATTAATCAGAGAGGCAACAAAGATACCATAGATAACCCTGAAGGAGCTGCAAAGCTCCACAGCGGAGATTGGAGTATCTGTCCATCGGATCACTTTAAGCCGTACCCTCCACAGAGCTGGGCTTTGCGGAAGAGTGGCCAGAAAAAAAGCCATTGCTTAAAGAAATAAATAAGCAGACACTTTTGGTGTTCACAAAAAGGCATGTGGGAGACTCCCCAAACATATGGAAGAAGGTACTCTGGTCAGATGAGACTAAAATTGAGCTTTTTGACCATCAAGGAAAACGCTATGTCTGGCGCAAACCCAACACCTCTCACATCACCCAGAGAACACCATCCCCAAAGTGAAGCATGGTGGTGGCAGCATCATGCTGTGGGTATGTTTTTTGTCGGCAGGGACTGGGAAACTGGTCAGAATTGAAGGAATGATGGATGGCGCTAAATACAGGGAAATTCGTGATGGAAACCTGTTTCAGTCTTCCAGAGATTTGAGACTGGGACGGAGGTTCACCTTCCAGCAGTACAGTGACCCTAAGCATACTGCTTAAGCAACACTCGAGTGGTTTAAGGGGAAACGTGTAAATGTCTTGGAATGGCCTAGTCAAAGCCCAGACCTCAAATGATACAAATCCCACAAAAATCTATTTTAATAGATTAAGGCAACAAAATAGGAAAAATGCCACGGGGGGTGAACTACATTAAAAAAAATGTTTTAAAGCCACACGTAGCCTACATATCAATACATACAGACAAACTATCTTGGTTACCTTGGTGTTCTTAGGTGGTCTGCTTGAAACGTAGATATTACAGACTCAAGGAGAGGTTGAAAATGTTAGCGAAGACACCCACCAGCTGGTCAGCGCATGCTCTGAGTAAGCATCCTGCTAATTTGTCTTGCCCTGCGGCCTTCTGAATGTTAACCTGTTTAAAGGTCTTATACACATCGGCTACTGAGAGCGAGATCACACAGCTGACCGGAAGAGCTGGTGCTCTAATGCATGGTTCAGCGTTGCTTAATTCGAAGCGAGCATAGAGTCATTAAACATTGGTCACTTTAATAATACTTACATACTGTTTTACCCACTTAATATGTACAGTTGAAGTCGGAAGTTTACATACACCTTAGCCAAATGCATTTACACTCAGTTTTTCACAATTACTGACATTTAAAGCCATAGTCAAGTTAGTGTTTGTACACTTCCGATCCACTGGAATTGTGATACAGTGAATTATAAGTGAAATAATCTGTCTGTAAACAATTGTTGGAAAAAATTACTTGTGTCATGCACAAAGTAGATATCCTAACCGACTTGCCAAAACTATAGTTTGTTACCAAGAAATTTGTGGAGTGGTTGAAAACCGAGATTTAATGACTTCAACCTAAGTGTATGTAAACTTCCAACTTCAACTATATATACTGTATTTTAGTCATGGCTCATCCTATATAACTACTGCTGCAAACACCTTTTCTATTCACATACTGTCCATACTGTCTACACACACCATTATATGTTTGTATTTATATTCTGGTCTCTGATATTACTAATTCTGATATTTCTTAATTTATGGATTTATGTGTGTATTGTTTTGTTTATTTTTATTTGTATTGCTATGTATTACTTCACTGTTGGAGCTAGAAACACAAGCGTTTCACTGCACCTGCTATAACATCTGCAAATTTGTGTATGTGTGTCATGTCCTGACCAGTAATAGGGGTTCTTTGTATTGTAGTTTGGTTAGGATGTAGCAGGGGGTATTTGTTTTATGTGGTTCGGGGTGGTGGTTTGTTTAGAAGGGTGTTTGATTTATTATTTCCGGGTTTTGGGTTTTGTTCTATGTTTTTTTGTATTTCTATGTTCTCTCTAGTTTAGTATTTCTATATCTAGGTAATTGGGTGTTGGACTCTCAATTGGAGGCAGGTGTTTTTAGTTGCCTTTGATTGAGAGTCCTTTAACATCTGCTAACCATGTGTATGTGACAAATACATTTTATTTGATTTGAAATTCTCAACCTGTTCTCTCGATATATGTTCTAGTCCGTTGACAAAATTCTAACTACACTGCTCAAAATAATAAAGGGAACACTTAAACAACACAATGTAACTCCAAGTCAATCACACTTCTGTGAAATCAAACTGTCCACTTAGGAAGCAACACTGATTGACAATACATTTCACATGCTGTTGTGCAAATGGAATAGACAACAGGTGGAAATTATAGGCAATTAGCAAGACACCCCCAATAAAGGAGTGGTTCTGCAGGTGGTGACCACAGACCACTTCTCAGTTCCTATGCATCCTGGCTGATGTTTTGGTCACTTTTGAATGCTGGCGGTGCTTTCACTCTAGTGGTAGCATGAGACGTAGTCTACAACCTACACAAGTGGCTCAGGTAGTGCAGCTCATCCAGGATGGCACATCAATGCGAGCTGTGGCAAGAAGGTTTGCTGTGTCTGTCAGCGTAGTGTCCAGAGCATGGAGGCGCTACCAGGAGACAGGACAGTACATCAGGAGACATGGAGGAGGCCGTAGGAGGGCAACAACCCAGCAGCAGGACCGCTACCTCCGCCTTTGTGCAAGGAGGAGCAGGAGAAGCACTGCCAGAGCCCTGCAAAATGACCTCCAGCAGGCCACAAATGTGCATGTGTCTGCTCAAACGGTCAGAAACAGACTCCATGAGGGTGGTATGAGGGCCCGACGTCCACAGGTGGGGATTGTGCTTACAGCCCAACACCGTGCAGGACGTTTGGCAGTTGCCAGAGAACACCAAGATTGGCAAATTCGCCACTGGCGCCCTGTGCTCTTCACAGGTGAAAGCAGGTTCAAACTGAGTCTGAGTCTGGAGACGCCGTGGAGAACGTTCTGCTGCCTGCAACATCCTCCAGCGTGACCGGTTTGGTGGTGGGTCAGTCATGGTGTGGGGTGGCATTTCTTTGGGGGCCGCACAGCCCTCCATGTGCTTGCCAGAGGTAGCCTGACTGCCATTAGGTACCGAGATGAGATCCTCAGACCCCTTGTGAGACCATATGCTGGTGCGGTTGGCCCTGGGTTCCTCCTAATGAAAGACAATGCTAGACCGTGAAGCACGGGGCTGGCAGCATCATGTTGTGGGGGTGCTTTGCTGCAGGAGGGACTGATGCACTTCACAAAATAGATGGCATCATGAGGGAGGATAATTATGTGGATATATTGAAGCAACATCTCAAGACATGTAACAGGCGTCATTGTGACGAGACCAAGGTGCAGCGTGGAATTTGTTCATTGTAATTTAATGGAAAAATGAACACTTTACAAATAAACAAAACGACTGCCAACAGTTCTGTCAGGATAACTAGAACTAAACAGAAATTAACTACCCACAACAACCCTGTGGGAAAAGGCTGCCTAAGTATGGCTCCCAATCAGAGACAACAATAGACAGCTGTCCCTGATTGAGAACCATACTCGGCCAAAACAAAGAAATGCCAAAACATAGAAAAAAGGACATAGAATGCCCACCCTAGTCACAATCTAGCCTAGTACCCCCACCCCCCCCCCCCCCCCCAAAGATGCGGACTCCGGCCGCAAAACCTGAACCTATAGGGGAGGGTCTGGGTGGGCATTTCTCCGTGGTGGCGACTCAGGGGCGGGACGTAGACCCCGCTCCACCACTGGCTCACCCCACCTTGGTGGCGCCTCTAGAGCGGGGTCCCTCGCCGCCGACCCCGGACTGGGGACCCTCGCAGCGGGCCCCGGACTGGAGGGCGACTCTGGGAGCTCCGGACTGTAGGGCGACTCTGGGAGCTCCGGACTGGAGGGCGACTCTGGGAGCTCCGGACTGGAGGGCGACTCTGGGAGCGTGGGGTGTGTATGTTTCCTAGTAACCAAGTAACAAGTGTTGCTCAACATACCCCTTGGCTCAACTTACCCCACTCTCCCCTACGTGTTCACATTAGAATTTATCTGATTTAGTTTTGACAATCCCTATAAATTAATGAAGAATGAGGACTCTTCCTTTCATTCCCTCACCAGCAGCCTTGTTAAGAGTTGGTATCGTTAACTTTTCCTTTTTATAATTCTTTGATTTCTTTCTCGCACTAACTGAGCTACCATAAAACTTCAATTAAACGCAGTCTCAAAGAACTGCCTATCCTTTTTTTAATAGCAGTGCTACGGCACACATTTGATCAAATAAACGGCTATTTCAAATAAACTTTTGGCCTAAATTTATAGTTCATGAGGTTACCATGAATTACCAAGAATTGTTTACAAGGTTTAACGTTTGACCCCTGAGAAGTCACCCACTGGTGGCGAAAGTAAATACTGTTGAAAATGCATAGTCAAAGAGGAGAATAATTATTTTGTCAAGGAAACTTTTATTGTTTTTATATAAAGGCATACTAAGACAAAAGAAACAGGACAAAGTGTGTAAATGAGAACACATTTTTAAAGGAAATTAAGAAATTGATTAAAAAGCTAGAAGTGATTGCTGGAATTAAACAATAACTATGCACATGAGCAAAAGCTGTGCGCATTTAGGAAAGAGACGTCTAATACGTGCCCGTTGTGTTCAGTGACTTAACTAAATAAACACCCAGGCTATTAATTTAAGTTTTAAAGTAATATACTCAAGTCCTTGTTCTAAAACCTGTTTTGTTCATAATAAAATAGAATATTACACTTAACTTCCATTTGTGATGACACATGGTGTGTGACCAACAGGGATCAAATCTGACGAGGTCTCTACTCTAAAAACAGCTCAATCTAATGTTTTACAGACCGAAGAGAGTAGAGACTGATGCAGACACAGAAATAGCCACCAGGAATGTAACCTCAGATTCTGGTAATCACTTTTCTGGTAAGCACTTTGGTGCTGTCAAAGTTTGTGCATACTGTTGACTGTGTTCAGAGAAGCTTAAAGGAAACACCAACATAGTATTGCATTTATTCTTAAAGACTCTCTTTAAAGCAACACTTTGTCATGTGTTTCCTACTGTAACATGAAGAACTGCAAAGAGTCTCTGTTTATTTATATTTAGCCAGGGAATGTCAGGTGAGTCGTCTCAGGTGCATGGGGCATTACTCTGACCTTGATTAACTGAAAGTTGTAAGGGCAACTTTAAATCTGTAATCAAAATGGAACAATTAGAAGTGGATAAAGCATCTCTCCCTCCCTCTCTCAGAGGACTTCCTCCAACTCTCCGAGATGAGGATTGTGCTGCTGGGGTGCAGAGAATCTAGGAAGAGTTCAGTAAGAAACACCATCCTGGGCAGAGAGGAGTTTGACCTGACTGAAACATCTCAGTGTGTGAAGAGACAGGGAGAAGTAGAAGGATGGCAGATCACTGTAGTAGACATTCCAGGATGGTGGAGGAATCTCACTATAGAGGAGACTCCTGAGCTGGTTAAAACTTCTTCAGGATTGGTTGGTCCGCTGCGGGACGCTGAGCTAACATAGGCTAATGTGATTAGCATGAGGTCGTAAGTAACAAGAACATTTCCCAGGACATAGTCATATTTGAACTTGGCAGAAAGCTTAAATTCTTGTTAATCTAACTGCACTGTCCAATTTACAGTAGCTATTACAGTGAAATAATACCATGATATTGTTTGAGGAGAGTGCACAGTTTTGAACATGAAACGTCTAGAAGCTAGAAATGCCGTTCTAGGACCAATGTGATTGTATACAACTTTTAATAATTTGAACTTAATCTTTTTTTTGTCCTCTATATACAGTGGTCAGTAGTTGGGTTGCAGGTTCTTTGGGTCTTACATTTCAGACATCCACTTTCAGACATCCACTTTCCATCCACTTTCATGGCATTTCCTCGACATTCTAAAGCTCCCCATTGGGAGAACATCACTTCCAACTTCCATTCACTTTAATCTGTTATGGCTAGGGGGCAGTATTTTCACGGCCGGATAAAAAACGTACCCGATTTAATCTGGTTACTAATCCTACCCAGTAACTAGAATATGCATATACTTATTATATATGGATAGAAAACACCCTAAAGTTTCTAAAACTGTTTGAATGGTGTCTGTGAGTATAACAGAACTCATTTGGCAGGCAAAACCCTGAGACATTTTCTGACAGGAAGTGGATACCTGATGTGTTGTATTACCTTTAAACCTATGCCATTGAAAAACACAGGGGCTGAGGAATATTTTGGCACTTCCTATTGCTTCCACTAGATGTCACCAGCCTTTACAAAGTGTTTTGAGTCTTCTGGAGGGAGATCTGACCGAACAAGAGCCATGGAACGATGATGGCCCATTAGACACCTGGCGCGCGAGTTCATGTTGGGTACCCTCGTTCCAATACGTTATAAAAGAGAATGCATTCGTCCACCTTGAATATTATTCATGTTCTGGTTAAAAAAGGCCCTAATGATTTATGCTATACAACGTTTGACATGTTTGAACGAACGTAAATATATTTTTTCCCCTCGTTCATGAAGTGAAGTCCGGCGGGCTTAGATCATGTGCTAACAAGACAGATTTTTGGACATAAATGATGAGCTTTTTTTAACAAAACTACATTCGTTATGGACCTGTGATACCTGGAAGTGACATCTGATGAAGAGAATCAAAGGTAATGGATTATTTACATAGTATTTTTGATTTTAGATCTCCCCAACATGGCGGCTAGTCTGTATCGCAACGCGTATTTTTCTGGGCGCAGTGCTCAGATTATTGCAAAGTGTGATTTCCCAGTAAGGTTATTTTTAAATCTGGCAAGTTGATTGCGTTCAAGAGATGTAAATCTATAATTCTTTAAATGACAATATAATATTTTACCAATGTTTTCTAATTTTAATTATTTAATTTGTGGTGCTGACTTGAATGCCGGTTATTGGAGGGAAACGATTTCCTGAACATCAACGCCACAGTAAAACGCTGTTTTTGGATATAAATATGAACTTGATAGAACTAAAAATGCATGCATTGTCTAACACAATGTCCTAGGAGTGTCATCTGTTGGAGATTGTAAAAGGTTAGTGCATAATTTTAGCTGATTTTATGGTTTTGGTGACGCCTGTCTTTGAATTGGCACAACATTACACACAACTCTTGTAAATGTACTGTCCTAACATACTCTAAATTTATGCTTTCGCCGTAAAACCTTTTTGAAATCGTAAAACGTGGTTAGATTAAGGAGATGTTTATCTTTCAAAGGGTGTAAAATAGTTGTATGTTTGAAAAATTAGAATTTTGACATTTATTTGGATTCAAATTTGCCGCTCTTGAAATGCACCTGCTGTTGATGGAGTGCACCACGGGTGGGACGCTTGCGTCCCACCTAGCCCATAGAGGTTAAAAAAGTCAGAAATAACGTTAAAAATAATCACTTATCTTTGAAGATCTTCATATGGTTGCAGTCACAAGAGTCCCAGCTACACAATAAATGTTTGTTTTGTATTCGGTAAAGTCCGTCTTTATATCCCAAAAACTCAGTTTTGTTGGCGCGTTTTGTTCAGTAATCCACTGGCTCAAAGGGTTAGGGTCAAAACATGCAGACGAATACATCCTAATAGTACCAGTAAAGTTCGTCGAAACATGTCAAACGATGTTTATAATTAATCCTCAGGTTGTCAATTGTCTAAATAATCGATAATATTTCAACCGGACAATAGCGTATTCAATAGCGTATTCCCCATATACTACCCACCACTGCGACCTGTACGCTCTCGTTGGCTGGCCCTCACTTCATACTCGTCACCAAACCCACTGGCTCCTGTCATCTACAAGACCCTGCTAGGTAAAGTCCCCCCTTATCTCAGCTCACTGGTCACCATAGCAGCACCCACCTGTAGCACGCGCTCCAGCAGGTATATCCTCTTACATCTAGATGAACACCGCTCCAATATCCAATGATAGGGTGTGGCGCGAATTACAAATTCCTCAAAAATCCAAAAACGTCCATTTTCAAACATATGACTATTTTACACCATTTTAAAGACAAGACTCTCCTTTATCTAACCACATTGTCAGATTTCAAAAAGGCTTTACAACGAAAGCAAAACATTAGATTATGTCAGGAGAGTACCCAGCCAGAAATAATCAGACACCCATTTTTCAAGGTAGCATATAATGTCACAAAAACCAAAACCACAGCTAAATGCAGAACTAACCTTTGATCTTCATCAGATGACACTCCTAGGACATTATGTTATACAATACATGCATGTTTTGTTCAATCAAGTTCATATTTATATCAACAACCAGCTTTTTACATTAGCATGTGACGTTCAGAACTAGCATACCCACCAAAACTTCCGGTGAATTTACTAAATTACTCATGATAAATGTTCACAAAAAAACATAACAATTACTTTAAGAATTATAGATACAGAACTCCTTTATGCAATCGCTATGTCCGATTTTTAACCTGTTAGGGCTAGGGGGCAGCATTGACACGGCTGGATAAAAAACATACCCGATTTAATCTGGTTACCACTCCTACTCAGTAACTAGAATATGCATATACTTATTACATATGGATAGAAAACACCCTAAATTTTCTAAAACTGTTTGAATGGTGTCTGTGAGTATAACAGAACTCAAATGGCAGGTCAAAACCTGAGAGATTCCTTTACAGGAAGTGGCCTGTCTGACCATTTCTGGAACTTCTTTGCCATCTCTATCATTTACTAAGGATCTCTGCTCTAACGTGACACTTCCCACGTCTTCCATAGGCTCTCAGAGCCCGGGAAAAAAGAGAATGTCGTCATTCCAGCCCCAGGCTGAAACACATTATCGCCTTTCTCAAGTGGCCCATCAAGAGACACTAGCTTATGCGCGTGACCCCGACCGCCCCCGCCTTTGGGATTTTTTCCTCTGTTTGCCGAAAAGGAGATTCCCTGTCGGAATATTATCGCTTTTCTACGAGAAAAATGACGTAAAAATTGATTTTAAACAGCGGTTGACATGCTTCGACGTACGGCAATGGAATACTTTGAATTTTATTGTCAGGAATTGCGCCAAGCGCGCGACACTTCTTTACTATTTCGGATAGTGTCTGGAACGCACGAACAAAACGCCGCTATTCGGATATAACGATGGATTATTTTGGACCAAACCAACATTTGTTATTGAAGTAGACGTCCTGGGTGTGCATTCTGACGAAGACAACAAAAGGTAATGACATTTTTATAATAGTAAATATGATTATGGTGAGTGCTAAACTTGCCGGGTGTCTAAATAGCGAGCCCGTGATGCCTGGGCTATGTACTTAGAATATTGCAAAATGTGCTTTCACCAAAAAGCTATTTTAAAATCGGACATATCGAGTGCATAGAGGAGGTCTGTATCTATAATTCTTAAAATAATTGTTATGCTTTTTGTGAACGTTTATCGTGAGTAATTTAGTAAAATGTTAGCGAATTCCCCGTAAGTTTGCGGGGGGTATGCTAGTTCTGAACGTCACATGCTAATGTAAAAAGCTGGTTTTTGATATAAATATGAACTTGATTGAACAAAACATGCATGTATTGTATAACATAATGTCCTAGGGTTGTCATCTGATGAAGATCATCAAAGGTGAGTGCTGCATTTAGCTGTCTTCTGGGTTTTGGTGACATTATATGCTGGCTTGAAAAATGGGTGTCTGATTATTTCTGGCTTGGTACTCTGCTGACATAATCTAATGTTTTGCTTTCGTTGTAAAGCCTTTTTGAAATCGGACAGTGTGGTTAGATTAACGAGAGTCTTATCTTTAAATGGCTGTAAAATAGTCATATGTTTGAGAAATTGAAGTAATAGGATTTTGAAGATTTTGAAAATCGTGCCACAGGCTGGCAGTGGCTGTTACGTAGGTGGGACGAATTCGTCCCGCCGGTCCCATAGAGGTTAAAATAGCTTTTCGGTGAAAGCACATTTTGCAATATTCTGAGTAGATAGCCCGGCCATCATGGCTAGCTATTTTGACACCCATCAATTTTGGCACTCACCAAACTCAGATTTACTATAAGAAAAATTGGATTACCTTTGGTGTTCTTCGTCAGAATGCACTCCCAGGACTTCTACTTCAACAACAAATGTTGTTTTGGTTCCAAATAATCCATAGTTATATCCAAATAGCTGCGTTTGTTCTTGCGTTCAAGATACTATCCGAAGGGTGACGCGCCGGCGCATATCGTGAGAAAAAATGTCAAAATATTCCATTACCGTACTTTGAAGCATGTCAAACGCTGTTTAAATTAAATTTTTATGCCATTTTTCTCGTAAAATAGCGATAATATTTCGACCGGGCGACGTTGTTTTTGTTCAAAGACTGAAAATGTAAAATGGACTCTTCACGTGCACACGCACACCCGTTTCATTGTTCTCAGATCGACCACTATCCAAATGCGCTACTGTTGTTCAGCCAGGGACTGCAGAGTCATCATTCAACGTTCTGGCGCCTTCTGAGAGCCTATGGGAGTCTTAGAAAAGGTCACGTTATAGCAGAGATCCTCTGTTTTCGATAAAGAGGCTATAGAAGGCCAAGAAATGGTCAGAGAGGGCACTTCCTGTTTAGAATCGTCTCAGGTTTTGGCCTGCCATATGAGTTCTGTTATACTCACAGACACCATTCAAACAGTTTTAGAAACTTTAGGGTGTTTTCTATCCAAATCAAACAATTATATGCATATTCTAGTTTCTGGGCAGGAGTAATAAACAGATTAAATCGGGTACGTTTTTTATCCGGCCGTGAAAATATTGCCCCCTATCCTAAACAGGATATCTCTCTGGTCACCCCCAAAGCCAATTCCTCCTTTGGCCGTCTCTCCTTCCAGTTCTCTGCTGCCAATGACTGGAACGAAATACAAAAATCTCTGAAAACTTATCTCCCTCACTAGCTTTAAGCACCAGCTGTCATAGCAGCTCACAGATCACTGCACCTGTACATAGCCCATCTATAATTTAGCCTAAACAACTACTCCGTCCCCTACTGTATTTATTTATTTATTTTGCTCCTTTGTACCCCATTATTTCTACTTTGCACTTTCTTCCACTACAAATCTACCATTCCACTGTTTTACTTGCTATATTGTATTTACTTTGCCACCATGGCATTTACCTCCCTTATCTCACCTCATTTGCTCATATTGTATATAGACTTATTTTTCTACTGTATTATTGACTGTATGTTTGTTTTACTCCATGTGTAACTCTGTGTTGTTGTATGTGTCAAACTGCTTTGCTTTATCTTGGCCAGGTCGCAATTGTAAATGAGAATTTGTTCTCAACTTGCCTACCTGGCTACCTGTTGGGGCTCGGGGGCAGTATTGAGAAATTTTGAAAAAAATATGTGCCCATTTTTAACTGCCTCCTACACCAACTCAGAAGCTAGGATATGCATATTATTAACACATTAGGATAGAAAACACTCTGAATTTTCTAAAACAGTTTGAATGGTGTCTGTAAGTATAACAAAACTCATATTGCAGGCAAAAACCTGTGAAAAATAGATCAAAAAAAAATTGAATTTTGTGACTGTACTATTTAGTGTCATTGTTTTATAGATACCATAGTGAGAAAGGATTCATTTCGCAACTCCTACGGCTTCCACTAGATGTCAACGATCTTTATAAAGTTGTTTGAAGCGTCTATGATGAACAGAGACCGGATGGCAAGGAAGAGAAGTTGACCTCCCTGGGATGTCGTCACTTCATTATTGGCTGCACCTGCGCAATCATGTGACGCGATACATTTTTTCAAAGACGTTTTTCAAGACACAGGAGAGGTCGGGTTGAAACATTACTGATGTTTCACGTTAAAAATGGCTCTAAAGATTGATGCTAAACAACGTTTGACATGTTTGAACAATGTAAATAGATTATTTTTTTTACTTTTCGCCGTGACTCCCCCCCCCCCCCGCTACTTTTTAGTAGCCTACCGAAGCGCTAACAACATGGAACAACTTGGAGTTATTTGGACATCAATTATGAACTTTGTTGAAAGAAACCACATTTGCAGTGGACCTGGGATGCGTGGAATTGCCAATGGATGAAGAGAATCAAAGGTAAGGGAATATTGACAATAGTAATTTTGATATTACATGGGTACAAGATGGTGCTAACCTGTATAGCCTAGCCTATTGTTCTTAGCACAGCACCCGGTTTATTGCAAATTGTGATTTCCCAGTAAAGTTATTTTGAAATCTGGCATTGCAGTAGCATTTACGAAATGTTAAACTATGAATATTTGAATGACAATAATATAATTTACCAATGTTATCGAATAGTAATTTTGTGATTTGTAACGTTGTTCACCGGAAGCATTTGAGAGAAAAAAAAAATCTGATTTTCACCGCTTCGGTAAAATGCTGTTTTTGGATATAAATATGAACTTGATGGAACAAAAAATGCATGTATTGTGTAACATAATGTCTTAGGAGTGTCATCTGAGGAAGATTGTCAAAGGTTGGTGCATAATTCTAGCTGGTTATCCGCTTATGGTGACGCCTGTCTTTGAATTGACAAAACATTACACACAGCTATTTTCAATGTACTCTCCTAACATAACCTAACTTTATGCTTTCGCCGTAAAGCCTCTTTGAAATCGGACAATGTGGTTGGATTTAGGAGATGTTTATCTTTCAAATTGTGAGAAATAGTTGATTGTTTGAGAAATTGAAATTATTAGATTCTTGCAGTTTTTGAATTTCCCGCCCTGGTCTCTTGACAATGAATCCCGATATCGGGATAAGATCCCCAACAGGTTTTAAAGGTGAAATAAAAATGTAAAAAAATTAATAAAAAATAGAAACGAAAAACAATGAGGGGCGCGCACTCGGTCACACGCGCAACCAGCACTGCATGATTCTACAGTCCACTAATAGGAAGGTCTCATTTTTCTTCATTTTTCAGAAAACAAGCCTGAAACAATGTCTAAAGACTGTTGATATCTAGTGGAAGCCATAGGAACTGCAAGCTGGGTCCTAACCCATTAGATACTCTATAGGCATTCAATTGAAAATACCCACATCAAAAAAGTCCCACTTCCTGGATGGATTTTCCTCAGGTTTTTGCCTGCCATATCAGTTCTGTTATAATCACAGACATTATTTTAACAGTTTTGGAAATGTTAGAGTGTTCTATCCAAATCTACCAATTATATGCATATCCTAGCTTCTGGGCCTGAGTAGCAGGCAGTTTACTTTAGGCGTGCTTCTCATCCAGACGTCGAAATACTGCTCCCAAGCCATAAGAAGTTTTAACTGCAGCAATGCAACTTTTGACACAAATCAGCTACTTTGACCACTTTTCTAACAACTTAGACAAAAAGTTAGAAAGTATGACATCTTGATCTACTTCCATGCTTTTCAAATCTGAATGCGGAATAAAAATATCTTATTTTGATAAAAGGTTACAGCTGTTTTTGAGCACAATTACTGACCACAACCACATTACCTACCACACAACTACTGACCACACAACTACTGACCACAACAACATAAATACAGATCATATCTCCTGACCACAACTACAGACCACAGCCACACAACTACTAACCACAAACACTGAACCACTAACCACAAACACTGAACCACACAACTACTGACCACAACTACTAACCACAAACACTGAACCACACAACAACTGACCAAAACAACTGACCAAAACTACTGACCATAACTACTGACAACAACTACTGACCAAAACTGCTGACCACCACTGAGCAAAGCTACTTACTACAATCACATGACTACTGATCACAAAACTCCTGAACCATACAACTAATGACTGCTGACCACAACTACTGACCACAACTACAGACCACAACCACACAGCTACTGACCTCAACTACAGCCCACAACCACACAACTACCGACCACAACTACTGACCACAAGTACTGACCATGTCTGTAATGTAAGAGAGAGAATACAGTAGACGGCACACGTCAAATGTGTGATTTATGACCCTATTTCATGGTCCGGAGGGTACACCCATATAAGTACATCCTGTCCGGAAGTTCTCACGGTATGAGTGAGTGCTTATGCCCATATAAGTACATCCTGTCAGGAAGTTCTCACGCTCTCGAGTGAGTGTTTATTTAACCAGATAGTGCATCTGTTCCATAAAAGTAAAGTTGTATTGATGATTGATGTGTATGGACCTCGTTGAACTGGGGAATATGTTTGAACATTTCAAAGAGTATGGCCCCCTCCCCCTGTTGTAGTGAACTTAGGACTGTTGTATATGAAACAGTAATGTCCTGGGTTATTGGAGCAGCCTCAGTATAAGTAAGCGCTGTCAACACTACTAGCAACCTCGATAAACCCCTAAATAAGAAATTAAAATAAACACAGAACATTAAATAACAAATTAAACATGTCTCCTAGACGAATTGTTGTTGTACTTTGTGCCTCGTGTCAAGAACACAATGACAAAAACATCGAAGACATTCTGTGTGATGCCCCTAATTGTTTTAATGGATTGCTGGATATGAGTGACGGACATATGGTTACATTTTCCAACCGGAGTATTCAACTGTGAAGATTTTCACAAACAGCGGCCACAGCACTCTTTATCAAACAAAACCCGGGAGTTTTTCTCCTGCGCTGTGTATGAGAGAATGGCTTTAGATACAGCTGGCGCTATGCCAGATCAAACACGCCCTGAGTGGGACAACCCTGCCCGGGTACGTGCTGGAAAAACAAGTCTGCGGGTGAGATGATTTGAAAGCCATAAGAATCTCTTCAGTGGCATATAGTCCAGACTCCAAAGTGACAATTTTAGGAAGTGCCCAATTCAATAGTTCCAATGTTACAAAATCGGTTAGTTCGTATCTATTTTCAAAAGCTTGCACTGCGGTGAACTATTTTGTACCTGTCTTCAGCTTTAAGTGGGGCGATTATCATATATTCCTGGACATGGTGAAACAGCTGGACAATCTTTTCCAATATCGTGAACAATTACGCCGATGGGCGCTTCTATCCTTAAGACAGACCCAGGGTCTAAAGGCAAGACGTTTGATCTATCCAGGGAAAGAAAACATACGGAACCTAGAGTGTGCTGGATATCTTGCGAGGAAGAGACACTGTCTGGAAGATGTTGATTTAGAGACTGATGGAAGTGTTGGTTGACCATATAGCCTCCCCTTTTTCTGTAAGAAAGGAATAGTAAAAATGTTTAACTAATTATAACATGTTTAAAAGGTCTGTACTAAAGATTTAGAATGAAATAAAGGGTTTTAAAATTGTATCTCACCTTTAACGAATGGAATCTGTTTTTCTCTCTCAGTGTGTGTGTCTCAGAGAAAAGCTTCTGGGAAACAGTTGTGTGTGTGTGTGTGTGTGTTTCAAAACAATGGTTTTTTCGGGAGGGTGTGTCTCTGCAGTTGTTTTAAAACAATGTTTTGTTATTTTTATATGAATACAGTCTTTCCTACAACAGACAGTTATTAATATAAGCATTTAAAGGGTATTACAGTGTAGTACTGTGTAGTAATAATATATCTGTTGTATAACTTTTTTTGTGTATAAAAACATTCTGGCTTGGTTAAATATTGTGCAGTATAATTGTTTAATTAATTATAACACGTTTAAAAGGCCTGTACTAAAGATTTAGAGAAAATAAAGGGTTTTAATTGTATCTCACCTTTAACGAATGGAATCTCCGTTTTTCTCTAAGTGTGTGTGTCTCAGAGAAACGCTTCAGGAAAGATGTGTGTGTGCAGGCGTGTGTGTGTTTCAAAACAATGGGGGTTTTGGGGTGTGTGTGTGTGTGTGTGTGTGTCTCTGCAGGTGTTTTTAAAACAATTCAACAATAGCAGGGCATTTGCACATAAGGCTCTCAAAACAAACGTTTTTCCTGAGCATCTCATTTACCTTCAAAGAGGTTGAAATATCAGGCTCTCTCTCTCTGTCTAGATAGCCTTTCTCTGAGACAGACAGATTTCTGGGAAAGGTGTGTGTCTGCAATTCTATATGAAACAATTCAAAAATAGGGGGTCATTTGCACATAAAGCTCTCAAAGAAAACAGCCCTTATTTCCCGAGGCTGTGAGGGATCAAAAGTCTATCCCGCCAACCAGCATAGAATATAGCTAGACACCCCCTAAGGTTTAAAAAACAATGTTTTTTTCCGAAACAATACCAACACTATCGGGTCATTTGCACATAGGTTGTCTCCCAAGAAAAGAAAAACATGAGTTATCCCCCGGTCTGTAAATTCATTCCATACATTGGCTCAGTCAGGTCCCAGAGTTTGCTCTGAAAACTGTTTTCAAGTCTTTCAGCAAGCCTTTACACATGGAGAATTTTGAAGGTGAGGATGTGGAAATAATATGTTATATTTTGTATGCGTTAGGTAGTAGTTTGTGGGAATTGTTTGAGGTTACATGTTAGAAATTACTGCACTGTTTGGATCTCTCTCTCTCCTCTCTCTCTCTCTCTCTCTCTCTCTCTCTCTCTCTCTCTCTCTCTCCTCTCCTCTCTCTCTCTCTCTCTCTCTCTCTCTCTCTCTCTCTCTCTCCTCTCTCTCTCTCTCTCTCTCTCTCTCTCTCTCTCTCTCTCTCTCTCTACTCTCTCTCTCTCTCTTCTCTCATCTCTCTCTCTCTCCTCTCTCTCTCTCTCTCTCTCCTCTCTCTCTCTCTCTCTCTCTCTCTCTCTCTCTCTCTCTCTCTCTCTCTCTCTCTCTCTCTCTCTCTCTCTCTCTCTCTCTCTCTCTCTCATAAGGTTTCCTCAAATATTAAACCGTTGTTCTATATGGTTTTTACAGATATTCTAAAAGTGGAGGACATCGAATTTTCAGGTATGTTTTTATGTCAATTGTATGTATTTTTTTAAGTTAAAATGAATATATTTCGTATAAATATATTTTTATATTATTTAAAAACGTCTATAGGATACCCGACATTTACACAGCTGCTACCGGGAATAATTGATTTGGATCATCCAACATTAGCTGTTATAAACATCTCTGATGAGGAATCAGAGGAGCGAACAGCGGCCTGTTCTTCTTTACGCAGCCCGACCCCATCAAGCTATTTTCGACGTAAGGCCAAAAATAAAATGCGTAATAATATTTATACATTAAACAAAAAGTGTGTACACTATTTTAAAAAGCTAATCTTGTGTTTACAGAGGACAGAATGCCAACAAGAATACCTGAAGCATTATGGACTCTACTTATGAACGACTTCGGGAGCGCTGAAACCGACGATAATCTACCGTTCTGTACGGCCGGCGCTGGTGTTTCTTTATGCAGCCCTTCGGCTAAAAGCTATTTTCGACGTAAGGCCAAAAATAAAATGCGTAATAATATTTATACATTAATACAAAAAGTGTGTAAACTATTTCAAAAAGCTAATCTTGTGTTTACAGCGGACAGCTCCCCAACAAGGATACATAATGCATTAAGAACTCTACCTATGAATGACTTCGAGGGTAATGAAACAGACGATATTTTACTGTTCTGTAGAAACAGCTTTCCCATAACTCTAAACAACACAAATGCACTGCTTTAACACACAGCTACACACCCCCTTGAACCTCCACCCAAGCACTATATAATCTAGCACCTAAGGTGCATCACAATTGTCGTGACATTGTATTAGCTAATGTGACGACTGTTGCTCAACGAACGATTAAAGGTTTCTAACTGCGCGATTAAATGAATTAAGCAATTATTAACTCATTAACCTGGGGCACCATGGGAAAATGAGTTTTATTGAGTTTCTATTTCCCAAATTAACTCAAAGAATATCAGAATATCGATTTTACAACAGTCGCTAATTAATCAATTTCCTCTACAGTCTCATTCTGAACGTCGCATAATCCGGGAATCTGCACAAACCCGGGTCCCACCAATGAGTTCGTACCACACCAATTTTAGTTGATTATTTATTTACTAGAAAGCTAAAATGAGGATAAAAGATACACATACACAAAACACAGTCTAGGCTATTGATTAGAACCTAGTATAAAAAGGCCAACACACTATGACGCGTGTTACCCAGAATGGGGATTTAAAAGAGAGAAAAAGATAAAGTACACGACAGAAATATACATTTGGGTGCATTTATCAGCTATGCTTATTTTAACCCTAGCCTTGCCGCTCTAATGGGTCAGAATATAATGATGTAATTACGTGTTGGAGGTCTCAGATGGGAAGCTCCGCGTGGGTCGTTTAGGCTTCTCAATGACGCACTTCTCCGGCACAACTCTCTGGTTGTCCTCACGATGTCAGTGTCCTTTTGGCTTAGTGGTCTGATTCCTCGCCCTTGCTCTGAAAGGGGTCTCTTGAGGACAGACAGCTCTGTAGCTCAGAGCTCAAAGCGTAGGAATGAAACAGCGTGGATACCACGATTCGATGGGGAGTGGAGACCGGGTGTTCGGGCTTGAATTCACCCGCTTAGACACAGCTACTCATCCGTAGCATGGGTAGAAAAAAGATTTATTTGTCTTCAACCATGTGTTGTGTTTTGGGTTCGTTGACTTTTAGACCATGGCTGCAGCTCAGGTCACTTAGTCTGATATGTTAATTCTTAACTCACATGTCTTATACCCTCGGGTCAGAAGTGGGCATAACCGCCTTTAGGGCAATTCTCTGGGCATACCAAGTTAAGAGGCAAGCTCTAGATTTAACTCCAATCTAATTTTAGACAACTAATATCACATTTCATCTTTACAAAAACATTCTCTTTGATTTGGACATTTTCCACACAACGTACAATGTATAAACATCAAGCATATACTAGGAAAACTCTTAAAGTTACAATGTTTCCGTAATAACATCGTCCTTTAACCTTTAATAACCAGACAAAAATGACATTAATTTTCATATTCCATCGATTGTCATGACCACCATTGTGGCTGACGGAAACCATTGTTCCAAAGTCCCTTTATTGCATGTTTAATGTTCTGAGGCTGGTTCTCCATAGTGAGAGGACAAAGGATTTTAGTCTGTTGCCTAAGATTTACAATGGCGTGAGGGGTCATAAACCCCCACATCTTCCTATCCCTTGAGATCCCTTCTCCTCTGGTGGGGATGAAATCTCTCTGCAGGATTGTGGTCATTGGTAACCTGAGCCGAGCAGGACAGTCATCACACAATACTTTGGCAGAAGTGCACCGCGCAGAATCACCCCGGCCCGAGAAGGGTGACTGGTCTGAAAACGATTGGATTCAAGAACATGCTCTCTGTTATGGATACGGTATGACCCCCGTTATACATTTTTTTTAAATTAGTTATACTTTTTTGATAGAATATGTTAAAACAATGTCAAATAATGTTTTTTTTTCAGACTCCAACGATAGCTATACAAGCCAAGCAGAATCTACAAAGCCAGAGGACATTGGGAAAGGACCCGCATTATCCAGGATTCCTCAGAACAGCAGGCGCCAAAAAAAACAGAGGTAATTTAATAGATGTGGAGAAATGTGAAAAACCTGGGGAAAGCCGTAGGAATAAAAACAAAATGTGATTTTTCTTCCTCCTTCATCTTGTAATGTCACAGCTAGCCAATGTTCTCCTGGCATGTGTTTAGGATGGGTATTGACAATCAACATGGCCGGTTGCTCCTTCCATTTCTCAATAGGTAGTTCATCACAAGCCCATACTCCCCAAAATTGTTTTCCAATCAAGCGGCTCATGAGACATTCTAGCTCTTGGGTATTCATGTTTTTGCTCAACGATCCTTAATATCTTAATAATCCACTAAGACTTGTCTTCGGCCATTCACTTCCAAGATTGAATCCGAGCATGGATAAACAATCATGCTAACTGTACAAGCTAAAGGTGTACGGAAACGCATTTCCAGCTGGAGGTTACCTTGGGACACCACAGACCGATTTCGTGAGGTGTCATCATCAGGTGATAAATTGAACTTATACAATGTGTAACCCTATGCAAAATCATTTCTGTCAATAGGTAAAGAGAGATCTTTTAGATGCCTCCCGGTAGCCAGGAATAGATTGTAAAATTCTCGCACCGATATGGGGCACCAGGACCGACAACCGTCCTGACAGAGAGCTACGTACTCTGCATTGAAATGTTGAAAATGTTAGTTTTTTTATGTAAGCTACCCGTATTAGAGGCGTGATCAACCAAGACTATAACAATGTAGCGGGGTAAAGGGCCTAGAAAAAGGTTTTCTTGACTACAGATTCTACTTCCCACCGGTATGCTAAATGTTTTCATGGTCATTCTTTGGAAAGGGTAAAGGACATTTTCTTTCATCAAAGCCTGTGAATGACCCAGACGAACGGCCGGAGATACAGACACTTTTTTTTATAAAAAGCGTAGCCCCCAACACCTTTAAACTAAAGTTACCGTCTTGGGCAGACATCAGACAAAACTCATCTTTGGCCGTGGTTAATTTTAGCCTTAAATCAACCGAATTTAAGAGTAAACGTTCTTGAATGAAAATGTCAGAGTGTATAGGCCCTAGCAGATGAAACTCTCGAGATACAGCACAGTAGTGAGCACGTGCCTCCAGTCCTTTGTTATCACCGGTGGTGGGATCTATGTCTTCCTTAGATACTCCTGCAGTATCCTTGCTAAACAGCCCGGCCCTGAATTGTGTCTTCAGAGTGTCTTCAGAGTCGTTTAGTAAACATTCCAGGATAGCCCTATAAGGATATGTGGCACTGCTTTGACTGATAAGGCGTTCACCCAAAGTCACATCCACTTGGGAGAAGATGGTCACCAAGGGGTAATTAATGAGACTCACTTTGGCATCATTTGCAATATTAGCACCATCTCTTTTGGTCACTTTGAGAGGTAAATGCAATAAGGTGTTGTTGAGGTCCAGGTAGTTGTCACCATGGCCTGGGATGAAAAAGTATATAGGACCGTTGTCTGTAATGGCAGAGAGTGGGGCTCTCCACATAACAGGACCTATCTATTGAAAATTGGGTTAAGGGGGCCGTGAAAAGATCGAGCTCTGTCTTTATAGCTTCAGAGGACATGCGCTGTAAAAGAGACATGTTGCTTGTCCTTTTAGAAAATACTTCTGAGTTTTCCTTTTGCCGTTTTTGGTTCAGACCTCCTCACTTTACGTCGTCTTTGACTTACTGAGTTTCTTTTAACGGTTAACCTCCACTTTTTAGGGGCTGGCCTGCGCCTTATACCCGGAGGTCTCTTTTTTGGTCTTCGAGACAACAGCATAAGACCCGAGCCTTCTTGATGCTCGGGATCTGATGAAGCCCGTCTAGTCATAGCATTGGCTACAACCTCACTTACACTATTTTTGGCCGCTGATTTTAAATGTGGTTTGGCTATGCTGAGGCCTCTCTTCATAAACGATAAAACCATCCTAAAGAGGTTACGAAATATACCTCCTATCCCCGAACCATACATGGTCGGGGATCCATGATAGCCGGGTAATCCATTACCCACTTGATCAACATAGTATGAGACATATCGGTTAGTGTTGAGATGGTGGTTGTGTACCATAACCATTTTAATTTATTTGTATTATGTTTATAATAAATATATATATAACACTAATAATATATTAGATATGTAGAGAAGTTTTGGTGGGTCTAAAGTGGAGTTTTACAATCGTTTTAACAAAAGTAAATTCAATATTTACGTTCTGATCTGTTTTAAGCTCGACCAGAATGTTTTCAATATATTTCTTGCTTACAGGTACATAGTGCGGCTTGTCATAGTTAACAGTGACTACATCGCCATCCTTTCCCTCTATATGAACTGTTCTCAGGAGGGGCACCTAACTGTCTCCTACCCTTTGATAGGATATGATGTCGGTATACACAAATATGTTGTAAAACCCTGCATTTATATCCGCAGGGATTGCGAATAATTTCTCTCTCACATACCTCCATTTATTGGAACTCATCCCCAACATGTAGGCTAAATTACCACTGGTCTTTATACCCCCATCAGCATTCCCTGAGATTTATACACGTTTATGAATAGGGTTGTAGTTCAAGAGTATTTCCATATTGTTGAGGGTTAGGAGGGCGTTCAACTCTGAGATGATCCTCTCTACATTTCTATAGAACCCTTTTTAAGCTTTATAACCTTTGGGTGTTCCGATATCCTTTGCAATAAAAATCACGGTCCTCATCCATGATATTATACCAACTATGGGGGTATGTAATCTCACTGAGACCTACTTCCCAGGCCTCTGATAACTCTATAGGCTTTGGAAAATTGGTTGTATAATTCGAACTTTGGTTATTCATATATATATGTATGTATGTATGTATGTATGTATGTATGTATGTATGTATGTATGTATGTATGTGCAGACGCATTAGTGGGGAGAGTCAGATATAATCCATTGTGCTCCATGATGCACTCCTGTGTACACTCGAATGATGGTGTTTTTATCATGCATGAGGGTTTAAGTTAACCCCACTGCCTCCACCACCTCGTCCTCTAATACCCAACTGTTGAACTTTTGGGGCCAGTTTTTCCAACTGACCAACACCCATTTTTTACCCTTTTCTCTCTTTTGATCCAGAATCTCCTCCACGTGAAAGACTTTGTCTTTACCCAACTGTACCTTCTGTAGTTCCTTCTCATAAAAGGAGCCGTCTATAAGCTCCCCATAATAATCTTTTAACTTGTAGACAGGGGGTATACGTGGTAGACATTCGGTAACTGTGAACAACTCATCGCTGTAACCTTGCTCATATTTTTTGATGAAAACACCCCTCAACTTGGATATACTTACCAAGTCCCCCACTATGAATTTTTATTTTTTATTTTTCTTACGGCGAAGGGGGAAAAAACCATACAGATTTTTAAAGACTTATACCCTTATGGTAGCTGTAGTTGTAACCCTCTTGAACTATATCCACATATCTATGGTTGTTGTGAGCTGTAAAGTATTTCCACATCCTCTCCTTCAAAGCTCTGTTAAAGCGTTCAACAACTGAAGCTTTCAAATCCGAACCTGTAGCAAAATGTATGATATTGTTCTTCTTCATGAGTTTCTGAAAAGTATTATTAAAAAAATTCTTTACTGCCGTCAGTCTGCACTTTCTCGGGTGCTCCTCCTTCCTTCAAGATAGAGTTAAAGGCCCGGGTCACCATTGCCCCACTCTTATTTTTTAAGACCCTTACAAATGCTATTTTAGAGGAAATATCTATAACCGTTAGCATGTAGCGATTTCCATCATTTTCATCTGCAAGGGCCTGCATGTCACATAGATCTGCCTGAAACTGGGACAAGGGATGAGTAGAAAAAACTCTATTTCGTGGAAATTGTTTTCGCACAGGTTTATGCAGAGTGTAAGCATCCTGCTCTGCTAGCCATTCATTCACTTGAGCAGCGCCGAACCTGCTACCTGTTTCTTCGGCTATAGCTCTCTGGAAACTCTCCTTCCCCCCATAAGACCCTGGGTTAGAGGGGGTACAATAAATGTTTTTCAACATCTGCTCCGCCATCCTTCTTGCCTCTCTAATCTACAATAACATTAATGAGCCCCTTTCAAATAATGAGAACATTTAATTTTCATTTTGCATTTTATTTTTGCAAACATTAAGTATTACGCATCCATACACTTCAGGATACGTAGCAGGATATTAGAACCCGTTTTCTCATTGACCCATGCATGCAACACCTTGTATACTTGGTTTACATTTACAAGCTTATATTGCTGAATTTTTATGACACACACATCCGTTATATAAGTATATAAACAACAAATATGATACGTTACAACTAAACGGTGTTTCAAACAAATAAACTAAAATCTTAGACAAAGATGTTTCTAGTTCTTCAGAATCATCCACAAGACGGCATACCAGTTATGTCCATTGTAGAGTCTCGCCCATATGTCTTACATGACTCATGATTTGCTCAATTTTTAGCACACACTCTGCATTAACCCCTGTATTGTGGGTTGTGTAGAGCGATACATTGTTCACTTTATTTTCAATAATTTGCTGCAAACATATGTAAATTCTCTAAAAAAGATTTTTTTTATTTATTCTCTCTAACATTGTATGCATATAGTTACCCATTGCTTTACATCTAAATAAAACATATATATTGTTACTTGTTCTCTTGGGGTTTATTGAGCCATAAAGTCACCACATCAGCCACCAAAGCTTCCTTGTATTTGTTGTCGTCCACCAGTGTGTGCCAGATATCTTTGAGTTTCTCGTGGATGTAGATCACCTCCTTCAGTTCATGTAGGAAAGCCACAGTTACACTGTAAACTCTGGGAATAGATGGCACAAGACCCATAGACTCCAGGGCTCTGACCATCGATGGTATAAAGCGGCTGGACCACCGTCTTTTCACCAGCTCCTCAACATGGTTGAAGAAGTAGTACCGGGGTGGGTCATATAAACACAGCTGTCGTCATTGGCTGGGGTGATTGATCTCACTACCGATGCATTTTTCTCTTATATACTCTCCAATCACCACATCTAAAAGTGCGGCTACAGAGGCCTTGAAGGTGTCCACAAAAATAGTACTGACCACCCCATCAAACACATCCTCAGGCTGTGTACATGTAGGGGATGTCAGGGTGCTTGCCTGGGGGGAGTAGAAAGGAGGGCTGTGAGGCATAGAGTCCTTAGGGTCTGGTACCCATGATGTATCGGAGTCCTGATATGGTATATGAATATCCATGGTATATGCTGAAATGAAGAACCAGAGACTTTATGGTCACCCCTTTTATTGTTGAACCATTCCTTTGGTATCGGGGCGTGGTTAACGTAACAGCTGTGTACTTAGTTTTTTTCGGGGATGACCCTTCTGAGGGTAAACCTCCTGGGGTTCCTTTGAATCATAATCCTTAGGATTCGTATATATCATGCACTTCCTTGGTTGAACAATACTCTGCCATTGTTGGCTCTGTACAAAAAGAGCATCCACTAACTCTAACATTTTAAATTCCATTATATCCCAACTTTTAAAAGAAATAAGCATACACAACCTAAAATCCCCAGTCAGGCCACCTTCACGGATGTTTTCGTTGCGGATTTTCTCGTTGCTGATATAGAACTCCAAGCACCCACATGGAAGTCCATTCTTTCTTTGTATTTTCACACTATGAAATATTCTTCCTGGGGAGTCAGGGGCACCTTCCCAACGGGTCTCGTAGTCCGTGAACAAGCTATACCCCTTTGTGATAACTCTCAGTTCGGGAGACACCACCTTGCAAAACACATGCCAGTCTTCAAGCCTGTAGTCCACTCCTAAAGTCTGGTCTGTATATTCTTCTCTTTCGGCTACAGAATAGAGTTTCACTCTACAGGCTGGGTAATCAAACAGATAACCCCATAGCTGTCTATTACACATCAACACTTGATCTTTCAACACCGTTGCGGGCGGTATTTAGGTTCTATACATATTTAGAAAACGCTTTATTGGCGCATCGTATATTGATGCTGTCACGTTCTGACCAGTATGAGGGTTATTTTGTTAGTGTAGGCTGGTCAGGACGTGGCAGAGGGTATTTGGTTTATGTGGTTCGGGGTGTGTGTATTATGTAGAGGGTAGTGGATTTATGTATTCCGGGGTTTTTTGTTCACTGCTCTGTTAGTCTATGTTCTTTCTAGTTAGTTTGTTTTCTATGTTTAGTTAATTGGGGTGTGGACTCTCAATTGAAGGCAGGTGTTGTCTAGTTGCCTTTGATTGAGAGTCCTATATATTAGGGTGTGTTTGTGTTTGTAATTTGTGGGAGGTTGTCACTTGAATTGCTGTTGTCTGCCTTCAAGTCTGTATTCGTCGTCTATCGTTTTGTTGTGTTTTGTTTGAGTAAGTGTTTTCATTAAAAAGGTTAATTATGAGCACTCAACCCGCTGCGCCTTGGTCCATTCCTGACGACCGTCGTTACAGATGCTTTATACTCTTCCCTTTCTCTATGTTTCAACCAAGGTCCTGCTTCCATTGTTACGGTCATCACGTGTGTGTCACTGATCACAAAATCCATGTTTAATTTTTTTAGTGTTCTGGGGTTTATCGAGGTCGCTTGTAGTGTTGACAGCACTTACTTATACTGAGGCTGCCTCCAATACCCCAGGACATTACTGTTTCATATACAACAGCCCTAAGTTCACTACAACAGGGGGAGGGGGCCATACTCTTTGACATGTTGAAACATATTCCCCAGTTCAACGAGGTCCCTACACATCAATCATCATGACAGCTTTACTTCTAAGGAACAGATGCAATATCTGGTTAAATAAAACACTCACTCGAGAGCGTGAGAACTTCCTGACAGGATGTACTTATATGGGCATAAGCACTCACTCATACCGTGAGAACTTCCGGACAAGATGTACTTATATGGGTGTAACCTCCGGACCATAAAATAGTGTCATAAATCACACGTAAGACGTGTGCCGTCTACTGTATTCTCTCTTGTAAGGCCCAAAGAACCTGCAACCCAACTACACAACTACTGACCACAACTATTGACCACAACTACTGCTTTGGTCTGTGCTAGTTCTGGTCCAGCTCTGGTCCTGGGCATAGCTAGCTAGCTCTGGTTTGCACTAGCTCTGGTCCAGCTCTGGTCTACACTATAAATGATAACTACTTAAATTAACATAAATTAGCATATATTACCCACCAACAATAATTTTAGTTCTTGAACCGTTCATGCTAGAGACAACAAACCAACATTCACATGTTCAGGCTATCAACCAATCAATAAATCAATCAATCTTTTCAACTACCTACTTTTTCAACTATAACCAGTCACCACCATTACTACTGCAGACACTACCACTACTATAACGTATTTCAAAACCATTGATACTTTAAAACAAGCTAGCAAACAAATCATATTTTCTTCAGGAAATGTTCAGCCTAAAATACTTTTAGCCTAAAGAGTTTATTTATTAGATACAACTACAGCTAGCTATCAGTAGGTCTACATACAAACCTATTCTACATCAGGGTTCACCAACTGCCGGCCCACGGGACGAATTTCAAATCAAATTTTATTTGTCACATACACTTGGTTAGCAGATGTTAATGCGAGTGTAGCGAAATGCTTGTGGTTCTAGTTCCAACCATGCAGTAATATCTAACAAGTAATCTAACCTAACAATTTCACAACAACTACCTCATACACACAAGTCTAAAGGAATGAATAAGAATATGTACATAGAAATATATGAATGAGCGATGGCCGAACGGCATAGGCAAGATGCAGTAGATGGTATAGAGTACAGTATCTACATTTGAGATGAGTAATGTAGGGTATGTAAACATTATATAAAGTGGCTTTGTGTAAAGTGGATTGATACATTTACTACATACATTTTTCATTATTAAAGTGGCTAGAGATGAGTCAGTATGTTGGCAGCAGCCACTCAATGTTAGTGATGGTTGTTTAAAACCTGTTGGGGCTAGGGGGCAGTATTTGCACGGCCGGATAAAAAATGTACCCGATTTAAACTGGTTACTACTCTTGCCCAGAAATGAGGATATGCATATAATTAGTAGATTTGGATAGAAAACACTGTAAAGTTTCTAAAACTGTTTGAATGGTGTCTGTGAGTATAACAGAACTCATATGGCAGGCCAAAACCTGAGAAGATTCCATACAGGAAGTGCCCTGTCTGACAATTTGTTGTCCTTCTGTTGCATCTCTATCGAAAATACAGCATCTGTGCTGTAACGTGACACTTTCTAAGGCTCCCATTGGCTCTCTAAAGCCGCCAGAAAGTGGAATGGGGTGTCTGCTGTCTCTGGGCAAAGTACAACAGCTCTGTTTGTGAGGGGTCAGCCTGTGGACAGTGAGACTGAGATGCGCTTTCACGAGACTTCTCAATTTTTTTCTTTCAGCCTTTGAATGAATACAACGTTGCCCAGTTGGAATATTATCGCTATTTTACGAGAAAAATAGCATAAACATTTATTTTAAACAGCGTTTGACATGCTTCGAAGTACGGTAATGGAATATTTTGACATTTTTTGTCACGAAATGCGCTCGCGCGTCACCCTTCGGATAGTGACCTGAACGCACGAACAAAACGGAGGTATTTCAATATAACTATGGATTATTTGGAACCAAAACAACATTTGTTGTTGAAGTTGAAGTCCTGGGAGTGCATTCTGACGAAGAACAGCAAAGGTAATCCAATTTTTCTTATAGTAAATCTGAGTTTGGTGAGGGCCAAACTTGGTGGGTGTCAAATTAGCTAGCCGTGATGGCCGGGCTATGTACTCAGGATATTGCAAAATGTGCTTTCGCCGAAAAGCTATTTTAAAATTGGACACCGCCATTGCATAAAGGAGTTCTGTATCTATAATTCTTAAAATAATTGTTATGTATTTTGTGAACGTTAATTATGAGTAATTTAGTAAATTCACCGGAAGTTTGCGGTGGGTATGCTAGTTCTGAACATCACATGCTAATGTAAAAAGCTGTTTTTTGATATAAATATGAACTTGATTGAACAAAACATGCATATATTGTATAACATAATGTCCTAGGAGTGTCATCTGATGAAGATCAAAGGTCAGTGCTGCATTTAGCTATGGACATTATATGCATATTCTAGTTTCTGGGCAGGAGTAGTAACCAGATTAAATCGGGTACGTTTTTTATCCAGCTGTGCAAATACTGCCCCCTAGCCCCAACAGGTTAAATCGGGTACGTTTTTTATCCGGCCGTGAAAATACTGCCCCCATACCACAACAGGTTAAGTCATTTTTGGGGGTATCTGTACTTTTTTATTTTTACAACGTAGAACATTTTACAAAAAAAGAAAAACCCTTGAATGATTAGGTGTGTCCAAACTTTTGACTGGCACTGTGTATATATATATATATATATATATATATATATATATATATATATATATATATACACACATCTCAAAAGTTTTCACACAGCTACTCATACAAGGGTTTTCCTTATTTTGATTATTTTCTACATTGTAAAATAATAGGGAAGACATCAAAACGATGAAATAACACATATGGAATCATGTAGTAACCAAATAAGTGTTAAACAAATCTAAATGTATTTTATATTTGAGATTCTTCAAAGTAGCCATCCATTGCCTTGATGACATTTTTAAAAACATCTTTAAAAAACTGAAACAGCAGTAGAGTAGTAGTTTAAAACAGTTGAATTTCAGTCAGAATCTGCCAAGCGCTCAAGACTGAAATGTGTGACAATTCCCGCACAATTGAGCTCACACACACACACACACACAAACAGTACCGCTGCAGCTGTTAACACATTAGCTTATATACACAATAGTTGTGGATGGTTACCTGTGATTGACTATAATCCATCATCCACCTCATATCAGACGTGCAGACGTTGGGCAAACTGCTAGGGACAAGAGAGAGAAAGACCACCGTCGCAATTGCTCCCCCCACTGCTTAACAATGTTGTCCCTCCCACCCTCATTATAACATCGCTAATTTCCCGTTGATGATGCTAGAATCTTTTCCATTATAAATTAGATTGGAATTCCATGCGTTGATACAGCTCAATTTGTCGTACTAACTTCAGACATGACGCAATTTGCACTATACATTTTCAAGAAGTTAAAAGGTGATGACGAAGATGATCCAAATTAATCAGAGAACAAGAAGCTGAAAATAAGTAAATGAATGGTAGTTGGATTTGATTTATGTTTCTTTTTTACATCAATTCATACTTTCACACACATTTTATTATTATGTTATTACACTGAACAAAAAATGTAAAAGCAACATGCAACAATTTCTAAGATTTTTATGAGTTACACTTCATATAATGAAATCAGTCAATATCACATGACTTGGAATACATACAGTACTAGTCAAAGGTTTAGACACACCTACTCATTCAAGGGTTTTTCTTTATTTTTACTATTTTCTACATTGTAGAATAATAGTGAAGACATCAAAACTATGAAATAACACATATGGAATCATGTAGTAACCAAAAAAGTGTTAAACAAATCTAAATGTATTTTATATTTGAGATTCTTCAAAGTAGCCACCCTTTGCCTTGATGACAACTTTGCACACTCTTCGCATTCTCTCAACCAGCTTTATGAGGTTGTTATCTGGAATGCATTTCAATTAACAGGTGTGCCATGTTAAAAGTTAATTTGTGGAATTTCTTTCCTTCTTAACCTCTTGGGGCTAGGTGGGACGCTAGCGTGCCACCCGTGGTCCACTCCATCAACAGCAGGTGCATTTCAAGAGCGGCAAATTTGAATCCAAATAAATGTCAAAATTCAAATTTTTCAAAAATACAACTATGTTACACCATTTGAAAGATAAACATCTCCTTAATCTAACCACGTTTTACGATTTCAAAAAGGTTTTACGGCGAAAGCATAAATTTAGAGTATGTTAGGACAGTACATTTACAAGAGTTGTGTGTAATGTTTTGTCAAGTCAAAGACAGGGTCACCAAAACCATAAAACCAGCTAAAATGATGCACTAACCTTTTACAATCTCCATCAGATGACACTCCTAGGACATTATGTTAGACAATGCATGCATTTTTAGTTCTATCAAGTTCATATTTATATCCAAAAACAGCGTTTTACTATGGCATTGATGTTGAGGAAATCGTTTCCCTCCAATAACCGGCAGTCAAGTCAGCGTCAGAAATTAAATAATTAAAATTAGAAAACATTGGTAAAATATTATATTGTCATTTAAAGAATTATAGATTTACATCTCTTGAACGCAATCAACTTGCCAGATTTAAAAATAACCTTACTGGGAAATCACACTTTGCAATAATCTGAGCACTGCGCCCAGAAAAATACGCGTTGCGATACAGACTAGACGTCATGTTGGGGAGATCTAAAATCGAAAATACTATGTAAATAATCCATTACCTTTGATTCTCTTCATCAGATGTCACTTCCAGGTATCACAGGTCCATAACGAATGTAGTTTTGTTCAAAAAAGCTCATCATTTATGTCCAAAAATCTCCGTCTCGTTAGCACATGATGTAAGCCAGCCGGACTTCTCGTCATGAACGAGGGGGAAAAATATATTTCCGTTCGTTCAAACATGTCAAACGTTGTATAGCATAAATCATTAGGGCCTTTTTTAACCAGAACATGAATAATATTCAAGGTGGACGAATGCATACTCTTTTATAACGTATTGGAACGAGGGTACCCAACATGAACTAGCGCGCCAGGTGTCTAATGGGACATCACCGTTCCATGGCTCTTGTTCGGTCAGATCTCCCTCCAGAAGACTCAAAACACTTTGTAAAGGCTGGTGACATCTAGTGGAAGCAATAGGAAGTGCCAAAATATTCCTAAACCCCTGTGTTTTTCAATGGGATAGGTTTAAAGTCAATACAACACATCAGGTATCCACTTCCTGTCAGAAAATGTCTCAGGGTTTTGCCTGCCAAATGAGTTCTGTTATACTCACAGACACCATTCAAACAGTTTTGGAAACTTTAGAGTGTTTTCTATCCATATATAATAACTATATGCATATTCTAGTTACTGGGTAGGATTAGTAACCAGATTAAATCGGGTACATTTTTTTTATCCAGACGTGCAAATGCTGCCCCCTAGACCCAACAGGTTAACATTGTGTTCGCAGATGTGCCAAATTGTACTGCTTACCCTGACGATGTGGTGGTTCATTCGTCTACTTGGTCTGATCATCTCTCCACTTTGAAAAGTGTGTTTCAGCGTTTGGAGAATGCTTCTTTAACCCTCAATTTTGCCAAGTGTGAGTTTGGGAAGGCTAGTGACTTACTTAGGAAAACAAGTGGGACGAGGTCAAGTGCGCCCAGTAACTGGTAAAGTGGAAGCAATTGTTGCTTTTCCTGCTCCCACGACTCGCCTCCAGTTGCGCAGATTCCTGGGGATGGTAGGGTACTATCGTACATTCTGTAAGAATTTCTTGATGGTAGTAGCTCCCCTTACATCTCTGCTTAGTCCCAAGGTACCACTTAAGTGGTCCCAGGACTGTAACTATGCTTTTGAGTCCGCTAAAGTGCTACTTTGTAGTGCCCCAGTGCTTGCCGCCCCCAACTTTGACAAACCTTTTAAGTTGGAGGTAGACGCTAGTATAGTGGGGGTGGGTGCGGTTCTCTTGCAGGAAGATGAAGATGGAGTGGATCGGCCTGTCAGTTTCTTCTCCCGTAAGTTGAACTCGTGTCAGTCAAGGTACTCCACTATTGAACAAGAGACGCTGGCTTTATTGCTAGCCTTACAGTTCTTTGAAGTATATGTGGGCTCCAGTGCCTTGCCTATACTGGTCTTCACGGACCATAATCCTTTGGTGTTTTTGAAGCAAATGTACAATCAGAACCACCGCCTAATGCGGTGGGCTCTGATTGTACAAGGATACAATGTACAGATAGCCTATGTAAAGGATTCGGCGGATGTGGTTGCCAACGCACTATCAAGGGTTTAGTAACTGTGGATACGTTAGGTTTTGTTACCACAAACTGTAGGTTTTGTGGTGGGTGTGTTACGTTCCCCAGTTTCTGTGTTGTGGTTTTGTATGTATGTGTGTGTTTCAGGATGGCTTCCTGAAATTCCCCCAAGCAGCTGATTGGTCGGCCCCCATTGCTAATTGGAGAGCTGACCACGCCCCCTCGTCAGGACACAGCTGTATCCCATTACAGACTCCTTCTCCAGCTATATAAGCCAGTGTTCTGTTGCTCAGAAGAGAGCTGAGGGTTATATCCTGGGTTGGTTGTTTCTCAGATAGAGATGAGTGTGTCCTGCGCTGGTTATTGCTGAGAGACAGGTTTTTGTTAAGTACTTTGTAGCCGCTGCTTCTAAGGTATGTGTGTCCCCATAGGAGGCAGTGTTTTTGATTATTGAAATAGTTTGTATTATTCTGTTTCATTTGTTCCCAGGGGGGAAGGGGAAGGCACCTGGGGAGTGCTTAGGCAAGAGGCCCGCGGGCATACATAACCCATAGTATTCACTGTCTATGCCTACTAGGTCAGACCTGGGCGGACCACCCCCTGTATTTTGGTTAGTGCACCAGGTGGTGCTAGTTAGGTAAGTAGTGGGTAGGCAGGTAAGGTAGGAGAGGGGGCTTTGACATTTACTTTCTTTGCTTTGGTTCCGTCCAGCCCCTTTTCCCCAAATTTACCGTGTGAAGGAATAAATTCCCTGTAAACGGTAAATTCTCTGCCTCTTGTCATACTTACTCGCACCTACAGTTCCACACCTCTTTCACTCCACGGAGAGTTTGAGTTGTAGCAGGGTGTTACGTTCCCTCTTCCTAGAGGCATATGTAACAAACATGAAGGGCTGTGCACTCTATTTGTCTCTGTGAGCTTTGTTAGCATGCATGTGTGTTCATGTAGGAGTGTGTGTGTCAATGAGATAACACTGAAAGCTTAAGGTCATGAAATAGGGCAGGGTACATCAGAAGATGATATCACTTTGATCCTAACACGGGGAATTGGAAATAAGGTGTGTGTGTGTGTGTGTGTGTGTGTGGTTCATTCATGAGATGGATGGCAGAGTAGATGAGTCAGCATACTGTCTCTGTGTGTTATGCATGGATGTGCATGTGTGTGTTGGCTAGGGGGCAGTATTTGCACGGCCGGATAAAAAACGTACCCGATTTAATCTGGTTACTACTCCTGCCCAGTAATATGCATATAATTATTAGGTTTGGATAGAAAACACGCTAAAGTTTCTAAAACTGTTTGAATGGTGTCAGTGAGTATAACAGAACTCATATGGCAGGCAAAAACCTGAGAAGATTCCATGCAGGAAGTGGAAATCTGATTTGTGGAATCACCTTCAACACTTTGCCTATGAAACACACCGTGAGTTAGGATTCATTTAGCACTTCCTAAGGCTTCCACTAGATGTCAACAGTCTTTACAAAGTGGTTTGAGTCTTCTCCGGTAGAAACTGACCGAAAGAGAGGCTTGGAAAGTTGGTCATAGGGGAGGGCCATTACTACTATGACGCCGGCGCCCGTGGGTACCCTTTCGTTCCGAAACGTTTAGTAAGACAATGCAATCGTCCGCCTTGAATATTATTGAAGCTCTGATTGAAAAAGGCCCTAACGATTTATGTTATACAACGTTTGACATGTTTGAACGAACGTAAATATATATTTTTTGCACATTCGTGACGACAAGTCCCGCGGGCTTCGGTACATTATGAGTAGCCTTCGGAACGCGCTAACAAGAAGGAGCTATTGGGACATAAATTATTAACTTTTTCGAACAAAACTACATTTGTTGTGGACCTGGGATGCCTGGAACTGCCTTCTGATGAAGATAAAAGGTAAGTGAATATTTACAATAGTATATTTGATTTTAGATGACTCCAAGAAAAGTTATTTTTAAATCTGGCAATGCGGTTGCATTCACAAGATGTTAATCTATAATTCTTTGAATGACAATATTACATTTTAACAATGTTTCCGAATAGTAATTTTGTAAATTGTAGCACTGATTCACCGGAAGCATTTGAGGGAAAAATACACTGCTCAAGGGAACACTTAAAACGTCTTACATCTAGACGTTCCGCTAGCGGAACACCGCTCCAATATCCAATGATAGGGCGTGGCGTGAATTACAAACAGGTCAGAAATCCCAAAACTTTCATTTTTCAAACAAATGACTATTTTACAATTTTAAAGACAAGACGCTCCTTTATCTAACCACATTGTCCGATTTCAAAAAGGCTTTACAACGAAAGCAAAACATTAGATTATGTCAGGAGAGTACCCAGCCAGAAATAATCACACACCCATTTTTCAAGCTAGCATATAATGTCACAAAAACCAAAACCACAGCTAAATGCAGCACTAACCTTTGATCTTCATCAGATGACACACCTAGGACATTATGTTATACAATACATGCATGTTTTGTTCAATCAAGTTCATATTTATATCAAAAACCAGCTTTTTACATTAGCATGTGACTAGCATTCCCACCGAACACTGCCGGTGAATTTACTAAATTACTCACGATAAACGTTCACAAAAAACATAAATTATTTTAAGAATTATAGATACAGAACTCCTTTATGCAATCGCGGTGTCAGATTTAAAATGGCTTTTCGGTGAAAGCACATTTTGCAATATTCTGAGTAGATAGCTAGCCATGATGGCCGGGCTATTTTGACACCCACCAAGTTTGGCACTCACCAATCTCAGATTTACGTCGTTTTCGTTCAAAGACTGAAAATGTTAAATGGACTCTTCACATGCACGCGCGCTGCCGTTTCATTGTTCTCAGATCGACCACTATCCAAATGCGCTACTGTTTTTCAGCCAGGGACTGCAGAGTCATCATTCAACGTTCTGGCGCCTTCTGAGAGCCTATGGGAGCCTTAGAAAGTGTCACGTTACAGCAGAGATCCTCTGTTTTCAATAAAGAGGCTAAAGAAGGCCAAGAAATGGTCAGAGGGCATTCCTGTTTGGAATCTTCTCAGGTTTTGGCCTGCCGTATGAGTTCTGTTATACTCAGACACCATTCAAACAGTTTTAGAAACTTTAGGGTGTTTTCTAGCCATATCAAACAATTATATTATTCTAGTTTCTGGGCAGGAGTAATAACCAGATTAAATTGGGTATGTTTTTTATCCGGCTGTGAAAATACTGCCCCCTATCCTAAACAGGTTAAACAACACAATGTAACTCCAAGTCAATCACACTTCTGTGAAATCAAACTGTCCACTTACGAAGCAACACTGATTGACAATACATTTCACATGCTGTTGTGCAAATGGAATAGACAACAGGTGGAAATTATAGGCAATTAGCAAGACACCCCCAATAAAGGAGTGGTTCTGCAGGTGGGGGACCACAGACCACTTCTCAGTTCCTATGCTTCCTGGCTGATGTTTTGGTCACTTTTGAATGCTGGCGGTGCTTTCACTCTAGTGGTAGCATGAGACGGAGTCTACAACCCACACAAGTGGCTCAGGTATTGCAGCTCATCCAGGATGGCACATCAATGCGAGCTGTGGCAAGAAGGTTTGCTGTGTCTGTCAGCGTAGTGTCCAGAGCATGGAGGCGCTACCAGGAGACAGGCCAGTACATCAGGAGACGTGGAGGAGGCCGTAGGAGGGCAACAACCCAGCAGCAGGACCTCCGCCTTTGTGCAAGGAGGAGCAGGAGAAGCACTGCCAGAGCCCTGCAAAATGACCTCCAGCAGGCCACAAATGTGCATGTGTCTGCTCAAACGGTCAGAAACAGACTCCATGAGGGTGGTATAAGGGCCCGACGTCCACAGGTGGGGGTTGTGCTTACAGCCCAACACCGTGCAGGACGTTTGGCATTTGCCAGAGAACACCAAGATTGGCAAATTCGCCACTGGCGCCCTGTGCTCTTCACAGATGAAAGCAGGTTCACACTGAGCACGTGACAGACGTGACAGAGTCTGGAGACGCCGTGGAGAACGTTCTGCTGCCTGCAACATCCTCCAGCATGACCGGTTTGGCGGTGGGTCAGTCATGGGTGGGGTGGCATTTCTTTGGGGGACCGCACAGCCCTCCATGTGCTCGCCAGAGGTAGCCTGACTGTCATTAGGTACCGAGATGAGATCCTCAGACCCCTTGTGAGACCATATGCTGGTGCGGTTGGCCCTGGGTTCCTCCTAATGCAAGACAATGCTAGACCTCATGTGGCTGGAGTGTGTCAGCAGTTCCTGCAAGAGGAAGGCATTGATGCTATGGACTGGCCCGCCCGTTCCCCAGACCTGAATCCAATTGAGCACATCTGGGACATTATGTCTCGCTCCATCCACCAATGCCACGTTGCACCACAGACTGTCCAGGAGTTGGCGGATGCTTTAGTCCAGGTCTGGGAGGAGATCCCTCAGGAGACCATCCGCCACCTCATCAGGAGCATGCCCAGGCGTTGTAGGGAGGTCATACAGGCACGTGGAGGCCACACACACTACTGAGCCTCATTTTGACTTGTTTTAAGGACATTACTTCAAAGTTGGATCAGCCTGTAGTGTGGTTTTCCACTTTAATTTTGAGTGTGACTCCAAATCCAGACCTCCATGGGTTGATAAATTGGATTTCCATTGATTATTTTTGTGTGATTTTGTTGTCAGCACATTCAACTATGTAAAGAAAAAAGTATTTATTAAGATTGTTTCATTCAGATCTAGGATGTGTTGTTTAAGTGTTCCCTTTATTTTATTGAGCAGTATATTTTCTGAAATTCACACGCCGATGTGAAATGCTTTTTTTATATATAAATATGAACTTTATCGAACAAAAAACGTGTGTATTGTGTAACATGATGTCCTAGGAGTGTCATCTGATGAAGATTGTCAAAGGTTAGTGCTGCATTTAGCTGTGTTTTGGGTATTTGTGATGCATGCTAGTTGCTTTGAAAATGGCAGTGTGATTTTTTTTTGGCTGGGTACTCTCCTAACATAATCTAATGTTTTGCTTTTGCTGTAAAGCCTTTTTGAAATCGGACAATGTGGTTCGATTCAGGAGAGGTGTATCTATAAAATGGTGTAAAATAGTCATATGTTTGAGAAATTGAAGTTATAGCATTTATGAGGTATTTGTATTTCACGCGACGCGATTCCACTGGCTGTTGACTAGGGTGGGACGCAAGCGTCCCAGGTTCCCAGACAGGTTCAAATCAATCTTTATGGTATTTTTAACGTAAAATTGCGATAATATTCCAACCGGACAATAGCATATTCATTCAAGAAGAAAAAGGAGGAGGGGCTCGCTCACGGGACCGAGCATATCCAATCCCTTTGTTGCCAGGCAGACCACTCAGTAACTGAACTCCTATACTCTGCCCAGTGACAGGAAAATGCTCAAACCACTTTCTGAAGGCTTTAGACAGCCAATGGAAGCCTTAGGAAGTGCAACGTCATCCCACAGACACTGGAGCTTCGATAGAGAATCAAAAGAAGAACTACAATTCTCAGACTTTTCACATCCTGCTTGGATTTTTCACAGGTTTTTGCCTGCCATATGTGTTCTGTTATACTCACAGACACCATTCAAACAGTTTTAGAAACTTCAGAGTTTTCTATCCATATCTACTAATAATATGCATATTCTAGTTTCTGGGCCAGAGTAGTGACCTGTTTAAATTAGGTACATTTTCATCCGGCCGTGAAAATACTGCCCCCTAGCCCAGACAGGTTAAACAGCTTGGAAAATTCAAAAAAAATTACGTCATGGCCTTAGAAGCTTCTGATAGGCTAATTGACATAATTTGAGTCAACTTGGAGGTGTACCTGTGGATGTATTTCACGGCCTACCTTCAAACTCAGTGCCTCTTTGCTTGACATCATGGGAAAATCAAAAGACATCAGCCACAGCCCCAGAAAAGAATTGTGGACCTCCACAAGTCTGGTTCATCCTTGGGAGCAATTTCCAAACACCTGAAGGTACCACGTTCATCTGTACAAACAATAGTACAATAAACAACATGGGACCACACAGCCGTCATACCGCTCAGGAAGGAGACGCGTTCTGTCTCCTAGAGATGAACGTACTTTGGTGCGAAAAGTTTAAATCAATCCCAGAACAACAGCAAAGGACCTTGTGAAGATGCTGGAGGAAACAGGTACAAGTATCTATATCCACAGTAAAACGAATCCTATATTGACATAACCTGAAAGGCCGCTCAGTAAGGAAGAAGCCACTGCTCCAAAATCACCATAAAAAAGCCAGGCTACAGTTTGGAACTGCACATGGGGACAAAGATCGTACTTTTTGGAGAACTGTTCCCTGGTTGGATGAAACAAAAATATAACTGTTTGGCCATCATGACCATCGTTATGTTTGGAGGACCATCATTATGTTTGGAGGAAAAAGGGGGAGGCTTGCAAGCCGAAGAACACCATCCCAACCATGAAGCACGGGGGTGGCAGCATCATATTGTGGGGGTGCTTTGCTGCAGGAGGGACTGGTGCACTTCACAAAATAGATGGCATCATGAGGATGGGAAAATTATGTGGATATATTGAAGCAACATCAAGACATCAGTCAGGAAGTTAAAGCTTGGTCGCAAATGAGTCTTCCAAATGGACAATGACAATAAGCATACTTCCAAAGTTGTGGCAAAATGGCTTAAGGACAACAAAGTTAAGGTATTGGAGTGGCAAGGTATTGGAGTGACCTCAATCCTATAGAAAATTTGTGATGGCAGAACTGAAAAAGCGTGTGCAAGCAAGGAGGCCTACAAACCTGACTCAGTTACATCAGCTCTGTCAGCAGCAAAGGGCCAAAATTTAACCAACTTATTGTGGGAAGCTTGTGGAAAGCTACCCGAAACATTTGGCCCAAGTTAAACAATGTAAAGGCAATGCTACCAAATACTAATTGAGTGTATGTAAACTTGTGACCCACCTGGGAATGTGATGAAATAAATAAAAGCTGAAATAAATCATTCACTCTACTATTATTCTGACATTTCACATTCTTCAAATAAAGTGGTGATCCAAACTGACCTAAGAAAGGGAATTTTTACTAGGATTAAATGTCAGGAATTGTGAAAAACTGAGTTTAAATGTATTTGGCAAAGGTGTATGTAAACTTCCGACTTCAACTGTAGTTCCTGAATGGCAGGAAGCTTGGCCTCGGTGATATACTGGGCCGTACGCACTACCATCTGTAGTGCCTTACGGTCAGATGCCGTGCAGTTTCCATACCAGGCAGTGATGCAACCGGTCAGGATGCTCTCGATGGTACAGCTGTAGAACTTTTTGAGGATCTGGGGACCCATGCCAAATCTTTTCATTTTCTTGAGGGGGAAAAGGTGTTGTCGTGCCCTCTTCACGACTGTGTTAGTGTGTTTGGACAATGATAGTTCATTGGTGATTTGAACACGAAGGTACTTGAACCCACTCCACCCACTCCACTACAGCCCCGTCAATGTTATTGGGGGCCTGTTCAGTACGCCTTTTCCTGTAGTCCACGATCAGCTCCTCTGTCTTGCTCACATTGAGGGAGAGGTTGATCTCCTGGCACAACACTGCCAGGTCTCTGACCTCCTCCCTATAGGTTGTCTCATCGTTGTCTGTGATGAAGCCTACAACTGTTGTGTCATCAGCAAACGTAATAATGGTGTTGGAGTCGTGTTTGGCCACGCAGTCGTGGGTGAACAGGGAGTACAGGAAGGGGCTAAGCACCCACCCCTGAGCAGCCCCAGTGTTGAAGATCAGTTGTTGTTGCCTACCCATACCACCTGGGGGAGGACCGTCAGGAAGTCCAGGATCCAGTTGCAGAGGGAGGTGTTTAGTCCCAGAGTCTTTAGCTTAGTGATGAGCTTCATGGGCACTATGGTGATAAATGCTGAACTGTAGTCAATGAACAGCATTCTCACATAAGTGTTATTTTTGTCCAGGTGGGAAAGGGCAGTGTGGAGCATCATCTGTTGGGGCGGTATGAGAATTGGAGTGGGTCTAGGGTATCCGGGATGATGCTGTTGATGTGAGCAATGACCAGCCTTTCAAAGCACTTCATGGCTACTGACGTGAGTGCTATGGGGCTGTAATCATTTAGGCTGGTTACCTTTGCTTCCTTGGGCACAGGTACTGTGGTGGTCTGCTTGAAACATGTAGGTATTACAGACTCGGTCAGGGAGAGGTTGAAAATGTCAGTGAAGACTTGCCAATTGGTCCGCGCATGCTTTGAGTACATGTCCTGGTAATCCGTTTGGCCCCACGGCTTTGTGAATGTTGACCTGTTTAAAGGTCTTGCTCACATCGGCTACCGAAAGAGTTATCACTTAGTCATGCGGAACAGCTGGTGCTCTCATGCATGCTCCAGTGTTGCTTGCCTCGAAACGAGCAGAAAATGGCATTTAGCTTGTCTGGTAGGCTTGCGTCACTGGGCAGCTTGTGGCTGAGTTTCCCATTGTAGTCCGTAATAATTTAAGTCCTGCCACATCTGATGTGCGTCAGAGCCGGTGTAGTAGGATTCAATCTTAAGACTGTATTGATGCTTTGTCTGTTTGATGGTCCGTCCGAGGGCGTACAGGGATTTCTAAGAATCCAGATTAGTGTCCCGCTCCTTGAAAGCGGCAGCTCTAGCCTTTAGTTCGATGCGGATGTTGCCTGTAATTCATGACTTCTGTTTGGGTTATGTACTTAGGGTCACTGTGGGGACGATGTCGTCGATGAACTTGTTGATGAAGCCGATGACTGACGTGATATACTCCTCAATGCCATTGGATGAATACCGGAACATATACAGTCTGTGCTAACAAAACAGTCCTATAGCACAGCGTCCGTGTCATCTGACCACTTCTGTGGGTAAATAGACAGCTACGAATAATATAGACCAGAACTGTCTTAGTAGATAGTGTGATCTACAACTTATCATAAGGTACTCTACCTCAGGCGAGCAATACCTCAAGACTTCTTTAATATTAGACATTGCACACCAGCTTTTATTTACAAATAGACACACACACCCGCCCCTCGTCTTACAGGACTTAGCTTCTCTGTCCTGCCAATACATGGAAAATCATGCCAGCTCTATATTTTCCGTGTCGTCATTCAGCCACGACTCGGTGAAACATAAAATATTACAGTTTTGAATGTCCCGTTGGTAGGATAGGTCTCAATCGTATATCATCCATTTTGTTTTCCAATGATTGCACGTTGGCCAATAGAACGGATGGTAGTGGAGGTTTACTCACTCGCCTACACATCCTCAGAAGGCAGCCCGACCTCTGCCTTTTTTTTCTCCGTCTTCACGTAAATGATGGGGATTTGGGCCCGTTCCAAAGTATATCCTTTGCGTCGTACTCGTTACATAAAACATCTTTGTCCTGTTCGAGGTGAGTAATCGCTGTTCTGATGTCCAGAAGTGATTTTTGGGCATAAGATATGGTATCAGCAACATTATGTACAAAATTAGTTACAAAAATAAATTGCAAACAAATGAACAAAATAGTACAGTTGGTTAGGAGCCCGCAAAACGGCAGCCATCCGCTCATGCGCCATTAGTTTCATATATATCCCAGGACAAATTAACTAGAAACAGTAAGCTAGCTAGCTAAATTGTCAAAAATGTTTAATAGCTTTCGACCTGTCCCCAAATTAATGCAGTTGGATCAGAGTTAGTTTTGATATTTCAACCTGTGTGTCCTGATCGTGTCTATATGGGTGGACAAAATCAACATGCGCATGCAGGTAAGTGGTGTGGTCAGCAGGTTAGCTATGAAGCCTGCAATTGTTTTCTCTTAAAATGTCTTTGCCATTATTCTAATAGTAGATTTTTGGGGTTTTGTTGTTTTACATATTGTTCAGTAAATACATTTCATTGGCTACCAAACTATTCAACTTTTTTCATAATTTGAAATGGTTGTATTGTCTTTTAATCTGAAACTTCTCCCTCACCTGAGAGTTACAACGAGACTAGAACACAGGAAGCAATCAGCATCAAATCCCTGGAGGAGATCAGGCAGGAGAAGTCCCAGGGACAGGCTCAAGGTCAAGGGGAGCACTATCTCCCTTCAGTCCCTGACACAATCACCTCCACCAAGCCCCCAAAGAGAAGTGTCACTGCCAAACCTGCAACCAGTCTCAAACCTGCAACCAGAGATCCTCCACGCCAAGAGGAATCTGGAGGAGGACCTGCAGAAGGGCCAGGGCCCCAGCAAGGCCAAGCAGCAGGCTGTGGAAGCAGCTCCAGGTAACTCCCAGGTTGGGAACACACCCACCCAGACATGCCCAGGCGGGTGGCCCCTCCTGTCAGAGGAGTGAAGGTGAAAACCCTGGAGGAGATCCGCAGTGAGAAGGCAGCCAGGATGCAGGCCCATGAACAGGAGGCGTCCAACAGGAAAAGGCCAGGCTCTGCCTCAGACTCTGGAGAGGGAGGCGCCAAGAAGCCCTGCGTTCCGCGCATCAACAAACCAGCTTCTCCTTGTAATTTTTGCGCTATGGTCAAAAACAAATTATTTCATATGTGCTTCTAATTGTTCATAGCTATTTACAATGCTATGATTCCTACATGGAATCTTCTCAGGTTTTGGCCTGCCATATGAGTTCTGTTCTACTCACAGACACCATTCAAACAGTTTTATAAACTTTAGAGTATTTTCTATCCAAATCTACTAATTATATGCATATTCTAGTTTCTGGGCAGGAGTAGTAACCAGATTAAATCGGGTCCGTTTTTTATCCGGCTGTGAAAATACTGCCCCCTATCCCAAAGAAGTTAACAAAACTCCAAAACCAAAGTACATAATAAATAAAAATGGGTACAAGAACCCGTCGCGCACCAATCCATAATACACGAGCATACAAACTAAACAATCTCTGACAAGGAAATGAGGGGAAACAGAGGGTTAAATACACAACATGTAATAAATGGGATTGGAACCAGGTGTGTAGGAAGACAAGACAAAACCAATGGAAAATGAAAAATGGATCAATGATGGCTAGAAGACCGGTTACGTCGACCGCCGAGCACCGCCCGAACAAGGAGAGGCATCGACTTCAGCAGAAGTTGTGACACTGTTATAGCAACATAGTGGTGACCAACTCAATATTAAGGCCCATGATTTTGGAATAAGATATTCGAAGAGCAGGTGCTCACATGCTTTTGGTCATGTAGTGTATGTGTCTGATAAAGCCCTGTCACTAGACCAGGGTCGTGAGGGCAGAGGAGAGGAGCCACTAATGAGAAGCCCGTCACTAGACCAGGGTAGTGAGTGGGAGAGGAGAGGAACCACTAATGAGAAGCCGATCAATACACCAGGGTGTTGAGGGGGAGAGGAGAAGAGCCACTAATGAGAAGCCCATCACTAGACCAGGGTATTGTGGGGGAGAGGAGACATTAATGAGAAGCCCGTCACTAGACCAGGGTAGTGATGGGGAGAGGAGCCATTAATGAGAAGACCGTCACTAGTCCAGGGTGGTGAGGGAAAGAGGAGTCACTAATGAGCTCTCAGTTGTGTGTTTACTGTTACCAAAGTCACAGCTCTATGTCACGCTCCACATGTACACTCATGAGCTTGAGCGTACACACACATTGGAACGTATTCACAATTACACACACACTTACCATTGAAAGCACACACCACACACACATGCTGGACCACACACACGCACATACCCACACACATACTGGCACACATTCAATTACCCACACTCACACACATACACATACACACGTTCATAACCGATTCTCTCCTCAGCATTTTCCGTGATGAGGGCCTAATTAATCTCTATACACCAGCTCTTCATCATATCTGTAATAGGCAATCAGTAGAGTCGGATAATGATACGCTTGTTGTATGACTCATCGGTTAGCTGTCTGTGTCCATGCTATAGCAAACCAAGGAGGAAAATGGCCTCTCTCTCTGATCAATAACAGCTAATTCCCATTTTTTCTTCTCTCAGCTGCTCATTTAAGGAGGCAATCTGCAGTTGTCTCATCCATTTTTGGACTTCTGAATTAATGAAATGTACCCATTTGATTCTTTAAGAATATAACTTAGAAATAAATGCCTCATGAGCTTAGTTCAACTGTCGTACCCTGTCAGAACTCCAAATATCCCTCACCTTTTTACAGAAACAGGGGTGGGGAGGACACTTTTTTATTGTCACGCCTGCTCCCGCTCTCCCTCCCCTGGCGCTGGGTGCCAGGCTGCCAGGCATTACGCACACCTGCTTCCCACTTCACACGCATCAGCGATCATTTGGACTCACCTGGACTCAATCATCGTACCTGTTTCTCTACTCCAGCATTGGTCCTTACATTTATTGTTTTAACTGCTTAATGTCACTTTAAAGTACCTCTGTTTCTTGCAAGGACAGATCGGCTCCTTGAAAGGACAGAGAGAATTGTGTTTACCACCTCCCCTTTCAGATTGATCACCATGAGGCTTGAGGGACTCTTGTGTTACTATGCTGGCCATGACCAGTGTGTGTGTGGTCTTAGTTTGTTGGTGTGTGTGGTCTTAGTTAGTTTGTTGGTGTGTGTGGTCTTAGTTAGTTTGTTGGTGTGTGTGGTCTTAGTTAGTTTGTTGGTGTGTGTGGTCTTAGTTTGTTAGTTGGTGTGTGTGGTCTTAGTTTGTTAGTTTGTTGGTGTGTGTGGTCTTATTAGTTTGGTGTGTGTGGTGTCATTAGTTTGTTGGTTGGTTGGTGTCTTATTAGTTGGTTGGTTGGTGTCTTATTGGTTGGTTGGTTGGTGTCTTATTGGTTGGTTGGTTGGTGTCTTATTGGTTGGTTGGTTGGTGTCTTATTGGTTGGTGTCTTATTGGTTGGTTGGTTGGTGTCTTATTGGTTGGTTGGTTGGTGTCTTATTAGTTGGTTGGTTGGTGTCTTATTGGTTGGTGTCTTATTGGTTGGTTGGTTGGTGTCTTATTAGTTGGTTGGTTGGTGTCTTATTGGTTGGTTGGTTGGTGTCTTATTGGTTGGTTGGTTGGTGTCTTATTGGTTGGTTGGTTGGTGTCTTATTGGTTGGTGTCTTATTGGTTGGTTGGTTGGTGTCTTATTGGTTGGTTGGTTGGTGTCTTATTAGTTGGTTGGTTGGTGTCTTATTGGTTGGTGTCTTATTGGTTGGTTGGTTGGTGTCTTATTGGTTGGTTGGTTGGTGTCTTATTAGTTGGTTGGTTGGTGTCTTATTGGTTGGTTGGTTGGTGTCTTATTGGTTGGTTGGTTGGTGTCTTATTGGTTGGTTGGTTGGTGTCTTATTGGTTGGTTGGTTGGTGTCTTATTGGTTGGTTGGTTGGTGTCTTATTAGTTGGTTGGTTGGTTGGTTGGTGTCTTATTAGTTGGTTGGTTGGTTGGTTGGTGTCTTATTAGTTGGTTGGTTGGTTGGTTGGTGTCTTATTAGTTGGTTGGTTGGTTGGTGTCTTATTAGTTGGTTGGTTGGTTGGTTGGTGTCTTATTAGTTGGTTGGTTGGTTGGTTGGTGTCTTATTAGTTGGTTGGTTGGTTGGTGTCTTATTGGTTGGTTGGTTGGTGTCTTATTAGTTGGTTGGTTGGTGTCTTATTAGTTGGTTGGTTGGTGTCTTATTAGTTGGTTGGTTGGTTGGTGTCTTATTAGTTGGTTGGTTGGTTGGTGTCTTATTAGTTGGTTGGTTGGTTGGTGTCTTATTAGTTGGTTGGTTGGTTGGTGTCTTATTAGTTGGTTGGTTGGTTGGTGTCTTATTAGTTGGTTGGTTGGTTGGTGTCTTATTAGTTGGTTGGTTGGTTGGTGTCTTATTAGTTGGTTGGTTGGTTGGTGTCTTATTAGTTGGTTGGTTGGTTGGTGTCTTATTAGTTGGTTGGTTGGTTGGTGTCTTATTAGTTGGTTGGTTGGTTGGTGTCTTATTAGTTGGTTGGTTGGTTGGTGTCTTATTAGTTGGTTGGTTGGTTGGTGTCTTATTAGTTGGCTGGTTGGTTGGTGTCTTATTAGTTGGCTGGTTGGTTGGTGTCTTATTAGTTGGCTGGTTGGTTGGTGTCTTATTAGTTGGCTGGTTGGTTGGTGTCTTATTAGTTGGCTGGTTGGTTGGTGTCTTATTAGTTGGTTGGTTGGTTGGTGTCTTATTAGTTGGTTGGTTGGTTGGTGTCTTATTAGTTGGTTGGTTGGTTGGTGTCTTATTAGTTGGTTGGTTGGTTGGTGTCTTATTAGTTGGTTGGTTGGTTGGTGTCTTATTAGTTGGTTGGTTGGTTGGTGTCTTATTAGTTGGTTGGTTGGTTGGTGTCTTATTAGTTGGTTGGTTGGTTGGTGTCTTATTAGTTGGTTGGTTGGTTGGTGTCTTATTAGTTGGTTGGTTGGTTGGTGTCTTATTAGTTGGTTGGTTGGTTGGTGTCTTATTAGTTGGTTGGTTGGTTGGTGTCTTATTAGTTGGTTGGTTGGTTGGTGTCTTATTAGTTGGTTGGTTGGTTGGTGTCTTATTAGTTGGTTGGTTGGTTGGTGTCTTATTAGTTGGTTGGTTGGTTGGTGTCTTATTAGTTGGTTGGTTGGTTGGTGTCTTATTAGTTGGTTGGTTGGTTGGTGTCTTATTAGTTGGTTGGTTGGTTGGTGTCTTATTAGTTGGTTGGTTGGTTGGTGTCTTATTAGTTGGTTGGTTGGTTGGTGTCTTATTAGTTGGTTGGTTGGTTGGTGTCTTATTAGTTGGTTGGTTGGTTGGTGTCTTATTAGTTGGTTGGTTGGTTGGTGTCTTATTAGTTGGTTGGTTGGTTGGTGTCTTATTAGTTGGTTGGTTGGTTGGTGTCTTATTAGTTGGTTGGTTGGTTGGTGTCTTATTAGTTGGTTGGTTGGTTGGTGTCTTATTAGTTGGTTGGTTGGTTGGTGTCTTATTAGTTGGTTGGTTGGTTGGTGTCTTATTAGTTGGTTGGTTGGTTGGTGTCTTATTAGTTGGTTGGTTGGTTGGTGTCTTATTAGTTGGTTGGTTGGTTGGTGTCTTATTAGTTGGTTGGTTGGTTGGTGTCTTATTAGTTGGTTGGTTGGTTGGTGTCTTATTAGTTTGTTGGTTGGTTGGTGTCTTATTAGTTTGTTGGTTGGTTGGTGTCTTATTAGTTGGTTGGTTGGTTGGTGTCTTATTAGTTTGTTGGTTGGTGTCTTATTAGTTTGTTGGTGTGTGCATATATTGGTTTGCCTTGAGTGTGCTGTGGCACTGCTAGACTGCCATACTATTTCAACGTATTACCTTGACAGCACAGCCTTGAAGTTCATCGCAGCGACCTTTGCCTGAGGACAGGCAGGGCCTCTTGTGTTTGTATAAATTAAGCATTATCAAATTGTGGATTCCACTTCATCTGTTTAAAATCATTGAGCTGCTCCCTTAACTATTTTTATTTCAGAATGTTGAACCGGCTCTACAAGATCGTCGCCCAGAACATTTTGTACCTTTGTTTTGATTGTGACTGATGCTCCAGCAACTGTACACATTGCTACCCAGAACGGATGTAAGGGTAACGTATCATGCCTTGATTCAATCAGATCAAGACCGATAAAATGTGCCTACTCTCCAGTAACTGTAAGGTGGAAGTGCTTTGCTTTACCGAAACATCGCTAGATGGTTCGATAAAAAACGCTGTGATTGGCGTTGAAAATGATGTAGTAATTAGAAGAGACAGCAATCGCAAAGGCGGGGAAATTTGTACATATGTAAATTCAGATATTGGGTTCAACTGCAGATCAGATTTAAGCCATGACAAGATTGAAGCTGTGTGGTTAGACATTCTATTACCAAAATGCAAACCCATTATAATCGGAACCTGTTGCAGACCACCAGGCCAGTACAAGTTTTATTAATTGTTGGAGGAGACTTGCGCCAACTGTACGGATTTTGGTAAATCCAAGGTTATTGTTAGTGGTAAATGTTAATACACACATGCCTAAAAAGGACAATGCTACTTTTACAGCTCTTAAGAATTGTTGTAATCTGTTTGCCTTACAACAGCTGATTAATGAGCCCACCAGAGTATGTCCTTCTGGCCAAACCATCATTGACCTTGTGTTGGTGTTGAATAGATCAAGGATATCAAACAGTGGGGTTTGTAAACTATGGGCTCTGACCATTCCATCATTTTCTGTAGTAGGAAGGTTCAGAAAACATTTACATTTTTCAGAACAACAATTTTTTTTTTTTTTTTTTATCTGGTCTATAAGGAACTATAGTACAGATGTTTTGTTAATTGTTTGAGCAAATTGGACTGATCTACTGTATTGAAATGTAATGAGGTGGAAAATGCCTGGGGCAATTTTAAATACTTTTTTTTTAGATGCTGTTGACAAGCTGGCTCTAGATAATTTTTTGGAATTAAGCAAAGAACAGAACCATAGATAAACGATAACATTTTAAAGGTAATTAAGCTATGAAATGAATGCTTTCTGGAGTTCAGGAAAACCAGGGCAGATTATGTTTTTATAGACTATAAGAAATTAAGAAATGAGGCTAACAGGATGATTGAGAAGGCCAATAAATATTATTTTAGTGACAAAATGGTCGAGAACTGTCACAACGTCGACTGAAGGTGGCGCCTCTCCTCGTTCGGCGGTCGTCGCCGGCCTACTAGCTGCCACCGATCCTCTTTTCATTTTCTTTTGGTGAGGTCTGGTTTATGTGTGCACCTGTATTGTGTTAGATTGTTAGTGGGGGGGGTATTTAGTCTCTCTGTTTAGGTTTGGGGATTGTGCGGGATTGTTTTTGTCTGGTTTGGTTAGGTTGGGGTTTAGGCATTCCCTCTGCATTTTTGTGTGTTAAGGCATACGAGTTTTTCTGGGCTGCGCCCTTACTCTGTTTTCGGGCTCGCCTATTAAAACGTGTGTTCACGGACCTTGGTCTCTTGCGCCTGACTTCACCCCTCCTGCTGCTTTGAGTTCCTGACAAGAACAGGAAAAAAAATCTGAGCACACTATGGAAGCACACTGTCTGAAGCTGTTAGATTACAGTAACAGATTAAAGACCAAAGCTCAAAATCTTAGCCTGGACATTAGAGGAAAGGTTACATCAGACAAGACCATGGTTGCAGACAGTCTGAATAGCTACTTTACAACTATAGTTAATACATTAGTGAGCAAGTTACCTGGTCAATTATGTTATGGGGAGAGTGAAGTCCAGCAGTTTTACTCACAGAAGGGGCCTCAAGTGGATGCTTTCTTGTTTGAAAAAGTGTCTGAGTAAATTGTGCTAAAGAAGCTGAAAGAACTTGACCATTCCAAAGCAACACCTTGACAACATCCGTGCCAGATTTCCAAGGGATGCTGCAGTAATTATCAGCACCTGTGTAACTCACATTGTAAATCTGTCTTTTGAACTAGGGATTTTCCTCAGTATACTAAAACTTGCAAGAGTCATTCCTCTATATAAAAAAGGCAAATGACTTAAATGCAATAAGCTCGATTATGGAATCTATCGGCCTGTCTCAATCCTGTGTATTTTATCGAAGGTCATGGAAGACATTATGTTCAAGCAGATTGACAGTTATATTCCCTTACATAACCTACTATATAAACTACAATCTGGCTTTAGGAAATCCCATTCCACCGACACTTGCCTACTATATCTAACTGACCACATCAGGAAGGAAGCAGATGGAGAAAAATGTTGTAGTATGGCTATGTTAGATCTCCAAAAGGTGTTTGATACAGTGGATCATGAGATTCTGTTAATCAAATTAAGAGCCATGGGCTTTAATAATTTAGCCATGAAATTGATATGGTTATATGACAATAAGCTGTCACTCCACCTTGGAAAAACAGAGTCCATCTTGTACGGGTCCAAAGTGAATCTGAGGAAATCCCCTGACTTTAAGGTGGTAGTAGGTAACATAGTACTCAAAGCAATTCATTATCTTGGATGTATGCTAGATAACCATCCGACAGTTGAGAGCATGGCACAAAAAGTTCTCTAAAAGGAACCATAAAATTAGGTTTTTGGCAAGAACCTCCAAATTTCTGGATAAGAATGCAATTGTGGCATTGGGAGGGGTTCAGTGCCACTATGCATGCTTTGCTAGGTAAAGCCCCGCCTTATCTCAGCTCACTGGTCACCATAGCAACACCCACCTGTAGCATGCACTCCAGCAGGTATATTGCACTGGTCATCCCCAAAGCCAACACTTAATTTGGCCACCTTTCCTTCCAGATCTCTGCTGCCACTGATTGGAACGAATTGCAAAGATTTCTGAAGCTGGTGTCTTATATCTCCCTCTCGAACTTTAAGCGTCAGCTGTCAGAGCAGTTTACTTATCACTGTACACAGCCAATCTGTAAATAGCACACCCAACTACCTCATCCCCATATTATTACGTACCCTCTTGCTCTTTTGCAGCCCAGTATCTCTACTTACACATCATCTGCACATCTATCACTCCAGTATTAATGCTAAATTGTAATTATTTCGCCTCTATGACCTATTTATTGCCTACCTCCCTACATTTACACACACAACAGATTTTTCTATTATTCTTTTTTATTGTGTTATTTACTGTACGTTTGTTTATGTGTAACTCTGTGCTGTTGTTTTTGTCGCACGGCTATGCTTTCTTGGCCAGGTCGCAGTTGTAAATGAGAACTTGTTCTCAACTGGCCTACCTGGTTAAATAAAGGTGAAAAAAAATGTTCTCCCTGGTAAAATAGTGCCCCAAAATAATCCCAAGATAATTAAATACAAATTGCATACATTGCAGAAATTATTCAGATTGTTCTTAAACTTCCAGCACATACACATCTTGACCATTCCCACTTTGAAAGCCTCAGATGGCTCAAAGTGCAGGAGAGAGCGTTTCAGATTAAATTGTGTCTTGTACATACAATTGTCCACAGTATGGTGCCCAGGTACCTATGTAACTACTTTAACTTGGTCTGGGATAACCATAACTATTCCACTAGGAGTGAAGCTGACGTTGTTCCTTTTAAATTTAATAGTGGTATGGGGAAAAATTACTTTTTTTACTCAACTGCCATTCTTTGGAATACCTCCATAGGCAGTTTCAAGTACTCACTGAAAAAAAATGCTAAATGTCTCAAGAGAGTCGTAACACCACAGTACGTGGGTGAGAAGAAAATGCCCAGCATGTCATATGGTCTGCCTTTTCGTGCCTATTGTGTATCATAGTGTGATTGTCTTGTGTATATACAGGGGTATGTGAGACAAGGCAAATGTACCTGTCCAGAGTTGTTTATTAGGAAATGGAACCGTACTAAATATAACATTTTATGAAACAAACAATTTTGACTCATTGATTGTTGCCACTACCATTGCTGCCTAACCTCGTTAGGGTCATTGTCACTAAGTCACACCCCTCCCACTCATGTTAGAAGTTTAGAATGAGAAAATGTAGACTAAAGAAATAATTACACTCAAATTGAAAAGTCATTAACCTAAATAATGAGGATTTCTAACAGCCTAATCGAGGTATAGATTATATCTCAAATTCCAGTGTTCAAACTAAACAAGGTTGCATGGGATTTCTATTAATGTGACCCTGTGCTGCCAACGGCAATGTCTAGAATTTATCTGTCAAAAAATGTATTGGTCTTTATTGTATATCATCTTAAATTTAAATGAATGAGTGCATACATTTATTTGAATTAGGATATATTTTTTTAACCATCTGTCAAGTATTTTTGTTTGTGGGTTCTCCATTCAAACCTCTCCTTTTGGCAAGATATTCCCTCAATGTTTGGATTATTTTATTTTCATTATTATCAGTGTTCAACATGATCAGGGTTCAGTGGTATAATATTGTTAATATCATATGTAATAAAGTGAATTTATGTATCAGATTTGATTGTATTGAGTATAAATTAACCTATTCAGCATTTGAAAGCAGGCTACTATCTTCTTTATAGTAGGGGACGTCAACCGTTCAGCCTGCTGCACAGACACTATGGAGGCACTAATCTAGAGTGCCCAGTTAAATTCTGTTTAAGAGCATTTATTTAGTCTCTTTTTTAATCTATAGAACACTAATGTCATTTTGTTTGTTACTTTGTGATATCATTAAAAATGTTAAAGGAAATATAAAGAAATGAACATACCAGACCAGAGAGACGTCAAGCTGCAGCTGCCCGTTTAAAGTTTAAAGTGGTCTGAACTCTGAATCTCAGCACGATGTAGAGACGATAAACTCACCTTCTGGACAATCACTGGTACAGCTGATTAGCTGTCCTAAGTAAAGCATCTTCAAAAGCGAATTTAAGTGGAACCATTCTACTACTCTGCTCAAACCATCTTCGAGAGCGAATGGAAGGAAAATAAACTCTGTAGTTCTGTTCAGGACTATACAAGTCACCGGACAACTACAGAGGAGAACAGAACCCTTTTGGACAATCAGAGCCTTACAAGCGTCCTGCGAAAAGGCCCATCTCCCTTTCCAAGGCAGCCCCGTCCACCGAGAGAGATCCGGCGAACCCGGCATTTCACGTAAATACATTCATGATTTCTTACTCAAAGAGGGCGGCAGTTTGTGTGTAAAGTATATGATTACTGTAAGTGAGAGTAGTTTCTAAATATACAAATGTTAGGTATCTCTGTCCCTCTCTCGTTCACCCTCTCCATCTTTTTGTAACAAGCAGATAAAATTGTTGTCATTCCGCTAGGGACCTGTTTTTAATGTATTAAGTGTGTCTGTTTATCCTGTGTTACCATTTAGTTAGCTTGTAAATAAATAATTAAACCAATTGGTGAAGTACTGAATCATAAGTAAGGCTAAGGTTTTTTCAGATGCAGGAGGTTACGACTGTTCAGAATGATATGATATGAGGTTAGGATTATTAAGTTGACTGTTTATAGATGTGACAGGTAAAGACCTTTCTCACGTTAAAACAGTGTTTTGACATTGGGCTATTTATCAAAATATCTTGTCATCAGGAAGCGGCGACAGCATAACTTCAAGTTAAGTTTCAGGAATATAAATATAACTTTCAACATTAATTTCCAATGGTACTGTACTTAATCAGGTAAAAACAGCTGAATGAGTTGGAAAAAAAACGTGCTGTAATTATTTATTTTGATGATATATCAGAAATCACCAAAATGGCTTTGCCCTGTCTATTTATAGCTTAGAGCACACTACCAATAGTATAACTGCACACTACTTGAGTCACCACTACCATTACCACTGATTTTACTACTAACATTACCACTGATTGCCCTAATACCATTAATACCACTGCAGTTACTTCCAATACTACTGCAATCACTACCACTACCATTAGTACTGCTTTCACTACTGCTACCATTACTACTGCAGTCACTACCACTACCGCAGTTACTACCACTATCATTACTACTGCTTTCACTACTACTACTACTGATTTCACTACTACCATTACTACTGCAGTTACTACCATTACTACTGCAATCACTACCACTACCATTACTACTGCTTTCACTACTACTACCATTACTACTACTACCATTACTACTACAGTCACTACCACTACTATTACTACTGATTTCACTACTACAATTACTACTGCAGTTACTACCATTACTACTGCAATCACTACCATTACTACTACCATTACTACTGCAGTCACTACCACTACCATTATTACTGCTTTCACTACAACCGTTAATACTGTAGTCACTACTACTACCATTACGACTGCAGTTACTACCACTACTGTAGTCACTACTACTAGCGTTACTACTACAGTCACTACCACTACTATTACTACTGATTTCACTACTACCATTACTACTGCAGTTACTACCATTACTACTGCAATCACTACCACTACCATTACTACTGCTTTCACTACTACTACCATTACTACTGCAGTCACTACCGCTACCATTACTACTGCTTTCACTACTACTACCATTAATACTGTAGTCACTATTACTACCATTAATACTGCAGTTACTACAATTGCTACTGCAGTCACTACTACTACCATTACTACTGCAGTTACTACCACTACCATTACAGTGGTTCTTCCTTTAACAATTTTGAGCTTATGCCGCAACGGTTTGTGGTAGATTGTGGTAAATAGAATGTGTCATAGAATTCTGCGGCACCCCGCAAGCTGTGTTGCTGTACGCCACAACTTTTAAAGGAAAAACCATTGGACTACTGCTTTCACTACTACTACCATTACTACTGCAGACACTACCACTACCATTACTACTGCAGTTACTACTATTGTCACTACCACTAGCATTACTACTGCAGTTACTATTACTACCACCATTACTACAGTAGTCACTACCACTAGCATTACTACTGCAGTTACTACCACTGATTTCACTACTACTACAGTAGTCACTACCACTAGCATTACTACTGCAGTTACTACCACTGATTTCACTACTACTACCACCATTACTACTGCAGTCACTACCACTACTACTGCAGTCACTACCACTACTACTGCAGTCACTACCACTACAGTCACTACCACTACTACTGCAGTCACTACCACTACAGTCACTACTACTGCAGTCACTACCACTACAGTCACTACCACTACAGTGACTACCACTACAGTGACTACCACTACTACTGCAGTCACTACTGATACTGCTATAAAACTTTTTATGCCCACTACAACTTATTTTACTAAAAAAAGCAAGGATACACATATTCTAAAGGAAATATACTTTCTCTAGTTCTCAATTAGTCCCCCACCTTACACATCCATTCGGCTATAATCAATCATTGATAATCATTGATACATTTGCCAAGATGATTTACATCCACTGGTTATGCTAAGATTGCTGCATAGTACACACAAAATCATGTTGTAGATATACAGTGTCAAGTAAAAGTATGTGAACCCTTTGGAATTACCTGGACTTCTGCATAAATTGGTCATCAAATTTGATCTGATCTTCATCTAAATCACAACAATAGACAAACAGTCTGCTTAAACTAATAACACACAAACAATTATACGTTTTCATGTCTTTATTGAACACACCATGTAAACATTCACAGTGTAGGGTGGGAAAAGTATATGAACCCATGGATTTAATAACTGGTTGATCCTCCATTGGCAGCAATAACCTCAACCAAACAATTTCTGTAGTTGCGTATCAGACCTGCACAACGGTCAAGAGGAATTTTGGACCATTCCTCTTTATAAAACTGTTTCAGTTCAGCAATATTCTTGGGATGTCTGGTGTGAACTGCTCTCTTGAGGTCATACCACAGCATCTCAATCTTGTTGAGGTCAGGACTCTGACTGGGCCAATCCAGAAAGCGAATTTTCTGTTGAAGCCATTTTGTTGTTGATTTACTTGTGGTCCTGTTGCATCACCCAACTTCTGTTGAGCTTCAATTGGCGGACAGATAGCCTTACATTCTCCTGCAAAATGTATTGATAAACTTGGGAATTCATTTTCCGCTGATGATAGCAAGCTGTCCAGGCCCAGAGGCAGCAAAGCAGCTTCAAACCATTATGCTCCCTTCACCATACTTTACAATTGGGATTAAGTTTTGATGTGCTGTGCCTTTTTTCTCCATACACAGTGTTGTGTGTTCCTTCCAAACAACTGAACTTTAGTTTCATCTGTACTCAGAATATTTTGCCAGTAGCGCTGTGGAACATCCAGATTCTCTTTTGCAAACTTCAGACGTGCAGCAATGTTTTTTTTGGACAGCAGTGGCTTCTTCCGTGGTGTGTTCCCATGAACACCATTCTTGTTTAGTGTTTTATGTATCGTAGACTCGTCAACAGCAATGTTAGCATGTTCCAGAGATTTCTGTAAGTCTTTAGCTGACACTCCAGGATTCTTCATAACCTCATTGAGCATTCTGCGCTGTGCTGTTGCAGTCATCTTTGCAGGATGGCCAATCCTAGGGAGAGTAGCAACAGTGCTGAACTTTCTCAATTTATAGACAATTTGTCTTACCGTGGACTGATGAACATAAAGGTTTTAGAGATACTTTTGTAACCCTTTCCAGCTTTATGCAAGTCAACAATTCTTAATCTTGGGGCTTCTGAGATCTCTTTTGTTTGAGGCATGGTTCACATCAGGCAATGCCTCTTCTGAATAGCAAACTCAAATTTTGTGAGTGTTTTTTATAGGGCAGGGCAGCTCTAACCAAACTCTCCAATCTCATCTCAATGATTGTACTCCAGGTTAGCTGACTACTGACTCTAATTAGCTTTTGGAGAAGTCATTAGCCTAGGGGTTCACATACCTTTTCCAAACTACACTGTGAATGTTTAAGTGACGTATTCAATATAGACAAGAAAAATACAATAATTTGTGTGTTATTAGTTTAAGCAGACTGTGTTTGTTGTTGTGACTTAGATGAAGATCAGATCAAATTTTATGACCAATTTATGCAGAAATCCAGGTAATTCCAAAGGGTTCACATACTTTTTCTTGCCACTGTAGGTATGATCACAGTATAATTCTCATTGAAAATGGTGTTGTGTATGTTGAATGACTGTGCTTTGTCTGCTGTACTATTGCACAATCATTCAATATACACAACGCCAGGAATAGACTGACAAACCATCTCTGCGTGTTTTTACCTTTGTCTCGCAGCATCAGCTATTTGCTTTAAAACCTTAATTGGTTCTTACCTTCAATATCTCTGCTGCTAGGATGGATCACCTCTGCCACATACCCAAAGTCTTCCTGTCTGTTCTTATTGATGCACGTCTGCTACGTCCAGATTTATATCCCCACCACCGCCTCCCCTGGAGCATCCCAACAGATAATGGTCCTCAGTTATTCAAGGGGCTGTCCAACAATGTGACAGCCATTGTCACGGTCTTGGAAATGAGCGGACCAAGGCGCAGCAGATGTTGAGTTCCACATATTTATTACAAAGTGAAACTTTAAGCAAAAGCAAATAAATCAATAAACGAACAACGAACCGTGACTACGTGGTGCACATGCACAAACACAAAACAATATCCCATAAACACAGGTGGGAAAAATAGCTACTTAAATATGATCCCCAATTAGAGGCAACGATTACCAGCTGACTCTAATTGGGAACCAAAACCAAAACACCAACATAGACATTTTAAACTAGAACACCCCCTCGTCATGCCCTGACCTACCACACCATAGAGAAACAAGGGCTCTCTATTGTCAGTTGACTTTACTGGAAACAACTGGGAGGTGAAAAATTTTGGGCCATCAGAGGGGCGACAGAGATTCTCCTAGAAAAGCGTCCTATTCAATCTATACCTGTCACGCCCTGACCTTAGAGAGACATTTATTTTCCTCTAGTTTGGTTATGTCAGGGTGTGATGTGGGGTGGGCAATCTAGTTTGTCTATTTCTTTGTGTTGAGCCGAGTATGGTTCCTAATCAGAGGCAGCTGTCTATCATTGTCTCTGATTAGGAATCATACTTAGGCAGCCCTTTTTTCCAGCTTTAGTTGTGGGATCTTGTTTTTGTGTAGCTGCCATTGAGCAGCCCCAGAACGTCACGGTTTCCTCCTGTTTGTTGTTTTGGTGAGTTTCATTTTCATTGTGGAATTCCTTGCACGCTGCGCCTTGGTTTATTTATGATCGGGAGTTTGACGATAGCGATCGTGACAATATCAGTAACCAGAGCAGGGCCTGTAGTGCAAAAGGGACCCGACTCAGACTTGAGATACAGTAAGTCAACTTAACATTGACTTGTCAATAAAACATGGACTATGTGAAGTCAACTTAACTCAAGTCTGAATAGGGCCCAATGTGTATATTAAGTAGTTTTTTTGGGTATTTTCTATTTATATTTTTGACTACATTTAATTCGCTACATTCCTAAATAAAATTATTATACTTTTTACTCCATACAATTTCCCTGACACCCAAAAGTACTCATTACATTTTGAATGCTTAGGAAGACAGGAAAATTGTCAAATTCACGCACTTATCAAGAGAACATCCCTGGTCATCCTTACTGCCTCTGTTCTGCCCAACTCACTAAACACACACACTTCGTTTGTAAATTATGTCAGTGTTGGAGTGTGGCCCTGGCTATCCATAAAACTGTTTTTTTAAATAGTGCCATCTGGTTTGCTTAATTTAAGGAATAAGAAATGATTTACATTTTACTTTTGATGCTTAAGTATATTTTAGCAATTACATTTACTTTAGCTACCTAAGTATATTTAAAACCAAATACTTTTAGACTTTTACTCAAGTGGTATTTTACTGGGTGACTTTCACTTTTACTAGAGTCATTTTATTTTAAGGTATCTTTTACTGAGTATGACAACTGGGTACTTTTTACACCACAGATTGCCAGTATCATGAAGTCTCTTTCTCCCCTCATAGTGAAAATGGTGTTCTTCTTATCTAACACCTTACCCTGGAGGGCACAAGTGATATTTAGCAAGAGCCACTTTTTCTTTGAATGTGTGTGTTGAACACACGGCTGACGCTTTCCAAATGCGTCTTGTTTTCCAACTGTGGTTTGTTGAAAGCAATGTTTTGAAGTGGAGGCCAAAAACCTTTTTCCTCTGGCGACCAGACGAACACGCCACTCTCATTAATGCAGCGTGGCCTACTTGCGGATGTGTGGCGTGCGGCCATCTAGCCAGGGACATTTGGTGCAGAGAAAGTGACTGTCCGCATCCCCATGAGTGTGCAGTCCAGACCACTGGTCCTCAGCATCAGCTAATTATTCTTCACACCTAAATCGAGAGAGTGAGGGAAGGGAGGATGAGAAAGAGGAGAGAAAGGATTAACAACTAGAGGAACAGGAGCTTTCTTTACCAGGAACAATAAATCACCAGAAATGAAAGGACAGGACAACTGTGTTTATATTATAATGGGAAGACGGACCAGTATTACAGTACAGGCCAAAAGCAATTCCAACCGAGCAGATCTGAGATTAATAACATGGTGTTGGTTGAATAAAAATATTTTTGGGGCATGTGGCTGCAGTTTGTTTTTTTTTAATATTCTTTCAACTTAATGTTTATTTCACTTTTGTTTATTATCTATTTCACTTGCTTTGGCAATGTAAACATATGTTTCCCATACCAATAAAGCTCTTAAATTGAAATTTAATTGATAGAGGAGACAGAGAGAACAAGCGTTATATAAGGAGTTAGAACACAATTAGCTCAACAGTAAATATATACATTGTGCAATATGTGAGGCTTGATCCCACTCCATGTTTATATGATCATTATAGTGGCTCTGTGGTTCAATGGCCCCTCAGTTTAGCATTGAGGGTGACAAAAACCAAGCTAATATTACATTCAGATGTACATGAGTGAAGCAGTGGGCTCTTAAACCTGGTGACATTCACGGAGACACACTTGACATTTTCCCTTAACTACCCAGGTGACAAACCGTTTTTTGTTCAATTATGGTACACGAAATAGAGGCGCTCTAAAACATGCTAGAAAAATGGGCTATTGCCCTACTGCATAAGATGGTAGGGGTGGGAGTGGGATATCCTTTAAAAACAACACAGCCAGTCATAACAAACTGTCAGTCATAACAACACAGTTCGACAACACAACAACGCACCTGTTACCAGCAGCATTCGTGCAGCGAACTAGGGGTAGCTATCCCTCGCTGATATAAAACGTGTAACCTATGGCTCTCAAGACTAACACACTATGAAGTCCAAATGTCATTTAAGGACGTTATAAAGCCATGAACAAATATAAAGTGCACTGTTGTGTGACATAAGCCCCTACATAAGGCATCCAGAAGCATTATGAACAGGTGTTTCACAAAAATGTTTGCCATTAAAAGATTCACAGTAAATATTACACTAACAAAAGTTCCAAAAGAATAAAGACATTTCAAATGTGATATTATGTCTATATGCAGTGTTGTAATGATGTGCAAATAGTTAAAGTACAAAAGTGAAAATAAATAAACGTAAATATAGGTTGAATTTACAATGGTTTGTTCTGCACTGCTTGCCCTTTTTGTGCCAACAGGTCACAAATGTCGCTGCTGTGATTGCACACTGTGGTATTTCACCCAATAGATATTAGGGTTGATCAAAATTGGATTTGTTTCGAATTCTTTGTGGCTCTGTGTAATCTGAGGGTAATATGTGTCTCTAATATGGTCATACATTTGGCAGGAGGTTAGGAAGTGCAGCCCAGTCTATCTCTCTGTCTCTCTCTCCCCTCTCTGTCTCTCTCTCCCCTCTCTGTCTCTCTCTCCCCTCTCTGTCTCTCTCTCCCCTCTGTCTGTCTCTCTCTCTCCCCTCTGTCTGTCTCTCTCTCTCCCCTCTGTCTGTCTCTCTCTCTCCCCTCTGTCTGTCTCTCTCTCTCCCCTCTGTCTGTCTCTCTCTCTCCCCTCTGTCTGTCTCTCTCTCTCCCCTCTGTCTGTCTCTCTCTCTCCCCTCTGTCTGTCTCTCTCTCTCCCCTCTGTCTGTCTCTCTCTCTCCCCTCTGTCTGTCTCTCTCTCTCCCCTCTGTCTGTCTCTCTCTCTCCCCTCTGTCTGTCTCTCTCTCTCCCCTCTGTCTGTCTCTCTCTCCCCTCTGTCTGTCTCTCTCTCCCCTCTGTCTGTCTCTCTCTCCCCTCTGTCTGTCTCTCTCTCCTCTCTCCCCTCTCTGTCTCTCTCTCCTCTCTGTCTGTCTGTCTCTCTCCTCTCTCTGTCTGTCTGTCTCTCCTCTCTCTGTCTCTCCTCCTCTCCTCTCTCTGTCTCTCCTCTCTCTCTCTCTCTCTGTCTGTCTGTCTGTCTGTCTGTCTGTCTGTCTGTCCTCTCTCTGTCTGTCTGTCCTCTCTCTGTCTGTCTGTCCTCTCTCCTCTGTCTGTCTGTCCTCTGTCTGTCTGTCCTCTGTCCTCTGTCTGTCTGTCTGTCTGTCTGTCTGTCTGTCTCTCCTCTGTCTGTCTGTCTGTCCGCTCTCTGTCTGTCTGTCCGCTCTCTGTCTGTCTGTCTCTCCTCTGTCTGTCTGTCCTCTGTCCTCTGTCTGTCTGTCTGTCTGTCTGTCTGTCTCTCCTCTGTCTGTCTGTCTGTCCGCTCTCTGTCTGTCTGTCCGCTCTCTGTCTGTCTGTCCGCTCTCTGTGTCTCTCTCTGTGTCTCTCTGTGTCTCTCTGTGTCTCTCTGTGTCTCTCTCTGTCTGTCTGTCTCTCCTCTCTCTGTCTCTCCTCTCTCTCTCTGTCTGTCTGTCTGTCTGTCCTCTCTCTGTCTGTCTGTCTGTCCTCTCTCTGTCTGTCTGTCTGTCTGTCTGTCTGTCTGTCTGTCTGTCTGTCCTCTCTCTGTCTGTCTGTCCTCTCTCTGTCTGTCTGTCCTCTCTCCTCTGTCTGTCTCTCCTCTGTCTGTCTCTCCTCTGTCTGTCTGTCTGTCTGTCTGTCTGTCTGTCTGTCTGTCTGTCTGTCTGTCTGTCTGTCTCTCCGTCTGTCTGTCTGTCTGTCTGTCTGTCTGTCTGTCTGTCTGTCTGTCTGTCTGTCTGTCCGCTCTCTGTGTCTCTCTGTGTCTCTCTGTGTCTCTCTGTGTCTCTCTTTGTCTCTCTCTGTCTCTCTCTGTCTCGCTCTCTCCTCTCTCTGTCTCTCTCTGTCTCTGTCTCTCTCTCTCCTCTCTCTGTCTCTCTCTCTCCTCTCTCTCTCTCTATCTCCTCTCTGTCTCTCTCTCCTCTCTCTTTATCTCTGTCTCTCTCTTTGTCTCTGTCTCTCTCTTTGTCTCTGTCTCTCTCTTTGTCTCTGTCTCTCTCTTTGTCTCTGTCTCTCTCTTTGTCTCTGTCTCTCTCTTTGTCTCTGTCTCTGTCTCTCTCTATGTCTCTCTCTATGTCTCTGTCTCTACGTCTCTATGTCTCTGTCTCTATGTCTCTGTCTCTCTCTCTGTCTCGCTCTATGTCTCTGTCTCTCTCTCTGTCTCGCTCTATGTCTCTGTCTCTCTCTATGTCTCTGTCTCTGTCTCTGTCTATATCTCTGTCTCTATGTCTCTATGTCTCTGTCTCTATGTATGTCTCTGTCTCTATGTATGTCTCTGTCTCTCTGTCTCTCTGTCTCTGTCTCTATGTCTCTGTCTCTCTATGTCTCTCTGTGTCTCTGTCTCTCTGTGTCTCTGTCTCTCTATGTCTCTCTGTGTCTCTGTCTCTCTGTGTCTCTGTCTATGTCTCTGTCTCTATGTCTCTCTCTATGTCTCTGTCTCTCTCTATGTCTCTGTCTCTCTCTGTCTCTGTCTCTATGTCTCTGTCTCTCTCTATGTCTCTGTCTCTCTCTATGTCTCTGTCTCTATGTCTCTGTCTCTATGTCTCTGTGTCTCTGTCTCTATGTCTCTGTCTCTATGTCTCTGTCTCTATGTCTCTGTCTCTATGTCTCTGTCTCTCTCTATGTCTCTGTCTCTATGTCTCTGTCTCTGTCTCTCTCTATGTCTCTGTCTCTATGTCTCTGTCTCTGTCTCTATGTCTCTGTCTCTATGTCTCTGTCTCTGTCTCTATGTCTCTGTCTCTCTCTTTGTCTCTGTCTCTCTCTTTGTCTCTGTCTCTCTCTATGTCTCTGTCTCTCTCTGTCTCTATGTCTCTATGTATCTCTCTATGTCTCTATATCTCTATGTCTCTCTCTATGTCTCTATGTCTCTCTCTATGTCTCTATGTCTGTCTCTGTCTCTATGTCTCTGTCTCTATGTCTCTGTCTCTATGTCTCTGTCTCTATGTCTCTGTCTCTGTCTCTGTCTCTATGTCTCTGTCTCTATGTCTCTGTCTCTATGTCTATGTCTCTGTCTCTATGTCTCTGTCTCTCTGTCTCTCTCTCTGTCTCTGTCTCTCTGTCTCTCTCTCTGTCTCTGTCTCTCTCTATGTCTCTGTCTCTCTCTATGTCTCTGTCTCTCTCTATGTCTGTCTCTATGTCTCTATGTCTCTATGTCTCTCTGTCTCTGTCTCTGTCTCTCTCTCTGTCTCTCTCTCTGTCTCTCTCTCTGTATCTCTCTCTGTCTCTCTCTGTCTCTCTCTCTGTCTCTGTCTCTCTCTATGTCTCTGTCTCTGTCTCTCTCTGTCTGTCTCTCTATGTCTGTCTCTGTCTCTATGTCTCTATGTCTCTGTCTCTATGTCTCTGTCTCTATGTCTCTCTCTATGTCTCTGTCTCTCTCTATGTCTCTGTCTCGCTCTATGTCTCTGTCTCTGTCTCTCTGTCTCTGTCTCTATGTCTCTGTCTCTCTGTCTCTGTCTCTCTGTCTCTCTGTCTCTGTCTCTATGTCTCTGTCTCTCTGTCTCTGTCTCTCTGTCTCTGTCTCTATGTCTCTGTCTCTCTATGTCTCTATATCTCTGTCTCTATGTCTCTATGTCTCTCTCTATGTCTCTATCTCTATGTCTCTCTCTATGTCTCTATGTCTCTGTCTCTGTCTCTATGTCTCTGTCTCTATGTCTCTGTCTCTATGTCTCTGTCTCTATGTCTCTGTCTCTATGTCTCTGTCTCTATGTCTCTGTCTCTGTCTCTCTGTCTCTGTCTCTGTCTCTATGTCTCTGTCTCTGTCTCTATGTCTCTGTCTCTATGTCTATGTCTCTGTCTCTATGTCTCTGTCTCTGTCTCTATGTCTCTGTCTCTATGTCTCTGTCTCTATGTCTCTCTCTATGTCTCTGTCTCTCTCTATGTCTCTGTCTCGCTCTATGTCTCTGTCTCTGTCTCTATGTCTCTGTCTCTCTGTCTCTGTCTCTCTCTCTATGTCTCTATGTCTCTCTCTATGTCTCTGTCTCTATGTCTCTCTCTATGTCTCTGTCTCTCTCTATGTCTCTGTCTCTCTCTATGTCTCTGTCTCTCTGTCTCTGTCTCTATGTCTCTGTCTCTGTCTCTGTCTCTCTATGTCTCTGTCTCTCTGTCTCTCTGTGTCTCTATGTCTCTGTCTATGTCTCTGTCTCTGTCTCTATGTCTCTGTCTCTATGTCTCTGTCTCTATGTCTCTGTCTCTATGTCTCTGTCTCTCTCTATGTCTCTGTCTCTCTCTATGTCTCTGTCTCTATGTCTCTGTCTCTCTCTATGTCTCTGTCTCTCTCTATGTCTCTGTCTCTCTCTATGTCTCTGTCTCTCTCTATGTCTCTGTCTCTCTCTATGTCTCTGTCTCTATGTCTCTATGTCACTGTCTCTATGTCTCTCTGTCTCTGTGTCTCTCTCTATGTCTCTGTCTCTCTGTCTCTGTCTCTATGTCTCTGTCTCTATGTCTCTGTCTCTATGTCTCTGTCTCTCTATGTCTCTGTCTCTCTGTCTCTCTGTGTCTCTATGTCTCTGTCTATGTCTCTGTCTCTGTCTCTATGTCTCTGTCTCTATGTCTCTGTCTCTATGTCTCTGTCTCTCTCTATGTCTCTGTCTCTCTCTATGTCTCTGTCTCTATGTCTCTGTCTCTCTCTATGTCTCTGTCTCTCTCTTTGTCTCTGTCTCTCTCTATGTCTCTCTCTATGTCTCTGTCTCTGTCTCTATGTCTCTATGTCTCTCTCTATGTCTCTATGTCTCTATGTCTCTGTCTATGTCAATATGTCTCTCTCTATGTCTCTGTCTCTGTCTCTATGTCTCTGTCTCTGTGTCTCTGTCTCTATGTCTCTGTCTCTATGTCTCTGTGTCTCTGTCTCTATGTCTGGCTCTATGTCTCTGTCTGGCTCTGTCTCTCTCTGTCTCTCTCTGTCTCTCTCTGTCTCTCTCTATGTCTCTGTCTCTGTCTCTATGTCTCTGTCTCTATGTCTCTGTCTCTATGTCTCTATGTCACTGTCTCTATGTCTCTGTGTCTCTGTGTCTCTGTCTCTGTGTCTCTGTCTCTGTGTCTCTATGTCTCTGTCTCTCTGTCTCTCTGTCTCTATGTCTCTGTCTGTCTCTGTCTCTATGTCTCTGTCTCTGTCTCTCTCTATGTCTCTGTCTCTCTCTATGTCTCTGTCTCTCTCTATGTCTCTGTCTCTATGTCTCTGTCTCTATGTCTCTGTCTATGTCTCTGTCTCTCTCTATGTCTCTGTCTCTCTCTATGTCTCTGTCTCTATGTCTCTATGTCTCTCTCTATGTCTCTGTCTCTATGTCTCTATGTCTCTCTCTATGTCTCTATGTCTCTCTCTGTCTCTGTCTCTATGTCTCTATGTCTCTCTCTATGTCTCTATGTCTCTGTCTCTGTCTCTGTGTCTCTGTGTCTCTATGTCTCTGTCTCTATGTCTATGTCTCTGTCTCTATGTTGTCTCTATGTCTCTGTCTCTATGTCTCTGTCTCTATGTCTCTGTCTCTGTCTCTATGTCTGTCTCTGTCTCTATGTCTATGTCTCTCTGTCTCTGTCTCTCTCTGTCTCTCTCTCTGTCTCTGTCTCTGTCTCTCTCTCTGTCTCTGTCTCTCTCTCTGTCTCTGTCTCTCTCTCTGTCTCTCTCTCTGTCTCTCTCTATGTCTCTGTCTCTCTCTCTGTCTCTGTCTCTATGTCTCTGTCTCTATGTCTCTGTCTCTGTGTCTCTATGTCTCTGTCTCTATGTCTCTGTGTCTCTATGTCTCTGTCTCTATGTCTCTGTGTCTCTATGTCTCTGTCTCTATGTCTCTGTCTCTGTCTGTCTCTATGTCTCTGTCTCTATGTCTCTGTCTCTGTCTGTCTCTATGTCTGTCTCTATGTCTTTGTCTCTATGTCTCTGTCTCTATGTCTCTCTGTCTCTATGTCTCTCTGTCTGTCTCTGTCTCTCTCTCTGTCTCTGTCTCTCTCTCTGTCTCTGTCTCTGTCTCTGTCTCTGTCTCTGTCTCTCTCTCTGTCTCTGTCTCTGTCTCTGTCTCTCTCTATGTCTCTGTCTCTCTGTCTCTGTCTCTATGTCTCTGTCTCTGTCTCTATGTCTCTATGTCACTGTCTCTATGTCTCTCTGTCTCTGTGTCTCTGTCTATGTCTCTATGTCTCTGTCTCTCTGTCTCTATGTCTCTGTCTCTGTCTCTCTCTATGTCTCTGTCTCTCTCTATGTCTCTGTCTCTATGTCTCTGTCTCTCTCTATGTCTCTGTCTCTATGTCTCTGTCTCTGTCTCTATGTCTCTGTCTCTCTCTTTGTCTCTGTCTCTATGTCTCTGTCTCTCTCTTTGTCTCTGTCTATGTCTCTGTCTCTCTCTATGTTTCTGTCTCTATGTCTCTGTCTCTATGTCTCTATATCTCTATCACTCTCTATGTCTCTGTCTCTATGTCTCTCTGTATGTCTCTGTCTCTGTCTCTATGTCTCTATGTCTATATGTCTCTCTCTATGTCTCTATGTCTCTATGTCTCTCTCTATGTCTCTATGTCTCTCTCTATGTCAATATGTCTCTCTCTATGTCAATATGTCTCTCTCTATGTCTCTGTCTCTATGTCTCTGTCTCTGTGTCTCTGTCTCTATGTCTCTGTCTCTATGTCTCTGTCTCTATGTCTGGCTCTATGTCTCTGTCTGTCTCTGTCTCTGTCTCTGTCTCTGTCTCTCTCTATGTCTCTGTCTCTGTCTCTCTCTATGTCTCTGTCTCTCTCTATGTCTCTGTCTCTCTCTATGTCTCTGTCTCTATGTCTCTGTCTCTCTGTCTCTGTCTCTATGTCTCTGTCTCTGTGTCTATGTCTCTGTCTCTATGTCTCTGTGTCTATGTCTCTATGTCACTGTCTCTATGTCTCTGTGTCTCTGTGTCTCTGTGTCTCTGTCTCTATGTCTCTGTCTCTCTGTCTCTATGTCTCTGTCTCTATGTCTCTGTCTCTCTCTATGTCTCTGTCTCTCTCTATGTCTCTGTCTCTCTCTATGTCTCTGTCTCTATGTCTCTATGTCTCTCTCTATGTCTCTGTCTCTGTCTCTATGTCTCTATGTCTCTATATCTCTGTCTCTATGTCTCTATGTCTCTCTCTATGTCTCTATGTCTCTCTCTATGTCTCTGTCTCTGTGTCTCTGTGTCTCTATGTCTCTGTCTCTATGTCTATGTCTCTGTCTCTATGTCTGTCTCTATGTCTGTCTCTATGTCTCTGTCTCTATGTCTGTCTCTATGTCTGTCTCTATGTCTATGTCTCTCTGTCTCTGTCTCTCTCTGTCTCTCTCTCTGTCTCTGTCTCTGTCTCTCGCTCTGTCTCTCTCTCTGTCTCTCTCTCTGTCTCTCTCTCTGTCTCTCTCTATGGCTCTGTCTCTCTCTGTCTCTGTCTCTCGCTCTGTCTCTGTCTCTATGTCTCTGTCTCTATGTCTCTGTCTCTATGTCTCTGTGTCTCTATGTCTCTGTGTCTCTATGTCTCTGTGTCTCTATGTCTCTGTGTCTCTATGTCTCTGTCTCTATGTCTCTGTGTCTCTATGTCTCTGTGTCTCTATGTCTCTGTGTCTCTATGTCTCTGTCTCTATGTCTGTCTCTATGTCTCTGTCTCTATGTCTGTCTCTATGTCTCTGTCTCTATGTCTGTCTCTATGTCTTTGTCTCTATGTCTCTCTGTCTCTATGTCTTTGTCTCTATGTCTCTCTGTCTCTATGTCTCTCTGTCTCTATGTCTCTCTGTCTGTCTCTGTCTCTCTCTCTGTCTCTGTCTCTCTCTCTGTCTCTCTCTATGTCTCTGTCTCTATGTCTCTGTCTCTATGTCTCTGTCTCTATGTCTCTGTCTCTATGTCTCTGTCTCTATGTCTCTGTCTCTATGTCTCTGTCTCTATGTCTCTGTCTCTATGTCTCTGTCTCTGTCTCTGGCTCTATGTCTCTGTCTCTGGCTCTATGTCTCTGTCTCTATGTCTCTGTCTCTATGTCTCTGTCTCTATGTCTCTGTCTCTATGTCTCTGTCTCTATGTCTCTCTCTCCCTCTGTCTCTGTTTCTGTCTCTCTCTGTCTCTGTCTCTGTCTCTCTCTATGTCTCTGTCTCTGTCTCTCTCTATTTCTCTCTGTCTCTGTCTCTGTCTCTATGTCTCTGTCTCTATGTCTCTGTCTCTGGCTCTATGTCTCTATCTCTATGTCTCTGTCTCTGGCTCTATGTCTCTATGTCTCTGTCTCTATGTCTCTGTCTCTATGTCTCTGTCTCTATGTCTCTGTCTCTATGTCTCTGTCTCTATGTCTCTCTCTCCCTCTGTCTCTGTTTCTGTCTCTCTCTGTCTCTGTCTCTGTCTCTCTCTATGTCTCTGTCTCTGTCTCTCTCTATTTCTCTCTGTCTCTGTCTCTGTCTCTATGTCTCTCTGTCTCTATGTCTCTGTCTCTGTCTCTATGTATATGTCTATGTCTCTGTCTCTGTCTCTATGTCTCTGTCTCTCTCCCCTATGTCTCTGTCTCTCTGTCTCTATGTCTCTATGTCTCTGTCTCTATGTCTCTGTCTCTGTCTCTCTCCCCTATGTCTCTGTCGCTCTCCCCTATGTCTCTGTCTCTGTCTCTCTCCCCTATGTCTCTGTCGCTCTCCCCTATGTCTCTGTCTCTATGTCTCTGTCTCTCTCCCCTCTGTCTCTGTCTCTCTCCCCTCTGTCTCTGTCTCTCTCCCCTATGTCTCTGTCTCTCTCCCCTATGTCTCTGTCTCTCTCCCCTATGTTTCTGTCTCTCTCCCCTATGTCTCTGTCTCTCTCCCCTATGTCTCTGTCTCTCTCCCCTATGTCTCTGTCTCTCTATGTCTCTGTCTCTCTGTCTCTCTGTCTCTGTCTCTCTGTCGCTCTGTCTCTATCGCTCTGTCTCTCTTTCTATCAATTCAATTCAAGGGGCATTATTGGCATGGGAAACATATGTTAACAGTAGATAGTAGTGAAGTAGATAATATACAAAAGTGAAATAAACAATAAAAATGAACAGTAAACATTACACTCACAGAAGTTCCAAAAGAATAAAGACATTACAAATGTCAAATGTTAATGTATATATACAGTGTCTCTCTCTCTGTCTCTGTTTCTCTCCTCTCTCTCCCTCGCTATATATATATGTATATGTCTCTCTGTCTCTCTATCTGTCCCTCTTTCTATCTCTCTGTCTCTCTCTCCTCTCTCTCTCTCTCTGCTCTGTCTCTAAGACACACCACTCATCCTTGGCAGACATCCCAAAACTCCACCCAACCGAGAGACTTTGCCAATAAGAAAATTTCCCATCCCAGAAGCATATGGACACGTAGTAAACTCCCTCCTCCCTGCTTCCCCCTGTCCTCTACCCTCCTCCCCTCTGATTCCTGAGGAGTGCTCAATGCACAGCTGTAATTAGAGTCAGACATATGCCCTATACCCCGTCACACCACCCACAACAGGACATCTTTATTCAGCTCTCTACTGTCAGTGTTGTATTAAAAACCAATGACACGCTCATATAGATACAGCATTATGGGTATGGCATCCGTATTAGCAACCATTTTCTTCTTGTGGACCAGGGGGACCTGTATTGTGAGATCTGGGGTAATAGGACGGAGGGGGTTGGAGGGATCATTGCAGTATTAATTAATGCTAGAGCAGTTCTGTGCATTGTTGGGTGTTAGCTGTGTGCTAGCTGGTACTGGCTGTGGGTATACTGACAGCAAATGTTTACATGGTACCTGCTATGCACTGCTACTGGCCGGTATCTATGGTGCTGGCAATGGCTTGGCGATGTATGATGGACTTGGTTTGAACTTGGGTTCTGCTTGCCACAAGACAGTTATCCCTCTGAACTTAACCCTAGGCATTAGCGTGAGGAGTTGTCAGGCAAGGTTACTATTCATGCAAACACAGTTCAACTTATGATTTTCCAATGAATGTTGCTAACAGGGTGTGTGTGTATACTGCATGCTGTTTTATTAATGTCTGTTTGCTGATATTACTTTACTGTGAGCGTGTTTGGCATACCAGGTTTTAAACTAGAGCTCTGCTGTGGTGGAAGATGAACTCTGCTTTGTGGGAAAAGGAACTCTGCTGTGGTGGAAAATGAGCTCTGCTATGGTGGAAGCAACCTGGACTCAGTGGGAGACGTAACATAGTCCGCAACACTCCAGTATGTTACCTTTCGTATGGTATGTACTATCACTGACTTTGCTGATAGCTACTTTATTGAGTACAAATGTACTGTACTTACTACGAATGAGCTATATTAAGATGAATGCACTAACTGTAAGTCGAACTGGATAAGACCATCTAAGACCATTGCTGTTTTGGTTAGTGATTATTGTCTTATTTCACTGAAGAGCCTCCAGCCCTGCTCAATATGCCTTAGCTAACCTTTTTGTTCCACCTTCCACACATGCGGTGACCTCACCTGGTTTAAATGGTGTCTCTAGAGACAATACCTCTCTCATCATCACTCAATTCCTAGGTTTACCTCCACTGTATTCACATCCTACCATACACTTGTCTGTACATTATGCCTTGAATCTAATCTTCTGTGCCCAGAAACCTGCACCTTTTACTCCGAAAGCACTAGACAAGCAGTTCTTATAGCCTTTAGCCGTTCCTCTGGTGATGTAGAGGTTAATCAAGGCCCTGTAGTGCCTAGCACCACTCCCATTCCCCAGGCGCTCTCATTTGTTGACTTCTGTAACCGAAAAAGCCTTGGTTTCATGCATGTTAACATTAGAAGCCTCCTCCCTAAGTTTGTTTTATTCACTGCTTTAGCACACTCTACCAACCCTGATGTCCTAGCCGTGTCTGAATCCTGGCTTGGGAAGGCCACCAAAACCCCTGAAATTTCCATCCCTAACTAAAACATTTTCCGACAAGCTAGAACTGCCAATGGGGGCGGAGTTGCAATCTACTGCAGAGACAGCCTGCAGAGTTCTGTCATAATATCCAGGTCTGTGCCCAAACAATTTGAGCTTCTACTTTTAAAAATCCACCTTTCCAGAAACAAGTCTTTCACCGATGCCGCTTGCTATAGACCCCCTTCTGCCGCCAGCTGTGCCCTGGACACAATATGTGAATTGATTGCCCCCAGCTATCGTCAGAGCTCATACTGTTAGGTGACCTAAACTGGGACATGCTCTTGCATCTAGACGTTCCGCCAGCGGAACCCCTAGCCAACAGCCAATGGCATCGCATGGCGCGAAATGCAAAACCAACTAAAATACCACAATTCAATTTTCTCAAACAATCAACTATTTTACATCATTTTAAAGATGAGACTCTCTTTAATCTAACCACATTTTCCGATTTCAAAAAGGCTTTACAGCGAAAGCAAAACATTAGATTATGTCAGGAGAGTACCCAGCCAAAAATAGTCACACAGCCATTTTCAAAGCAAGCATATGTCACAAAAACCCAAACCACAGCTAAATGCAGCACTAACCTTTGATCTTCATCAGATGACACTCCTAGGACATTATGTTATACAATACATGCATGTTTTGTTCAATCAAGTTCATATTTATATCAAAAAACAGCTTTTTTACATTAGCATGTGATGTTCAGAACTAGCATACCCACCGAAAACTTCCGGTGAATTTACTAAATTACTCATGATAAACGTTGACAAAATACATAACAATTATTTTAAGAATTATAGATACAGAACTCCTTTATGCAATCGCTATGTCCAATTTTAAAATAGCTTTTCGGCGAAAGCACATTTTGCAGTATTCTGAGTACACAGCTCGGCCATCAAGGCTTGCTATTCAGACCCGCCAACGTTGGGGCAGCCTAAACTCAGAATTACTATTAGAAAAATTGGATTACCTTTGCTGTTCTTCGTCAGAATACACTCCTAGGACTTCTACTTCAACAACAAATGTTGTTTTGGTTCCAAATAATCCTTAGTTATATCCAAATAGCGGCGTTTTGGTTCCAAATAATCCATATTTATGTCCAAATACCCCTGTTTTGTTCGTGCGTTCAGGTCACTATCCAAAGGGTAATGCGCGAGTGCATATTGACACAAAAAAATTGTAAATATTCCATTACCGTACTTAGAAGCATGTCAAACGCTGTTTAAAATACATTTTTATGCTATTTTTCTCTTAAAATAGCAATAATATTCCAACTGGACAATGTTGTATTCATTCAAAGCTGGAAAGAAAAAAAATGGCCAAGTCTCGTGAACGCGCATCTCCAGTCTTTGAGTCCTCAGGCAGTCCACTGACAAACAGAGCTCCTATACTTTGCCCAGAGACAGCAGACACCCCAATCCACTTTGTGGCGGCTTTAGAGAGCCAATGGAAGCCTTAGAAAGTGTCACGTAACAGCACAGATACTGTAATTTTGATAGAGAGGCAACAGAAGGACCACAAATTGTCAGACAGGGCACTTCCTGCTTGGAATCTTCTCAGGTTTTTGACTGCCATATGAGTTCTGTTATACTCACAGACACCATTCAAACAGTTTTAGAAACTTTAGAGTGTTTTCTATCCAAATCTACCAATAATATGCATATTCTCGTTTCTGGGCAAGAGTAGTAACCAGTTTAAATCGGGTACGTTTTTTATCCGGCCGTGAAAATACTGCCCCTTATCCCAAACAGGTTAACACCCCGGCCATCCTATAATCTAAGCTAGATGCCCTCAGTCTCACACAAATTATCAATTGACCGACCAGGTACAACCCAAATCCGTAAACATAGATATCATAGATATCATCCTAACCAACTTGCCCTCCAAATACACCTCTGCTGTCTTCAACCAGGATCTCAGCGATCACTGCCTCATTGCCTGTGTCCGTAATGGGTCTGCGGTCAAACGACCACCCCTCATCACTGTCAAATGCTCCCTAAAACACTTCAGTGAGCAGGCCTTTCTAATCGACCTGGCCCGAGTATCCTGGAAGGATATTGACCTCATTCTGTCAGTAGAGGATGCCTGGATACACTTCAAAAGTGTTTTCCTCTGTCACATCCTGACCAGTAAGGGGTCATTTTGTTTTGAAAGTTTGGTTAGGGCGTGGCAGGGTGTGTTTTTTTTGGGGGGTTGATCTATGTTATTCTATTTCTATGTTTAAATATCTTGTTTTTCTGTTTCTATGTTGGAATTGTTAGTGGTTGGTCTCTAATTGGAGGCAGCTGAATATCATTGCCTCTATTTATGTAGGGGTTTTCTCATTGTGTTTTGTGGGTGGTTTATTTCTGTTTAGTATATCTTACCTGACAGAACTGTTTGGCTGTTGTCTTTTGTTTCTCTGTTTATTGTGTTCTAAGTATAATACATTCATGATGAGCACTAACCACGCTGCGCCTTGGTCTACTCCATTTGACAGCTGTTACAGAACCACCCACCACAAGAAGACCAAGCAGCATGAAAAAGAGGACTGGACATGGGAGGACATCCTGGACGGCAAGGGATCCTACACGTGGGAAGAGATCCTGGCCGGAAGGGATCGCCTCCCATGGGAACAGGTGGAGGCAGCCAGGAGAGTGGAGGCAGCAGGATGGAAGGCCCACCGGCAATGTTATGAGGGAACACGGCTGGCAAGGAAGCCTGAGAGTCAGCCCCCCCAAAAAATTGGGGGGGTGGGGGCACATGGGGAGTTGTGGTAAGTCAGGCAATAGACCTGAGCCACCTCCTCTTGCTTATTATGGGGAGAGTTTGGCGTGGAGAGCACCGTGCTATGCGGAAGTGCGCACGGTCTCTCCCATCCGCAAGCACAGTCTGGTGCGGTCGATACCAGCCCCCCGCAAGTGCCGTGCTAGAGTGGGCATCCAGCCAGGGAGAAGTGCGCCGGTGCAGCACATCTGACCACCAGTGCGTCTCCTAGGCCCAGGCTACCCTTCGCTTGCTCTACGCACAGCAGCCTTCCTTCCTCAGCACAGCCCAGTTTGCCCTGTGCCAGCAGTCCGCCCATGCCGGGCTACAGTAACAACTCAGCCAGGACGGGTTGTGCAGGCTGTGCGCTCCAGACCTCCAGTGCGTCTTCAAAACCCGGTCTATCCTGTGCCTGCTCCCAGAGCCAGGCCTCCTGCATGTCTCCCCAGCCTGGTGAGTCCTGTGCCTGCTCCCAGAGCCAGGCCTCCTGCATGTCTCCCCAGCCTGGTGAGTCCTGTGCCTGCTCCCAGAGCCAGGCCTCCTGCATGTCTCCCCAGTCCGGAGCCGCCAGAGTCGCCCGCCAGTCCGGAGCCGGCTCTAGAGGCGCCACCAAAGTGGGGTGAGCCAGTGGAGGAGCGGGGTCTGCGTCCCGCTCCTGAGCCACCTCCGTAGGGGGGAGGATTGGGAAGGTGGGGGTGTAGCACAAGAACCGTTGTTGACTAGTGGCCACCCTCCCTTTAGGTTTGGCGTTGTTTTTGTGATTTTTTTTTTGTTTGAGGTGCATTTCGGTGTCTGCACCTTTGGGGGGGGATACTGTCACGTCCTGACCAGTAAGGGGTCATTTTGTTATGATAGTTTGGTCAGGGCGTGTCTGGGGGTGTTTGATTTGTGTGTTTTTTTTTTTTTAGGTTGATCTATGTTATTCTATTTCTGTTTGAATATCTAGTTTTTCTGTTTCTATGTTGGAATTGTTTGGCGTTGGTCTCTAATTGGAGGCAGCTGAATATCATTGCCTCTGATTAGAGACCATATTTATGTAGGGGTTTTCTCATTGTGTTTTGTGGGTGGTTTATTTCTGTTTAGTATATCTTACCTGACAGAACTGTTTGGCTGTCTTTTGTTTCTCTGTTTGTGTTCTCAGTATAATAAATTCATGATGAGCACTAACCACACTTCGCCTTGGTCTACTCCATTTGACAGCCGTTACATCCTCACTATCTTAACAACTTCTTTGGGATAGGGGGCAGTATTTTCACTGCCGGATAAAAAACGTACCCGATTTAAACTGGTTACTACTCTTGCCCAGAAATGAGAATATGCATATAATTAGTAGATTTGGATTGAAAACTCTCTAACGTTTCTAAAACTATTTAAATGGTGTCTGTGAGTATAACATAACTCATATGGCAGGCCAAAACCTGAGAAGATTGCATTCAGGAGGTGCCCTGTCTGACAATTTGTTGTCCTTCTGTTGCATCTCTATTGAAAATACAGCATCTTTGCTGTAACGTGACACTTTCTAAGGCTCCCATTGGCTCTCTAAAGCCGCCAGAAAGTGGAAAGGGGTGTCTGCTGTCTCTGGGCGAAGAACAGCAGGAGAGTTTGTGAGTGGTCAGCCTGGGGACAGTGAGACTGAGATCCGCGTTCACGAGAATTCTCCATTTTTTTCTTTCAGCCATTGAATGAATACAATGGTGCCCGGTTGGAATGTTATCGCTATTTTACGAGAAAAATAGCATAAAAATTGATTTCAAACAGCGTTTGACATGCTTCTAAGTACGGTAATGGAATATTTTGATTTTTTTTTGTCACGAAATGCGCTCACTACCCTTCGGATAGTGACCTGAACGCACGAACAAAACGGAGCTATTTGAATATAACTATGGATTATTTGGAACCAAAACAACATTTGTTTTTGAAGTAGAAGTCCTGGAGTGCATTCTGACGAAGAACAGCAAAGGTAATCCAATTTTTGTAATAGTAATTCTGAGTTTAGGCTGCCCGACGTTGGCGGGTCTGAATAGCTAGCCTTGATGGCCGAGCTATGTATTCAGAATATTGCAAAATGGTCTTTCGCCGAAAAGCTATTTTAAAATTGGATATAGCGATTGCATAAAGGAGTTCTGTATCTATAATTCTTAAAATAATTGTTATGTATTTTGTCAACGTTTATCATGAGTAATTTAGTAAATTCACCGGAAGTTTTCGGTGGGTATGCTAGTTCTGAACATCACATGCTAATGTAAAAAGCTGTTTTTTGATATAAATATTAACTTGATTGAACAAAACATGCATGTATTGTATAACATAATGTCCTAGGAGTGTCATCTGATGAAGATCATCAAAGGTTAGTGCTGCATTTAGCTGTGGTTTGGGTTTTTGTGACATGTATGCTTGCTTTGAAAATGGCTGTGTGACTATTTTTGGCTGGGTACTCTCCTGACATAATCTGTTTTGCTTTTGCTGTAAAGCCTTTTTGAAACCGGACAATGTGGTTAGATTAACGAGAGTCTTATCTTTAAAATGGTGTAAAATAGTTGATTGTTTGAGAAAATTGAATTGTGGTATTTTAGTTGGTTTTGTATTTCGCGCCGTGCGATGCTGTTGGCTAGGGGTTCCGCTGGCGGAACGGGGTTCCGCTAGCGGAACGTCTGTCCTCAACAGGTTAAATAAGCATGCCCCATAAAAAAAAATGTAGAACCAGGAACAGATATAGCCCTTGGTTCACTCCAGACCTGACTTTCCTTGACCAGCACAAAAACATCCTGTGGAGTACTGCATTAGCATCGAATAGCCCCCGCGATATGCAACTTTTCAGGGAAGTTAGGAACCAATATACACAGGCAGTTAGGAAAGCAAAGGCTAGCTTTTTCAAACAGAAATATGCATCCTGTTGCACAAACTCCAAAAAGTTCTGGGACACTGTAAAGTCCATGGAGAATAAGATCACCTTCTCCCAGCTGCCCACTGCACTGAGGCTAGAAAACACTGTCAACACCGATAAATCCATTATAATTGAGAATTCCAATAAGCAGTTTTCTATGGCAGGCCATGCTTTCCACCTGTCCACTCCAACCCCGGTCAACAGCCCTGCACCCCCTCAGCAACTTGCCGAAGCCTCCCCCATTTCTCCTTCACCAAAATCCAAATAGCCGATGCTCTGAAAGAACTGCAAAATCTGGACCCCTGTAAATCAGACGGGCTAGACAATCTGGACCCTCTCTTTCTAAAAGTATCCGCCGCAATTGTTGAAACCCCTATTACTAGCCTGTTCAACCTCTCTTTCATATCGTCTGAGATTCCCAAAGATTGGAAAGCTGCCACTCTAGACCCTAACTGCTACAGACCAATATCTATTCTACCTTGCCTTTCTAAGGTCTTTGAAAGCCAAGTTAACAAACAGATCACCAACCTTTTTGAATCGCACCGTAACTTCTCAGCTATGCAATCTGGTTTCCGAGCTGATCATGGGTGCACCTCAGCATCAGCCTTGAGCGTTCAAGGTCCTAAATGATATCATAACCGCCATCGATAAGAGACAATACTGTGCAGCTGTATTCATCAACCTGGCCAAGGCTTTCGACTCTGTCAATCACTACATTCTTATCGGCAGATTCAACAGCCTTGGTTTCTCAAATGACTGCCTCGCCTGGTTCACCAACTACTTCTCAGATAGAGTTCAGTGTGTCAAATCGGAGGGCCTGTTGTCCAGACCTGTGGCAGTCTCTATGGGGGTGCCACAGAGTTCAATTCTCAGGCCGACGCTTTTCTCCGTATACATCAATGATGTCGCTCTTGCAGCTGGTGATTCTCTGATCCACCTCAACGCAGACGACACCATTCTGTATACCTCTGGCCCTTCTTTGGACACTGTGTTAACTAACCTCCAGAGGAGCTTCAATGCCATACAACTCTCCTTCCGTGGCCTCCAACTGCTCTTGAATGCAAGTAAAACTAAATGCATGCTCTTCAAATGATCGCTGCCCGCACCTGCCCGACCATCCAACATCACTACTCTGGACGGTTCTGACTTAGAATATGTGGACAACTACAAATTTTATTTTTATTTATTTTTATTTCACCTTTATTTAACCAGGTAGGCAAGTTGAGAACAAGTTCTCATTTACAATTGCGACCTGGCCAAGATAAAGCAAAGCAGTTCGACAACATACAAAACCACAGAGTTACACATGGAGTAAAACAACATACAATCAATGATGCAGTAGAAAAAAAAAAAAAAAATAATAATAATAAATAAGATTATATACAATGTGAGCAAATGATGTGAGATAAGGGAGGTAAAGGCAAAAAAATGCCATGGTGTCTGGTTAGACTGTAAACTCTCCTTCCAGATTCACATTAAGCATCTTCAATCCAAAATGAAATATAGGATCGGCTTCCTATTTCGCATCAAAGCCTCCTTCACACATGCTGCGAAACATACCCTCGTAAAACTGACCATCCTACCGATCCTTGACTTCGGCGATGTAATTTACAAAATAGCCTCCAACACTCTACTCAGAAAATTGGAGGCAGTCTATCACAGTGCCATCCGTTTTGTCACCAAAGCCCCATATACTACCCACCACTGCGACCTGTATGCTCTCGTTGGCTGGCCCTCGCAACATATTCGTCGCCAAACCCACCGGTTCCAGGTCATCTATAAGTCTTTGCTAGGTAAAGCTCCGCCTTATCTCAGCTCACTGGTCACCATAGCAACACCCACCCGTAGCACGCTCTCCAGTGGGTATATATCACTGGTCACCCCCAAAGCCAATTCTTCCTTTGGCCGCCTTTCCTTCCAGTTCTCTGCTGCCAATGACTGGAACAAATTGCAAAAATCACTGAAGCTGGAGACTCATATCTTCCTCTCTCTAACTTTAAGCACCAGCTGTCAGAGCAGGTCACAGATGACTGCACCTGTACAGAGCATATCTGTAATTAGCCCATCCAACTACCTCATCCCCATACTGTTATTTATTTTTTTGCTCTTTTGCACCCCAGTATCTCTACTTGCACATTCATCTGCTGCACATCTATCACTCCAGTGTTTAATTGCTAAATTGTCATTATTTCGCCACTATGGCCTATTTATTGCCTTACCTCCCTTATTTACCTCATTTGCACACACTTTCTATTGGGTTATTGACTGTATATTTGTTTATTCTATGTGTAATTCTGTGTTGTTTGTGTCGCACTGCTTTGCTTTATCTTGGCCAGGTCGCAGTTGTAAATGAGAACTTGTTCTCTTCTGGCCTACCTGGTAAAATGAAGGTGAAATAAAATAAAATAAATCTGCTAAATTACTAAAATGTAAAAATATTAATTTGTGGATGTCCATCATCCATTTCGTATGGTATGTTACAAATTACAATTCGTATGATTTTACAAATTGCAATTTGTACAATATGTTACGATTTGCAGTTCATTCAATATGTTACAAATTTGCAAAATGTATATGTTAGAAATTCTGGATAATGTTAGCTATGTGGCTAATGTTAGCTAGAATAGGTGTTAGGGGTTAAGGTTAGGAGTTAGGTTAAGGGTTAAGGTTAGGGGAAGAGGAAGGGTTAGCTAACATGCTAAGTAATTGCAAAGTAGCAAAAAAGTTGTAAGTAGTTGCAAAGTTGTTAATTAGCTAAAATGCTAATGTTGTCCGTGATGAGATTCGAACTTTCAACCTTTAGGTTGCTAGACGTATGCGTTATACGTCTACCCATCCACCCCAACCAACCACCCTACTACATTTTTTGCCTTCATAAAAGTGCCGTGAAATAGTATTTTTCTTTATTTTTGCATATATTTGATACTGATTGTTATTTTACATAGAGCATTAAAAAAAATGTCAGCAGTATATACAGTTGAAGTCGAACATTTACATACACCTTAGCCAAATACATTTAAACTCAGTTTTTCACAATTCCTGACATTTAATCCCAGTAAAAGATTCCCTGTCTTAGGTCAGTTAGGATCACTACTTTATTTTAATAATGTGAAATGTCAGAATAATAGTAGAGAGAATGATTTATTTCAGCTTTTATTTCTTTTATCACATTCCCAGTGGGTCAGAAGTTTACATACACTCAATTAGTATTTGGTGGCATTGCCTTTAAATTGTTTAACTTGAGTCAAATGTTTCGGGTAGCCTTCCACAAGCTTCCCACAATAAGTTGGTTCAATTTTGGCCCTTTGCTCCTGACAGAGCTGGTGTAACTGAGTCAGGTAGGTAGGCCTCCTTGCTCGAACACGCTTTTTCAGATCTGCCCACAAATTTTCTATAAGTTTGAATTCAGGGCTTTGTGATGGCCTCTCCAATACCTTGACTTTGTTGTCCATAAGCCATTTTGCCACAACTTTGGAAGTATGCTTGGGGTCATTGTCAATTTGGAAGACCCATTTGCGACCACGCTTTAACTTCCTGACTGATGTCTTAAGATGTTGCTTCAGTATATCCACTTCATTTTCCTACCTCATGATGCCATCTATTTTGTGAAGGCACCAGTCTCTCCTGCAGCAAAGGACCCCCACAACATGATGCTGCCACCCCCATGCTTCACGGTTGGGAGGTTCTTCGGCTTGCAAGCCTCCCCCTTTTTCCTCCAAACATAACGGTGGTCATGATGGCCAAACTGTTCTGTTTTTGTTTCATCAGACAAGAGCATATTTCTCCAAAAAGTACGAACTTTGTCCCCATGTGCAGTTGCAAACCGTAGTCTGGCTTTGGCGTCTTCCTTGCTGAGCGACCTTTCAGGTTATGTCGATATAGGACTCGTTTTAATGTGGATATAGATACTTTTGTACCTGTTTCCTCCAGCATCTTTACAAGGTCCTTTGCTGTTGTTATGGGATTGATTTGCACTTTTCGCACCAAAGTAGGCTCATCTCTAGGACACAGAACGTGTCTCCTTCCTGAGCGGTATGATGGCTGTGTGGTCGCATGGTGTTTATACTTGCGTACTATTGTTTGTACAGATGAACGTGGTACCTTCAGACTTTTGGAAATTGCTCCCGAGGATGGACCAGACTTGTGGAGGTCTACAATATTTTTATGAGGTCTGATTTATTTTGATTTTCCCATGATGTCAAGCAAAGAGGCACTGAGTTTGAAGGTAGACCTTGACACCTCCAATTGACCCAAAATTATGTTAATTAGCCTATCAGAAGCTTCTAAATCCATGACATCATTTTCTGAAATTTTCCAAGCTGTTTAAAGGCACAGTCAACTTAGTGTATGTAAACTTCTGAACCACTGGAATTGTGATACAGTGAATTATAAGTGAAATGATCTGTCTGAAACCAATTGTTAGAAAAATGACTTGTGTCATGCGCAAAGTAGATGTCCTAACCGACTAGCCAAAACTATAGTTTGTTAACAAGAAATTTGTGAAGTGGTTGAAGAACAAGTTTTAATGACTCCAACCTAAGTGTATGCAAACTTCTGACTTCAACTGTACCTCTTACTGAATTTCATCAAGTAAAACTTTGTGATAATTCAGTAAGAACACTCTGTAATCTGATACAACTGTACTCAGTAAATAACACACTAGGCAGCAGTATACACACAGTAAATAAAACACGAGGCAGCAGAATACACACATTAAATAAAACACGAGGCAGCAGTATATACACAGTAATTAAAACCCGAGACAGCAGTATATACGCAGTAATTAAAACCCGAGGCAGTAGTATATACGCAGTAAGTAAAACATGAGGCAGCAGTATATACACAGTAAATAAAACATGAGGCAGCAGTGTATACACAGTAAATAACACACTAGTCAGCAGTATATACACAGTAAATAAAATACGAGGCAGCAGTGTATACACAGTAAATAAACAAGGGGCAGCAGAATACACACAGTAAATAACACACGACGCAGCAGTATATACACAGTAAATAAAACACGAGGCAGCGGTATATACACAGTAAGTAAAACACGAGGCAGTGGTATACACAGTCAGTAAAACACAAGGCAGCTGTCACGACTTCCGCCGAAGTCAGCTCCTCTCCTTGTTCGGGCGGCGTTCGGCGATCGACGTCACCGGCTTTCTAGCCATCGCCGCTCCATTTTTCTATTATCCATTTGTCTTGTCTTGTTTGCGTACACACCTGGTTATCATTTCCCCAATCAATCTACTTGTATTTAATCTTCCATCTAGACGTTCCGCTAGCGGAACACCTGCTCCAATATCCAATGATAGGCGTGGCGCGAATTACAAATTCCTCAAAAATACTAAAACTTCAATTTTTCAAACATATGACTATTTGACAGCATTTTAAAGACAAGACTCTCCTTTATCTAACCACACTGTCCAATTTCAAAAAGGCTTTACAGCGAAAGCAAAACATTAGATTATGTCAGCAGAGTGCCCAGCCAGAAATAATCACACAGCCATTTTTCAAGCTAGCATATAATGTCACAAAAACCCAGAAGACAGCTAAATGCAGCACTAACCTTTGATGATCTTCATCAGATGACAACCCTAGGACATTATGTTATACAATACATGCATGTTTTGTTCAATCAAGTTCATATTTATATCAAAAACCAGCTTTTTACATTAGCATGTGACGTTCAGAACTAGCAAAATTCCGGGGAATTTACTAACAATGTACTAAATTACTCACGATAAATGTTCACAAAAAGCTTAACAATTATTTTAAGAATTATAGATACAGAACTCCTCTATGCACTCGATATGTCCGATTTTAAAATAGCTTTTTGGTGAAAGCACATTTTGCAATATTCTAAGTACATAGCCCAGCCATCACGGGCTAGCTATTTAGACACCCGGCAAGTTTAGCCTTCACCAAAATCAGATTTACTATAACAAAAATGTTATTACCTTTGTTGTCTTCGTCAGAATGCACTCCCAGGACTGCTACTTCAATAACAAATGTTGGTTTGGTCCCAAATAATCCATCGTTATAGCCGAATAGCGGCGTTTTGTTCGTGCGTTCCAGAAACTATCCGAAATGGTAAATCAGGGTCGTGCGCATGGCGCAATTCGTGACAAAAAAATTCTAAATATTCCATTACCGTACTTCGAAGCATGTCAACCGCTGTTTAAAATCAATTTTTATGCAATTTATCTCGTAAAAAAGCGATAATATTCTGACCAGGAATCTCCTTTTCGGCAAACAGAGGAAAAATCACAAAGACGGGGGCGGCCAGGGCATGCGCCTAAGCCCACAGTCCATTGATCGGCCACTTGAGAAAGGCGATAATGTGTTTCAGCCTGGGGCTGGGATGACGACATTCAGGTTTTTCCCGGGCTCTGAGCGCCCATGGAAGACGTAGGGAGTGTCACGTTAGAGCAGAGATCCTTTGTAAAAGATAGAGATGGCAAAGAAGTTCAAGAAATGGTCAGACAGGCCACTTCCTGTAAAGGAATCTCTCAGGTTTTGACCTGCCATTTGAGTTCTGTTATACTCACAGACACCATTCAAACAGTTTTAGAAACTTTGGAGTGTTTTCTATCCAAAGCCAATAATTATATGCATATTCTAGTTCCTGGGCAGGAGTAGTAACCAGATTAAATCGGGTACGTTTTTTATCCAGCCGTGAAAATACTGCCCCCTAGCCATAACAGGTTAACCCTCTGTTTCCCATCATGTTTTGTGTGTAATTGTTTCATGTTTTTCGTGGTTTTTGATTTACGCGCTTTACTTTGGTTATGTTCCGTGGTTTGGGCGCATTTTGATTTATGTAGTGCTCTCGTATTTTGGAACTATAATAAAGTGCGCTTGGTTACATTTCGCTTCTCTCCTGCACCCGACTTCGCCTCTCATACACCCAATATTGACAGAATTACACACCTACCATGGAGTCAGCAGGAGCAGGTACCCCGGTTAGAGGCGTCGAGGAGCGCGTCCAGGAACATTCGGCCATGTTACATCATCTTGGTGCCATGATGGATCGCGTTGTCCAGACCATGGACCGCTGGGAGAGACAGGAAGTCTCTCCAGTGCCTCGACCAGGACAACTGGTGTTGTCACCACCCGTTCCATCCGGAATGAATTCCAGTGGGATGCGTCTCCCTTCCCAGGAAGTATGATGAAACGGCAGCACAGTGCCAGAGATTTCTGTTACAACTGGACCTCTACCTGCCCACTGTGCACCCAGCTCCCTCAGGAGGGGAGAGAGTGGCCGCCCTCATCTCCTGTCTCACAGGAAGAGGGTTGGAGTGGGCAAACGCCGTGTTGAGAGAAGGAGACACGGCGCCAGACCACTTCGAGGAGTTCACCCGTCGCTTCAGGGCCGTCTTCGACTATCCACCTGAGGGCAGAGCGGTGGGGGAGAGGCTCTTCCATTTGAGACAGGGGACGAGGAGCGCCCAGGACTTCGCTCTGGAATTCCGGACCTTGGCAGCCAGAGCAGGCTGGAACGACAGGGCCCTCATCGACCACTATTGATGCAGCCTACGAGAGGACGTCCGACGTGAGCTGTCCTGCAGGGATGCCACCATTTCCTTTGACCAACTGGTGGATTTGTCCATCCGGTTGGATAACCTGCTGGTCACCCGCGGACGTCCAGAGGGGGCTCTGTCGGTTCCATCATCCAGCACCCCCGCTCCGGTGCCCATGGAGCTTGGAGGAGCTGCGCATAGGGAGACTAGAGGAGGATCCATCATGTGCGCCATCTGTGGCCGCAGAGGACAGACTGCCGGTCAGTGCCGTGTTGGTTCCTCTGGGAGTCGAGGCAACAGGCAGGGCACTCTGGCGTCACCCCAGGTGAGTTTGCACCACACTCATCCAGAGTCCTCTGTTGATCAACTCTTTGTGCCTGTTCGTTTCCCTGAGTATTCCCCACATTCCCAGCATAAGGCGCTCGTCGATTCAGGCGCAGCTGGACATTTTATAGACCGAGCATTAGCCATTAGGTTAGGTATCCCCATTTTTCCTATAGTTAGACCCTTCCCGGTACATGCTCTAGATAGTCGACCATTAGGTTCCGGGCTAATCAAGGAGGCCACAATCTCCTTGGCTATGGTTATGCAGGGGAGTCATGAGAAGAGAATCAATCTCTTTCTCATTGACTCTCCTGCGTTTCCTGTGGTACTAGGCCTTCCTTGGTTGGCTATGCATAAACCCACTATTTCCTGGCAACAGAGGGCTCTCACGGGGTGGTCGCGAGAGTGCTCAGGGAGGTGTATAGGGGTTTCTGTTGGTGCTACCACGGTGGAAAGTCCAGACCAGGTCTCCACCGTGCACATCCCCCCCAGAATATGCCGATTTGGCTCTCGCCTTCTGTAAAAAGAAGGCGACTCAATTACCACCTCATCGACGGAGGGATTGTGCGATAAATCTCCTGGCAGACGCTGCGCTTCCCAGGAGTCACATGTATCCCCTGTCGCAAGCGGAGATGGTGGCTATGGATACATATGTCTCTGAATCCCTGCGTTAGGGGTACATTCGGCCCTCTACTTCACCCGCCTCCTCGAGTTTCTTTTTCGTGAAGAAGGATGAAGGTTTACGCCCGTGCATTGACTATAGAGGTCTCAATCAAATCACAGTATGGTACAGTTACCGGCTACCTCTTATCGCCACGGCAATTGAGTCAATGCATGGGGCGCGCTTCTTCACAAAACTGGATTTCAGGAGTGTGTATAACCTGGTGCGTATCCGGGAGGGAGACGAGTGGAAGATAGCGTTCAGTCCCACCACAGGGCATTATGAGTAGGTCCTATGATTAAGTATAGTCTGGCCCAGAGGTGAAGGTGAACGGAAAGGCTGGAGCAACGAACCGCCCTTGCTGTCTCTGCCTTGCCGGTTCCCCTCTTTCCACTGGGATTCTCTGCCTCTAACCCTTTTACAGGGGCTGAGTCACTGGCTTACTGGTGTTCTTCCATGCCGTCCATGGGAGGGGTGCGTCACTTGAGTGGGTTGAGTCACTGACGTGGTCTTCCTGTCTGGGTTGGCGCCCCCCCTTGGGTTGTGCCATGGCGGAGATCGTTGTGGGCTATACTCGGCCTTGTCTTAGGACGGTAAGTTGGTGGTTGGAGACATCCCTCTAGTGGTGTGGGGGCTGTGCTTTGGCAAAGTGGGTGCGGTTATATCCTGCCTGTTTGGCCCTGTCCGGGGGTATCATCGGATGGGGCCACAGTGTCTTCTGATCCCTCCTGTCTCAGCCTCCAGTATTTATGCTGCAGTAGTTTATGTGTCGGGGGGCTAGGGTCAGTCTGTTACATCTGGAGTATTTCTCTTGTCTTATTCGGTATCCTGTGTGAATTTAAATATGCTCTCTCTAATTCTCTCTTTCTCTCTTTCTGTCTTTCTCTCGGAGGACCTGAGCCCTAGGACCATGCCTCAGGACTACCTGGTATGATGACTCCTTGCTGTCCCCAGTCCACCTGGCCGTGCTGCTGCTCCAGTTTCAACTGTTCTGCCTGCGGCTATGGAACCCTGACCTGTTCACCGGACATGCTTGTTGCACCCTCGACAACTACTATGATTATTCTAGGTTTCTTCCTAGGTTTTTGGCCTTTCTAGGGAGTTTTTCCTAGGGAGTTTTTCCTAACCACCGTGCTTCTTTCACATGCTTTGCTTGCTGTTTGGGGTTTTAGGCTGGGTTTCTGTACAGCACTTTGAGATATCAGCTGATGTACGAAGGGCTATATAAATACATTTGATTTGATTTGATGAGTACCTTGTCATGCCGTACGGGTTGATGAATGCTCCATCAGTTTTCCAATCCTTAGTAGACAAGATTTTTAGGGACCTGCACGGGCAGGGTGTAGTGGTGTATATCAATGACATTCTGGTTTACTCCGCTACAAGCGCCGAGCATGTGTCTTTGGTGTGCAAGGTACTTGGATGACTGTTGGAGCATGACCTATACGTCAAGGCTGAGAAATGCCTGTTCTTTCAGCAGGCCGTCTCCTTCCTAGGGTATCACATTTCCACATCAGGTGTGGAGATGGAGAGGGACCGCATTGCAGCCATGCGTAATTGGCCGACTCCCACCACGGTAAAGGAGGTGCAGCGATTTTTTTTTTTTTAAATGTTTGAATATTTTTTTTTTAAATATTTTATTTTGTATTTTTTGTAATTTTTTTTAGGGTTTGCCAATTACTACCGGAGATTTATCCGGGGTTTTGGTCAGGTTGCTGCGCCCATTACCTCACTGCTGAAGGGGGGTCCTGTAAGGTTGCAGTGGATGGCTGAGGCGGACAGGGCTTTTGGGCAACTAAGAGCTCTGTTTACTTCGGCTCCAGTGCTGGCCCATCCGGATCCCTCTTTGGCATTCATAGTGGAGGTGGACGCGTCCGAGGCTGGGATAGGAGCCGTGCTCTCACAGCTCTCGGGCACGCCACCGAAGCTCCGCCCCTGTGCTTTCTTCTCGAAGAAGCTCAGCCCAGCGGAGTGTAACTATGATGTGGGGGACCGGGAGTTGTTGGCTGTGGTTGAAGCGTTGAAAGCATGGAGACATTGGCTTGAGGGGGCTACACACCCTTTTCTCATCTGGACTGTCCACCGCAACCTGGAGTACATCCGGGCAGCGAAGAGACTGAATCCTCGTCAGGCATGGTGGGCCATGTTCTTTACCTGTTTTGTGTTTACCCTATTCTACAGACCAGGTTCACAGAATAAGAAGGCAGACGCACTGTCCCGGCTGTATGACACAGAGGAGCGGCCCATGAATCAGACTCCCATACTCCTGGCTTCCTGCCTTGTAGCGCCGGTCGTGTGGGATCTGGATGCGGACATTGAGCAGGCGTTGTGTACAGAGCCCGCTCCCCTCCAGTGTCCCGTTCGGTGTAAGTACGTTCCGTCTGCTGTCCGTGACCAGTTGATCTCTTGGGCCCACAGATCTCCCTCCTCTGGTCATCCGGGGATCGGTCGGACGGTGTGCTGTCTGACTGGGAAGTACTGGTGGTCCACTTTGGCTAAGGACGTGAGGGTTTATGTCTCCTCCTGCTCGGTGTGTGCCCAGTGTAAGGCTCCGAGACACCTGCCCAGAGGTAAGCTACACCCCTTACCCGTTCCACAACGACCTTGGTCACATCTGTCCATGGATTTCCTAACGGATTTTCCTCCCTCACAGGGAAATACCACGATCCTGGTCATTGTGGATTGTTTTTTGAAGTCCTGTCTCCTCTCTTTGCCCGGTCTCCCTACGGCCCTACAGACTGCGGAGGCCTTGTTTACACACGTCTTCCGTCACTACGGGGTGCCTGAGGATATAGTGTCGGATCGGGGTCCCCAGTTCACGTCGAGAGTTTGGAAGGCGTTCATGGAATGTCTGGGGGTCTTGATTAGCCTTACCTCAGGTTTTCACCCCGAGAGTAACTGGCAGGTAGAGAGAGTCAACCAGGATGTGGGCAGGTTTCTGCGGTCATATTGCCAGGACCGGCCGGGGGAGTGGGCAGTGTTTGTGCCCTGGGCCAAGATGGCACAGAACTCGCTTCGCCACTCCTCCACTAACCTCTCCCCCTTTCAGTGCGTATTAGGGTACCAGCCGGTTCTGGCACCGTGGCATCAGGGTCAGACCGAGACTCCTGCGATGAACGAATGGTTCAGGTGCGCACGGAGGTAACATGGGAGGCTGTCCGTGTCCATCTGCAGCGAGCCGTGCGTCGCCAGAAAGCCAGCGCGGACCGTCACCGCAGTGAGACCGGGTCTGGCTCTCGACCCGTAACCTGCCTGCCGGAAGCTGGGTCCGCAGTTTGTGGGGCCATTTAAAGTCCTGAGGAAGGTGAACGATGTATGTTATAGATTACAGCTTCCCTCTGATTATCGTATTAACCCCTCATTACATGCGTCTCTCCTCAGACCGGTGGTGGCTAGTCCGCTCCAGGAATCTGAGGTGCGGGAGGTCCCTCCGCCCCCTTTGGACAACGAGGGGGCCTCGCCGTATATCGTTCGTTCCATCCTGGATTCGAGGCGTCGGGTGGGGGGCCTTCAGTACCTCGTGGAGTGGGAGGGGTACGTGCCGAAGGAGAGGTGCTGGGTTCCGGTTGCAGATGTTTTGGATCCTGAACTGATGCGGGAGTTTCACTGTCGCCGGCCGGATCGCCCTACGCCTCGTCCTCTGGGTCGTCCTCGAGGCCGGTGTCAAAGGGGGGGTACTGTCATGACTTCTACCGAAGTCGGCTCCTCTCCTTGTTCGTTCGGCGATCGACGTCACCGGCTTTCTATCCATCGCCGCTCCATTTTTCTATTATCCATTTGTCTTGTCTTGTTTCCATACACACCTGGTTATCATTTCCCCAATCAATCTACTTGTATTTAACCCTCTGTTTCCCATCATGTTTTGTGTGTAATTGTTTCATGTTTTTCGTGATGTTTGATTTACGTGCTTTACTTTGGTTATATTCCGTGGTTTTGAGAGCATTTATATTTTTGTAGTGCTCTCGTATTTTGGAACTATAATAAAGTGCGCTTGGTTACATTTTGCTTCTCTCCTGCACCTGACTTCGCCTCTCATACACCCGATATTGACAGCAGCAGTATATACACAGTAAATAAAACACGAGGCAGCAGTATATACACAGTAAATAAAACACGTGGCAGCAGTATATACACAGTAAATAAAACACGAGGCAGCAGAATACATACAGTAAATAAAACACGAGGCAGCAGTATATTCACTAAGTAAAACACAAGGCAGCAGAATACACACAGTAAATAAAACACGAGGTAGCAGTATATACACAGTAAATAAAACACAAGGCAGCAGTATATACACAGTAAATAAAACACGAGGCAGCAGTATATACATAGTAAGTAAAACACGAGGCAGCAGTATGTACACAGTAAATAAATCCGATCTTACAAATATTCTCCATCCTTCCACCCCAGAACTGCAGTGACCTGTTGTACACAGCCCTCTTTTTACAGGGAAGAAGAAAGCTTCAGTATTATGCTGACCTGAAATGATGTACGGCAGTCGCAACTAGCAGAGCACTAACTTTCCAGGCATTTAATAATTTTATCCCTTTCAATTGGGAGGTCAATTCCATCCAGGTTAAAGACTTCCTTAAAGCAGTGTTTCCAGAACTGTTCCTTGGTCCCTGTCGAAATAACTTATGATGCATTGACGTGATTGATTTTAAATGGAGACCAATGGCATGCCCTGAAATCCTGTACTACACTCATGGAGCGGTTATCTATTTTCATTATGCAGCACGTTGCTGTCCCAGCAAATATTTTGTTTTTTCTTGGCAGGAGCACTGACAATTTGTCATTGTGGCTTTTTTCTGTTTCCCCAATTCACATTTTTCACAATTGTCTGGGCGGCAATATATAAAAGTGTATGGGCGGCAATATATAAAAGTGTATGGGCGGCAATATATAAAAGTGTCTGGGAGGCAATATATAAAAGTGTCTGGGAGGCAATATATAAAAGTGTCTGGGAGGCAATGTATAAAAGTGTCTGGGAGGCAATATATAAAAGTGTCTGGGAGGCAATATATAAAAGTGTATGGGCGGCAATATATAAAAGTGTATGGGCTGCAATATATAAAAGTGTATGGGCGGCAATATATAAAAGTGTATGGGCTGTAATATATAAAAGTGTATGGGCGGCTTCATAATTTCAACCAGTAGTTTGCTTGCGTGTTTTTTTTTTTGCCCCAAAAATTATTTGGTTGTGTGTGTGTGTGTGTGTGTGTGTGTGTGGATGACCTGTCCACGGTTGATAAACAAATGACAAGGTGGGTGTAGGTACACTGAGGTGGCTAAGCCTATTTCGTCCCAATCCTCATGATCAGAACCAGAACACCTCTGCAAAACTGTAGCCATTAATGTGTTGTGCATTGCGATTCAAATGATTTGTTATTAAAATCCTTTTGGGGCCTTACATACCCTGCTGGTTCCCTCTAGTGCATCAATACCTAATAGCACCTCCAGGGGTTTGTTTTAAACCAAACCTTTGGTAGAACATTAGAATAACTGTGTAATCCACATGCTAAAACTATTCATTTGAATTAGAAAGTGATAGTCAACGCCTAAAGCTGTTTATTCTAATCAAACTTACACTCTTGTAATTGTGTGTTTTTGAAAACCATAACTAACAATATGCATCATAGTGTGGATGGTGCTGATAATTGTCAGTGATGGTGATTATCCTTTTCATCACATTCTGATCCTTGTTGTGATTATCCTTTTCATCACATTCTGATCCTTGTTGTGATTGATGGTGCTGATAATTGTCAGTGATGGTGATTATCCTTTTCATCACATTCTGATCCTTGTTATTATCCTTTTCATCACATTCTGATCCTTGTTGTGATTGATGGTGCTGATAATTGTCAGTGATGGTGATTATCCTTTTCATCACATTCTGATCCTTGTTGTGATTATCCTTTTCATCACATTCTGATCCTTGTTGTGATTATCCTTTTCATCACATTCTGATCCTTGTTGTGATTATCCTTTTCATCACATTCTGATCCTTGTTGTGATTGTGAAATCGGAGAAGGCTCATTGGTCATGCATGACAGATAGAAGGATGGAAACGGACTCATTAAAAAACGGCCACACGTGGCAATGCATACTGGGAGCTGCTACCGTTGGCAACCATTGACAGTGTTTAATGAATGCACAGAACAAAGGAGCTGTTATTAGAGAAGAGATATAGAAAGGGAGGTAGAGTGATAGAGATGGGGGGGCAGAAAGTAAAAGAGAAAGACAGAGAGATGCTGGGGTTATTAAAGAGAGGGACGAAATGCTATTGTTCCCGGGTCCTCAAGGGAGTTTTCCTCTCTTTGTGAAGATTTGCCAGAGCGCTCAGCCATGCCTTGGGCTGTGTGTGTGTGTGTGTGTGTGTGTGTGTGTGTGTGTGTGTGTGTGTGTGTGTGTGTGTGTGTTGTCTGTCTGTGTGTTGTCTGTCTGTGTGTGTGTGTTGTCTGTGCGTGTGTATGTGTGTGTTTGTATGTGTTTCTGTGTGTCTGTGCAATTCACAAGTCTAATTAAGGTGGTCTACTGACACACACCACACAGGCGCACGCACGCGTATACACACACACACACACACACACACACACACACACACACACACACACACACACACACACACACACACACACACACACACGCTCCCACCACAACATAAACACAGACACTGACACGTACACACACAAAGTAAGCACACGAGCCAAGCAAAACTGAACCAGACTTGGGCCGGCCCTGCCCAACAGGCTTTGCACTTAAGCTTCAACTAATTGGTATAAAGGCAAGCCAAAGGCCCTTCTCCAGCTGTGTCAGTTGAGCACTAGACTGGAGAAAGCTTTCCTTCTCTCTCCAATTAATTTACATGAGTCTCAACTGGATCGATACCGCTTCCCGTTTATATTCCTCCTTTTTTACATTATTTTAATTCGGTATGCATAGCTTTTTCTATTGGCTCGGTCAGAAAAATTGGAAAAGCCAGATGTTACATTGCGGTGTTGGTGCTTCTTTATTCTCTCCATTCTCTGGGTGTAACGTGTTGTCTGGAGAGCGGATCTATAAAGCTTTGCAATTTGCTTTTTCTAAGTGGGAGGACAATAGGTTCGTTTTGGAGACTTTCCTACCAGTCTGTCAATTTAAAGATAGGGATTAAACAACGAGAGGCTGTCCCTGAGCCGCTTGCACCGCAGGGGGCCCTAACTATGATGCCAGCATACAGGATGTAACATAATTGCATGGCTACAGTACATTGGATCTCTCACCCTCCCTCTCTTTGTCTCTATATGTATCTCCATGTTAGTGGTGGATGAGATGGTTCTTGTCTGTTACCACACCAACCACCGCCTGTCATATAATTGGATTCATGTAGAAGGCTAATATATGCTGAGAGAGGGTAGGAGAGACAGACAGGTTGAAAGAAAGGATTAGAGAGAGAGACAAAGACAGAGAAAGAAAGACAGAGAGAGAGACAAAGGTAAAGAGAGTGAGAAATAGAGAGAGATTCTGTAATCCAACTGGACACCAGCAAACAGTCCGGCCCTCCAGATTGACATGACCTCATCCAGCAACAGTCCAGCCATCCTCATTAAGATGACCTTATCCAGCAACCGTCCAGCCGTCCAGACTGACATGACCTCATCCAGCAACAGTCCAGCCATCCTCATTAACATGACCTTATCCAGCAACAGTCCAGCCGTCCAGACTGACATGACCTCATCCAGCAACAGTCCAGCCCCCCTGAATGACATGACCTCATCCAAAATAACATGATAACAGCTCGATAACATGATAACAGCTCGATAACATGAAACCACACTCAAACCAACATCTTCTCATCAATCTGAGCCTATTCTTTAGTTGTCCTTTACCCTCCAAAGTCTGGCAATGGACATAAATTGAAATGACTAAGACCATATTCAAAGACCAGGAAAGACGATTATCAACATGATCTGATATCCTGTCTCAAATGAAGAGATAACCGTAGTTAATTTCCTCCTTCGTGTGATATGGTTGATTAAAGCCTTGTTTTTGATGAACAGGCGTTTGATAAGGGTTTGTGTTTCACCCAGAGCCTCTCTTTATCTATCTATCCTTCTCTAAGTATTTTTATACTTGTCTCTTGTCTTGCCTTTTAATCATGGAGGCTTGCTTGACACAGTCAATATAAATATTATGGTTTCAGTCCAGATACTGCTTGTTCAAAACCACCACTTTTATGTGGGACACATTTGAACAGCAGCTACGTTGCTAGTCATTAAGTTGCCACGTAATATATGAATGCGTTGTTGCATAGTTAAGTTAATAATCTTTGTGTATGTATTTGCAATATTTTTAAAGGTTGAATAATCGTTTTGTGGATAAGACTCTGTCTATTCTAGCCACCTATGAGGAGATTCTTAACGAGAAAATCGAATCATCACACGACTTCGCCTCTATACCGTATCGACAAACCCCCCCTTTCCCTCTGGACTGTATTGACAAACCCCCCTTTCCCTCTGGACTGTATTGACAAACCCCCCCTTTCCCTCTGGACTGCATAGACAAACCCCCCTTTCCCTCTGGACTGCATAGACAAACCTCCCTTCCCCTCTGGACTGTATCGACAAACCCCTCTTTCCCACCTGTCTCTTTGATACCTGTTGCACCTCTATTTCTCTGTCTGATGGCCATTGATTGGCACCGTTTTGGCATGGTGAACAAACCTGCAAACAGCAGGGACTGATAGCATTTCAGACCCAGGCCCAGCCGGTATTCATCAGACAGCGTCTTCTTCCAGCGCCTTGGCGCCAGCATCTTGGTGCCCACCAGATAGATGAGATTCCCGGTGTCCTTCCTGGTTCCCGCTGTGATCAGGAATGAGGAAGACGTTCCCGCCAGGTGATCTGACGTTCCTGGGAGACACCTGGGCTGCAGCTCAATCAGAACACACAGAGAACTTGCAACTCGAAGAGGCTGCCAAAATGAAGGTGTGTAATATACATAAGAACATCAAAAATGTTGTGTACTGCATCTCTCTGAATGTTTTACATCTGCTTTCTTTCTAATTTAACTCCCTTTAAGAGTTATGAGGTGGTGTAGAATCAGACAATGCTGCTTGCCGACACAACTTTCTGTAATTATTATGGTAAAGAACAACATATTTGAATTTCAGTCTAACAATATATACTCTTCTTTCTTCTTCCCACTCACCATATTTTCTCCTTTAAACAACACCATTTCACCTAGCTGTTTCCATGACAGCAACAGACTTATTAGTATGCCAATATGGCCCCCAAAAAGTGCCTTGAACTAATTACTTCTAAGTAAGACTGAAAGAAGAATTCACATATCTTAATGTTACTAGCTATGTAATTTTATACATTTGAGAGTATCTTGATCCTGTCATTTGTGTGAATTCATTTCAGTCTTTTTGGCATTCATAGTAAGCGACTCTAGTCCTAATACAGCCATCAGCAAGATGGCATTACGTAATCAAAAAGAGAAAAACACAATGCGTTTCTGCATGGCCATGTGCCATTATTATATAGGTATATGCCATGTGCAAGCAGTCCCCACAAAGTTATTCTCATGGCTGAGGAATTGAAAGGCTAATCTCAGAGGGGAAACAAGGAATACGAAGATCAAACCTGTGTACGGTGGCCATATGTAGGGGCAAAATAATTTGAAAATGTAGTTATGGTGGGTGTACACAAACCTAGACTACTTTGTCCCTTAGGCCCACTGTACATGGGCCCCATGTTTTTTACATTTTTTAATTTAATCATTATTTGACTAGGCAAGTCAGTTAAGAACAAATTCTTATTTACAATGACGGCCTACCAAAAGGCAAAAGGCGTCCTACGGGGACAGGGGCCTGCTTACTAAAAAAATGTAATAATAATATATAAATATAGAACAAAACACACATCACAAAAAGAGAGACAACACAACACTACATAAAGAGAGACCTAAAACAATAACATAGCAAGGCAGCAACACATGACAACACAGAATGGTAGCAACACAACAACAACATGGTAGCAACACAACATGGTAGCAGCATAAATCATGGTACAAACATTATTGGGCACAGACAACAGCGCAAAGGGCAAGAAGGTAGAGACAACAATACATCACACAAAGCAGCCACAACTGTCAGTAAGAGTGTCCATGATTGAGTCTTTGAATGAAGAGATTGAGATAAAACTGTCCAGTTTGAGTGTTTGTTGCAGCTCGTTCCAGTCGCTAGCTGCAGCGAACTGAAAAGACGAGCGACCCAGGGATGTGTGTGCTTTGGGGACCCTTAACAGAATGTGACTGGCAGAATGGATGTTGTATGTGGAGGATGAGGGCTGCAGTATATATTTCAGATGGGGGGAGTGAGGCCTAAGAGGGTTTTTATAAATAAACGACGGGTAAACAGAGATGACCAGTTTACAGAGGAGTATAGAGTGCAGTGATGTGTCCTATAAGGAGCATTGGTGGCAAATCTGATGGACGAATGGTAAAGAACATCTAGCTGCTCTAGATCACCCTTACCTGCCGATCTATAAATTATGTCTCCGTAATCTAGCATGGGTAGGATGGTCATCTGAATCAGGGTTAGTTTGGCAGCTGGGGGTGAAAGAGGAGCAATTACGATAGAGGAAACCAAGTCTAGATTTAACTTTAGCCTGTAGCTTTGATATGTGCTGATAGAATGACAGTGCACCTTTTAGCCATACTCCCAAGTACTTGTATGAGGTGACTACCACAAGCTCTCAACCCTCAGCGGTAGTAATAACACCTGTAGGAGGAGTGGGCATTCTTCTTACCAAACCACATGACCTTTGCTTTGGAGGTGTTCTGAACAAGGTTTAAGGGTAGAGAAAGCTTGTTGGACACTAAGAAAGCTTTGTTGTAGAGCATTTAACACAAAATCAGGGGAGGGGCCAGCTGAGTATAAGACTGTATCATCAGCATATAAATGGATGAGAGAGCTTCCCACTGCCTGAGCTATGTTGTTGATGTAAATTGAGAAGAGCGTGGGGCCTAGGATCGAGCTTTTGAGTGCTCCCTTGGTGACAGGCAGTGGCTGAGACAGCAGATTGTCTGACTTTATACACTGTGCTCTTTGAGAGAGGTAGTTAGCAAACCAGCCCAAAGACTCCTCAGAGACACCAATGCTCCTTAGCCGGCCCACAGGAATGGAATGGTCTACCGTATCAAAAGCTTTGGCCAAGTCAATAAAAATAGCAGCATAATATTGCTTAGAATTAAGTGCAATGGTGACATCATTGAGGACCTTTAAGGTTGCAGTGACACATCGATAACTTGAATGAAAACCAGATTGCCTACCCAAGAGAATACTGTAGACATCAAGAAAGCCAATCAGTTGATTATTGACAAGTTTTTTCAACTCTTTTGATAAACAGGGCAAAATAGAAATGGGCCTATAACAGTTAGGATCAGCTTGATCTCCCCCTTTAAATAAAGGACGACCAGTGGCTGCCTTCCAATAAATGGGAACCTCCCCAGAAAGGAGAGACAGGTTAAAAAGGTTTGAGATAGGCTTGGCGATTGTAGGGGCTGCAACTTTAAAGAAGAAAGGGTCTAAACCATCTGACCCAGATTGTTTTTTGGGGTCAAGTTTAAGGAGCTCCTTTAGACTCAGTGACTGCCTGCAGGGAGAAACTTTGTGGCGGGGCAGGGGAAAAAGAGGCAGAAGCATCAGGGATAGTCGCATTAGAAGTGGTGGTAGATGAGGAAATGTTGGACGGGCAAGGAGACATGGGTGAGTCAAATAGGAATCCTGACTTAATGAAGTGGTGATTACAGAGCTCAGCCATGTGCTTATTGTCAGTAACAACCACATAATCAACATTAAGGGACATGGGCAGCTGTGAGGAGGAGAGTTTATTCTCCAGGTCTTTAACCGTTATCCAGAACTTCTTGGGGTTAGACCAACAGAGAGAGAATTGCTCCTTAAAGTAACTAACTTTGGCCTTCCGGATAGCCTGAGTGCACTTATTACTCATTTGCCTGAACGATATCCAGTCAGCCTGAGTACGCGTGTGCCGGGCCTTTCGCCAAATGCAATTCTCGAGATGGAGTAACTCTGCAAGATCACGGTCGAACCAGGGGCTGAACCTGTTTTTAATTCTCATTTTCTTTATGGGGGCGTGTGTCACGTCCTGACCATATACTTAGGTATTTTTGTATTATATTTGGTCAGGACGTGGCAGTTATGTTTGGTTATGGTATAGTGGGGTTGTGAGTGTTGGGGTAGGTTCTAGGTTAGGTATTTCTATGTGGAGTTTAGTGAGTGTATGTCTGTTTGGTTAATTGGGGTTGGGACTCTCAGTTGAAGGCAGGTGTTGTCTATCTGCCTTTAATTGAGAGTCCCATATAGTGGGGTGTGTTTGTGTTTGATTTTTGTGGGTAATTGTATTTTGCACTGTGTTTCGTTTCACCTGTGAAACTGTCACCTTTCTCCTTTGCGTGTTTATTTTGTTTTGTCGTTTCCATCTAAAATAAATATGATGTGGAACAGTCAACCTGCTGCGTATTGGTCATCGAGTGATTTCGACATATCTTCCGATGAGGGAGAATACGAGGAACGTGACAGAATTACCCACCAACAACGGACCAAGCAGCAGAGGAAGGAGCAGCACAAGGAGAGGCACCAGGAGAAAAGCATTCTGGAGTCATGGACTTGGGAGGAAATCCTGGATGGGAAAGGTCCATGGGCTCAAGCTGGGGATTATCGCCGCCCGCAGTGGGAGATCGAGGCGGCGACAGCTGAGAGGCGCTGGTATGAGGAGAGGGAGCGCAACGGACACGGGAGGCAGCCCCACAATTTTTTTTGGGGGGGGCACACGGGGAGATTGGCGGAGTCAGGTGGTAGACCTAAGCCAACTCCCCGTGCTTACCGGAAGCAGCGTGGTACTGGTAAGACACCGTGTTATGCTGTGGAGCGCACGGTGTCCCCAGTGCGCGTTCAAAGCCCGGTGCGCTACATACCAGCCCGCCGCAAGTGCTATGCGAGTGCAGGCATCGAGCCAGGGCGGATGGTGCCAGCTCAGCACGTCTGGTCTCCAGTGCGCCTCCTCGGTCCAGGTTATCCTGCGCCGGCGTTGCGCACTGTGTCTCCAGAGCGCTGGGAGGGTCCAGTTCGCCCAATGCCTGCTCTCCGCCCGTGCCGGGCCAAAGTGGGCATTCAGCCTGGAGTGTGGGTAAAGAGTGTCCGTACCAGAACTCCAGTGCTCCCCCACAGCCCGGTTTATCCTGTGCCACCTCCCAGGACCAGGCCTTCAGTGGGTCTCCCCATCCTGGTTCATCCTGTGCCACCTCCCAGGACCAGGCCTCCAGTGGGTCTCCCCATCCTGGTCCGTCCTGTGCCACCTCCCAGGACTAGGCCTCCAGTGGGTCTCGCCAGTCAACAGTCGTCAGAGCTGCCCGCCAGTCAACAGTCGTCAGAGCTGCCCGCCAGTCAACAGTCGTCAGAGCTGCCCGCCAGTCAACAGTCGTCAGAGCTGCCCGCCTGTCAACAGTCGTCAGAGCTGCCCGCCTGTCAACAGTCGTCAGAGCTGCCCGCCAGTCAACAGTCGTCAGAGCTGCCCGCCAGTCAACAGTCGTCAGAGCTGCCCGCCAGTCAACAGTCGCCAGAGCTGCCCGCCAGTGCTGAACTGCCGGAGTGGCCAGACTGCGCTGAACTGCCGGAGTGGCCAGACTGCGCTGAACTGCCGGAGTGGCCAGACTGCGCTGAACTGCCGGAGTGGCCAGACTGCGCTGAACTGCCGGAGTGGCCAGACTGCGCTGAACTGCCGGAGTGGCCAGACTGCCCTGAACTGCCAGAGTGGCCAGGGACGCCCGCCAGCCCGGTGAGTCCTGTGCCTACGCCTAGGGCCAGGCCTCTGTCATGTCTCCCCAGCCTGGTGAGTCCTGTGCCTGTGCCCAGGGCCAGGCATCCATCATGTCTCCCCAGCCTGGTGAATCCTGGGTCAGGGCCGTCGGAGGATCCGACACCGGGGTGCGGCCCAGAGGATCCGACACCGGGGTGCGGCCCAGAGGATCCGACACCGGGGTGCGAACCAGAGTATCCGACAACATCTTGCGACCCGGGACTGAGGGGAGCTGCCTGTGACCCAGAACCGGGTGAGTCTGGTCACAATTCTAAAATAAAGTTGATTAACTATGACTGTGATGATTCTGCCTACAACCCAGAACCGAAGGAGTCTGCTTACAGCCTGGGACCGACGGAGTCGGCCCACGAACCAGAACCAAAGAAGTCTGCCTACTGTCCTAAGCCCAACAGGTCTGTCTACGGTCTGTTGGACAGTAGGCCAGAACCGGAGCCACCTCCAATATAGGTGGGTTGGGGAGGGGGGGTGTAGCACTGTGCCGTCGTTGACGGCAGCCACCCTCCCTTCCCTCCCTTTAGTTAGGAGGTTAATTGTGTGTTGTTGTTTTTTTTTTTTTTTTTTTTTCTGTTGGTTTTGTGCATTCGGTGTATGCACCTTTAGGGGGGGTAATGTCACGTCCTGACCATATACTTAGGTATTTTTGTATTATATTTGGTCAGGACGTGGCAGTTATGTTTGGTTATGGTATAGTGGGGTTGTGAGTGTTGGGGTAGGTTCTAGGTTAGGTATTTCTATGTGGAGTTTAGTGAGTGTATGTCTGTTTGGTTAATTGGGGTTGGGACTCTCAGTTGAAGGCAGGTGTTGTCTATCTTCCTTTGATTGAGAGTCCCATATAGTGGGGTGTGTTTGTGTTTGATTTTTGTGGGTAATTGTATTTTGCACTGTGTTTCGTTTCACCTGTGAAACTGTCACCTTTCTCCTTTGCGTGTTTATTTTGTTTTGTCGTTTCCATCTAAAATAAATATGATGTGGAACAGTCAACCTGCTGCGTATTGGTCATCGAGTGATTTCGACATATCTTCCGATGAGGGAGAATACGAGGAACGTGACAGCGTGTTTGTTAACCTCTATGGGTGGTGCACTCCATCAACAGCAGGTGCATTTCAAGAGCGGCAAATTTGAATCCAAATAAATGTCAAAATTCAAATTTTTCAAACATACAACTATTTTACACCCTTTGAAAGATAAACATCTCCTTAATCTAACCACGTTTTACGATTTCAAAAAGGTTTTACGGCGAAAGCATAAATTTAGAGTATGTTAGGACAGTACATTTACAAGAGTTGTGTGTAATGTTTTGTCAATTCAAAGACAGGGTCACCAAAACCATAAAACCAGCTAAAATGATGCACTAACCTTTTACAATCTCCATCAGATGACACTCCTAGGACATTATGTTAGACAATGCATGCATTTTTAGTTCTATCAAGTTCATATTTATATCCAAAAACAGCGTTTTACTATGGCATTGATGTTGAGGAAATCGTTTCCCTCCAATAACCGGCAGTCAAGTCAGCATCACAAATTAAATAATTAAAATTAGAAAACATTGGTAAAATATTATATTGTCATTTAAAGAATTATAGATTTACATCTCTTGAACGTAATCAACTTGCCAGATTTAAAAATAACCTTACTGGGAAATCACACTTTGCAATAATCTGAGCACTGCGCCCAGAAAAATACGCGTTGCGATACAGACTAGTCGTCATGTTGGGGAGATCTAAAATCGAAAATACTATGTAAATAATCCATTACCTTTGATTCTCTTCATCAGATGTCACTTCCAGGTATTACAGGTCCATAACGAATGTAGTTTTGTTCAAAAAAGCTCATCATTTATGTCCAAAAATCTCCGTCTTGTTAGCACATGATCTAAGCCCGCCGGACTTCACTTCATGAACGAGGGGAAAAAATATGTTTACGTTCGTTCAAACATGTCAAACGTTGTATAGCATAAATCATTAGGGCCTTTTTTAACCAGAACATGAATAATATTCAAGGTGGACGAATGCATACTCTTTTATAACGTATTGGAACGAGGGTACCCAACATGAACTCGCGCGCCAGGTGTCTAATGGGCCATCATCGTTCCATGGCTCTTGTTCGGTCAGATCTCCCTCCAGAAGACTCAAAACACTTTGTAAAGGCTGGTGACATCTAGTGGAAGCAATAGGAAGTGCCAAAATATTCCTCAGCCCCTGTGTTTTTCAATGGCATAGGTTTAAAGGTAATACAACACATCAGGTATCCACTTCCTGTCAGAAAATGTCTCAGGGTTTTGCCTGCCAAATGAGTTCTGTTATACTCACAGACACCATTCAAACAGTTTTAGAAACTTTAGAGTGTTTTCTATCCATATATAATAAGTATATGCATATTCTAGTTACTGGGTAGGATTAGTAACCAGATTAAATCGGGTACATTTTTTTTATCCAGCCGTGCAAATACTGCCCCCTAGCCCTAACAGGTTAACCTCTTGGGGCTAGGTGGGACGCTAGCGTGCCACCCGTGGTGCACTCCATCAACAGCAGGTGCATTTCAAGAGCGGCAAATTTGAATCCAAATAAATGTCAAAATTCAATTTTTTCAAAAATACAACTATTTTACACCATTTGAAAGATAAACATCTCCTTAATCTAACCACGTTTTACGATTTCAAAAAGGTTTTACGGCGAAAGCATAAATTTAGAGTATGTTAGGACAGTACATTTACAAGAGTTGTGTGTAATGTTTTGTCAAGTCAAAGACAGGGTCACCAAAACCATAAAACCAGCTAAAATGATGCACTAACCTTTTACAATCTCCATCAGATGACACTCCTAGGACATTATGTTAGACAATGCATGCATTTTTAGTTCTATCAAGTTCATATTTATATCCAAAAACAGCGTTTTACTATGGCATTGATGTTGAGGAAATCGTTTCCCTCCAATAACCGGCAGTCAAGTCAGCGTAACAAATTAAATAATTAAAATTAGAAAACATTGGTAAAATATTATATTGTCATTTAAAGAATTATAGATTTACATCTCTTGAACGCAATCAACTTGCCAGATTTAAAAATAACCTTACTGGGAAATCACACTTTGCAATAATCTGAGCACTGCGCCCAGAAAAATACGCGTTGCGATACAGACTAGACGTCATGTTGGGGAGATCTAAAATCGAAAATACTATGTAAATAATCCATTACCTTTGATTCTCTTCATCAGATGTCACTTCCAGGTATCACAGGTCCATAACGAATGTAGTTTTGTTCAAAAAAGCTCATCATTTATGTCCAAAAATCTCCGTCTCGTTAGCACATGATGTAAGCCAGCCGGACTTCTCGTCATGAACGAGGGGAAAAAATATATTTCCGTTCGTTCAAACATGTCAAACGTTGTATAGCATAAATCATTAGGGCCTTTTTTAACCAGAACATGAATAATATTCAAGGTGGACGAATGCATACTCTTTTATAACGTATTGGAACGAGGGTACCCAACATGAACTCGCGCGCCAGGTGTCTAATGGGACATCATCGTTCCATGGCTCTTGTTCGGTCAGATCTCCCTCCAGAAGACTCAAAACACTTTGTAAAGGCTGGTGACATCTAGTGGAAGCAATAGGAAGTGCCAAAATATTCCTAAACCCCTGTGTTTTTCAATGGGATAGGTTTAAAGTCAATACAACACATCAGGTATCCACTTCCTGTCAGAAAATGTCTCAGGGTTTTGCCTGCCAAATGAGTTCTGTTATACTCACAGACACCATTCAAACAGTTTTGGAAACTTTAGAGTGTTTTCTATCCATATATAATAAGTATATGCATATTCTAGTTACTGGGTAGGATTAGTAACCAGATTAAATCGGGTACATTTTTTTTATCCAGACGTGCAAATGCTGCCCCCTAGACCCAACAGGTTAACTGACTTGCCTAGTTAAATAAAAAATAAATGTATAGATCGACACTCAAATAGATCATGCTGCATCACCAGTGGTGTTTCAATGGAGGTCCAACATAGTACAGAGTAAACGCACCATTCAACATGCCATCCTCAGCTAGAGTGTTCGAGGACTTGGACAGTGAAAACCTTATAGTTCACTTTCATCAGTAATGGCTTAATTAGTTTGGTTACTGACAAACTTCATAAATGTCATTTTGAAGATACTTGTCACGACTTCCGCCGAAGTCGGTCCCTCTCCTAGTTCGGGCGGCGTTCGGCGGTCGACGTCACCGGCCTTCTAGCCATTGCCGATCCACCTTTCATTTTCCATTGGTTTTGTCTTGTCTTCCCTCACACCTGGTTTCAATTCCATCAATTACATGTTGTGTATTTAACCCTCTGTTCCCCCCATGTCCTTGTCCGGAATTGTTGATTGTAAGAGTTGTGCACGTTATGTCTGGCGAGCGAAGGGTTTCGTTACATTGTATTTATTTATTGTTTTTGTTCACTGTGATTTTTATTATTAAACTGCACCGTTGTAACACAGTCTTTGCTCTCCTGTGCCTGACTTCTCTGCCGCCAGTACGCACGCATTACAATACTGCCAAGGATATGGTGATTTCGTTATCTTGCCTCCAAACCATTGGTCGTGTAACATATTAGATTCGACATGACTGAGCATGAAAATATGTTCTATTAGCCACGTTCACTCTGGCATGTCCACATCAGTCTCTCTTTGTATGAATCTGTGTTATTCACACACATGATAGCTGGGTGAGAGTTGTTTTCATCAGTGACAGCCTTGGTGTCAGGAGCTGTAAGCAGCTATTTATTAAGTTGACTCAATAGTGATTCAATTTCTTTTGGCTCTAAAATTACTCCATAAAGCTAGCTTTAGAATTTTGGGAAAACTGAAATCCACACTTCCTGATTAAGAGTCTAAGCGGAGATCATTTGTTTGCGACTGGAGGGAAGGTAAATAGCACAGCTTCTCTCATGTAGCAGGCAATAATATCCTCCAGATATGTCTTTAATAGGTATCATCATTAAAACATTTGGCAGTTCGAGGATTAGGAAGACTTTGAGGCAGTTTCAGGGGAATGGATGTTAAGTCGGAGACTTCAAGTTTGGGGGTAGAGAAAGGAGTACACACTACACAGACTGATGAAGTTGCTCTGTTTGTCACCTGAAGATAGAACATGTTCTGTCTGGTTATGTTGTGCAGAAGCACACACTAGCGCTACTTGAGCTCAGCTTCCTGAATGGGAAAAGGAAAAGGTCAAAGTAAAGTCATTGAATCAGTCTTATGTCTCTGTATAAACTGCAGCTGACTATCCCCATGCTTATACTTATACATGAGAAGCCATAATAGTTTATTCACATGGATTAACTATAGAAATGGTCTAGAAACAAAGTTGGAATCGCACAAATTACTTTTTTCTTACTTAACCTATATCTTTCACTCAAACAAAACTCAAATTCCCCCCTCCACGTCTGGGCTTCTACACCAGAAGAGAGAGAGAGAGAGAGAGAGAGAGAGAGAGAGAGAGACACACACACACACACACACACACACACACACACACACACACACACACACCTACCTACCCTTCACTGGAGTACCTGTGTGTGTTTTTGATAAAACATTTGTGATAAATAGTACAGCGTCTTCCCATCTCTTTGAGCGCCACTCAATCTGACAAAACATCAAGTGCCTCCTCTTCAAATCCTTTGATTAGTACACATAACTGGAAGCCCCTGTACAGGCTTTGTCTCTTTTTCATAAATTAGACATCTGACAGTTGAGCTACGTCAACAACATGTCACCCAATAGTGATTCTACCTGAGTCTGGAGGGATAAGTTCTGTTTCAAATTTCTTTGTTGTTTTTTTCCCAATGCAGAAAGTTTTTCTCCAAAACACTGCAATAGCGGATGGTACAAGGTCGGATTATCACAATATTGGCAAGCTTGTACAAAAGTAAAAGTAATGATCACATATTGAAACAAGGGGCAAAATGTGAGCAGAATATCTAGTTTGATAGATACTGCTGTCAGAGCTGCAACTAGCATTACACTTTATGCTTGTCCTTGGAATAAGACATAGCCTAGTCAGCAGACACAATATTGGATTCATGTTGATAAACTGATGTAGCCTATACAGTATCTCAAAAGTGGCAGTTGTGGAATATGTTGGCTGTTGATATACAATATGGGATTTAGGTGACACCAAATCAGGCAAGAGAACCTTGCTAGATTGGTTGGGGGAATTTAGGATTGATTTCTGTAATACCTCCCTGACTGCTGTGGATGGTAATGTCATTTTCCCAATCCAATGTTTGGTAACCATCCTCTAAAACACATTTGTTTGCCTAAACTCAAACTGATTGATACTGATTAACACTTGAATGATGTACTGCATTTTGTTGTTGTTGTGCTGTATTTTTTTGTTTGTTGTTGTACTGCATTTAGTTGTTGTTGTTACTGTACTGCATTTTGTTGTTGATGTACTGCATTTTATTGTTGTTGTTGTTGTACTGCTTTTGTTGTTGATGTACTGCATTTTGTTGTTGATGTACTGCTTTTTATTGTTGTTGTTGTTGTACTGCTTTTGTTGTTGTTGTACTGCATTCATTTTGTTGTTGTTGTACTGCATTTCATTTTGTTGTTGTTGTACTGCATTTCATTGATGTTGTTGTTGTTCTATAATGACCCGTCATTTGGTTAGTGAAATAACTCAAGTTTGGTTGTTTTTAGAGAGTAGTATGTGTGAAAATAGCTAAAAGTGCTAACTGGCTAATTGGGGCTGAGTTTGACCAGAGAATTAACAATGGAGAAGTTAAAGCTATCTGAATCTTCATTCAGGCCCACTTTACTGAATTAAATTGCTGTGACAATCAAAGACCATGCAAATTTGTGATGGGTCCACACTCAAAAAGATATTGCCTAAAGCTTACTTTACTTATTTACTTATTTTTTATATGTATTTTTAATTCCATAAAATGCAGAATCCTGAAAAAAGCCTTTGAAGTGGTATCCTTTTGAGGCATCAATAGTTCTCTCCATCAATACAAAGACCACACTGTCTGCTGAACCATGTGAACAGCTGGCATGCTTTACAGTCAACACAGAGACAGCATTTAGATAAAAACATATATGCATATTAATGTTGATCAATTATTATTAGCCCATTGTTGATAATGTCCCACTAGGAAGGTCCATCAGATACCGTACCTTGCCTCACGAATTGCAAAAATCACTGAAGCTGGAGACTTATATCTCCCTCACTAACTTTAAGCATCAGCTGTCAGAGCAGCTTACCGATCATTGCACCTGTACACAGCCCATCTGTAAATAGCCCACCCAACTAACTCATCCCCATATAAAAAAAAAAAATGTTTTGCTCCTTTGCACCCCAGTATCTCTACTTGCACATTCATCTTCAGCACATCTATCACTCCAGTGTTTAATTGCTAAATTGTAATTATTTTGCCACTATGGACTATTTATTGCCTTACCTCCCTAATCTTACTACATTTGCACACACTGTATATAGATTTTTCTATTGTGTTTTGACTGTACGTTTGTTTATCCCATGTGTAACTCTGTTGTTTGTGTCGCACTGCTTTGCTTTATCTTGGCCAGGTCACAGTTGTAAATGAGAACTTGTTTTCAGCTGGCCTATCTGGTTAAATAAAGGTGAAATAAATAAATAAAAATCTCCTCTTCTGATTTCTGCTCTCGTAAAAGCCTGGGTTTTCTGCACGTTAACACTAGAAGCTTATTACCTAAAATGGATCAATTGAAAGTGTGGGTTCACAGCTCCAATCCAGATGTGTTGGTCATTACTGAGCTGTGGTTAAGGAAGAGAGTTTTGAATACTGATGTTAACCTTTCTGGTTATAATCTTTTTCGGCAAGAGAGATCTTCCAAAGGTGGGGGAGTGGCAATCTTTACCAAGGTTCACCTTCAGTGCTCGGTTGTCTCCACCAAGTCTGTCCCCCAAACGATTAGATTTTCTGGATTTAAGCATTAAACTTTCAAATAGCTCTTTGTTGACTATTGCTGGGTGCTATCATCCTCCATCAGCACTGGCTTGTACCCTAACTGCCCTAAGCTCTCTCCTGGCCCCTTACACTAACTCTAAATTTGTCCTGCTTGGTGACCTAAACTGGGACATTCTTAAACCACCTGACCAAGTCCTAAAGCAATGGGACTCCCTAAATCTTTCTCAGATTATTACCAATCCCACAAGGTATGACACCAAACACCCAGAAAAGGCTACTCTCCTCAATGTTATCCTCACAAATAATCCTGATAGGTATCAGTCTGGTGTTTTCTGTAATGACCTTAGTGATCACTGTTTTACAGCCTGTGTTCGTAATGGCTGCTCAGTGAAATGACCTGTCCTGATTTGTCATCGACGCTTGCTAAAAAACTTTAATGAGCAAGCCTTCCTTCATGAACTGGGCTCTGTAAAATGGTTTAGAATCATTTTGATCCCCTTTGTCGAAGACGCTTTGACCTTCTTTTTTGATATTTTCAGTGGTATTGTTAATTTACCTCTGTGTAAGAACTAACAACAAGTTTCATGGATGTTCACAAATGATTGTCTTTAGTTTTTCACATATGATACAGTTTCACATATAATGCTAAAAGACATTTGATATATTGGGGGAAACATCTTTCTCTTTAGTGGGTGGAAAACCTATTCTTACTCTTAGGAAGGATTTGTGACATTGTCCACTTTCTATGTGTTCCCTAAAGTCCATCCAATCACCGTTTTAATTATTTGTCAAGAGATATAGTATGTACGGTGTCCATATTATGACAGACACAACTTCCATGGATGTTTGACTGTCCTAAAATGGATGCTGTACGTTCAAAACCTTTATAACAGTATGATTTTTGCTCAGTTTCATTCCAAGGCATATACCAAAGGGATTACTTTGAGTTTAAAGTAAGTTTAGCATAGCTTTGAGAGAAGTCTGAATAAACCCTCTTAGAGACAAATTCATATGTATTTGTCACACCCTAATCTGTTTCACTTGTCTTGTGCTTGTCTTCATCCCCCTCCAGGTGTCACTCATTTTCCCCTGTGCATTTATACCTGTGTTTTCTGTTTGTCTGTTGCCAGTTCGTCTTGTTTCGTCAAGCCTACCAGCGTTTTTCCCGTATTCCTGTTTTTCTCTCTAGTCCCCGTTTTCTAGTTGTTTTCCTGGTTTTGACTATTCTGCCTGCCCTGACCCTGAGCCTGCCTGCCGTTCTGTATCTTGTGACACTGCCCTGAATTAATGACGTCTGTCTGCCCTGACCCTAAGCCTGGCTGCCGTTCTGTACCTTTCGGACTCTGCTCTGGATTACTGACCTCTGCCTGCCCTTGACCTGTCGTTTGCCTGACCCCTGTTTTTGTAATACAATTTTATTACTTTGAACTGTCTACATCTGGGTCTTATCCTGAGGTCTGATTCACAAATACCTGTTAGCGCTGTGGAGTGTTACCTACACACAATGTTATTAACAGGCTAGCTTGTTTGAAGTTCCAGAATGAATATAATCCTAATGTAGTGGGATGGGATGTTTGTTAAATTATCTTTGGCTGAGACATACTCGTAGTCCTTTTCTGCAATCAAATGACAAAATCTCCCTCTAGTGGCCTCATGGATGGAATGTTATCAATATTTTCCTACATTTCATAATGAATAAACTTTTTTTTTAAGCCTAAAAGCCGGTGTTTCTATGTTAAACAGTTTTGTTGTGTTTCAGTCTTCTGTGATGCATATAAAGTGTAATATTGAGATGCAAACTTAAAATTGATTACATTTAAACTCTATATCAAACATGGTACAGGTGTCTTCTTTTTTTAAACCCATAACCATGTGTGTGAGGTGTATATGTTTGTTTCAAAGTAGATTTTTTTTAAGACTACCAAGAAGCACCCTGATTTAGCCCACTGCAGTAAAAGGTTACTTTCTCCTCCGTTTCTGTGTCCTACATGGTTAACATTACATTTACATTTTAGTCATTTAGCAGACGCTCTTATCCAGAGCGACTTACAAATTGGTGCATTCACCTATAATATCCAGTGGAACAACCACTTTACAATAGTGCATCTAAATCTTTTAAGGGGGGGGTTAGAAGGATTACTTTATCCTATCCCAGGTATTCCTTGAAGAGGTGGGGTTTCAGGTGTCTCCGGAAGGTGGTGATTGACTCCGCTGTCCTGGCGTCGTGAGGGAGCTTGTTCCACCATTGGGGTGCCAGAGCAGCGAACAGTTTTGACTGGGCTGAGCGGGAACTGTGCTTCCTCAAGGGTAGGGAGGCGAGCAGGGCAGAGGTGGATGAACGGAGTGCCCTTGTTTGGGTGTAGGGCCTGATCAGAGCCTGAAGGTACGGAGGTGCCGTTCCCCTCACAGCTCCGTAGGCAAGCACCATGGTCTTGTAGCGGATGCGAGCTTCGACTGGAAGCCAGTGGAGAGAGCGGAGGAGCGGGGTGACGTGAGAGAACTTGGGAAGGTTGAACACCAGACGGGCTGCGGCGTTCTGGATGAGTTGTAGGGGTTTAATGGCACAGGCAGGGAGCCCAGCCAACAGCGAGTTGCAGTAATCCAGACGGGAGATGACAAGTGCCTGGATTAGGACCTGCGCCGCTTCCTGTGTGAGGCAGGGTCGTACTCTGCGAATGTTGTAGAGCATGAACCTACAGGATCGGGTCACCGCCTTGATGTTGGTGGAGAACGACAGGGTGTTGTCCAGGGTCACGCCAAGGCTCTTAGCACTCTGGGAGGAGGACACAAGGGAGTTGTCAACCGTGATGGCGAGATCATGGAACGGGCAGTCCTTCCCCGGGAGGAAGAGCAGCTCCGTCTTGCCGAGGTTCAGCTTGAGGTGGTGATCCGTCATCCACACTGATATGTCTGCCAGACATGCAGAGATGCGATTCGCCACCTGGTTGTCAGAAGGGGGAAAGGAGAAGATTAATTGTGTGTCGTCTGCATAGCAATGATATGAGAGACCATGTGAGGATATGACAGAGCCAAGTGACTTGGTGTATAGCGAGAATAGGAGTGGGCCAAGAACAGAGCCCTGGGGGACACCAGTGGTGAGAGCACGTGGTGCGGAGACAGATTCTCGCCACGCCACCTGGTAGGAGCGACCTGTCAGGTAGGACGCAATCCAAGCGTGCGCGGTGCCGGAGATGCCCAGCTCGGAGAGGGTGGAGAGGAGGATCTGATGGTTCACGGTATCAAAGGCAGCAGATAGGTCTAGAAGGATGAGAGCAGAGGAGAGAGAGTTAGCTTTAGCAGTGCGGAGAGCCTCCGTGACACAGAGAAGAGCAGTCTCAGTTGAATGCCCAGTCTTGAAACCTGACTGATTAGGATCAAGAAGGTCATTCTGAGAGAGATAGCAAGAGAGCTGGCCAAGCACGGCGCGTTCAAGAGTTTTGGAGAGAAAGGAAAGAAGGGATACTGGCCTGTAGTTGTTGACATCGGAGGGATCGAGTGTAGGTTTTTTCAGAAGGGGTGCAACTCTCGCTCTCTTGAAGACGGAAGGGACGTAGCCAGCGGTCAAGGATGCGTTGATGAGCGAGGTGAGGTAGGGGAGAAGGTCTCCGGAAATGGTCTGGAGAAGAGAGGAGGGGATAGGGTCAAGTGGGCAGGTTGTTGGGCGGCCGGCCGTCACAAGACGCGAGAGTTCATCTGGAGAGAGAGGGGAGAAAGAGGTCAAAGCACAGGGTAGGGCAGTGTGAGCAGGACCAGCAGTGTCGTTTGACTTAGCAAACGAGGATCGGATGTCGTCAACCTTCTTTTCAAAATGGTTGACGAAGTCATCCGCAGAGAGGGAGGAGGGGGGGGGGGGGAGGGGGAGGAGGATTAAGGAGGGAGGAGAAGGTAGCAAAGAGCTTCCTAGGGTTAGAGGCAGATGCTTGGAGTTTAGAGTGGTAGAAAGTGGCTTTAGCAGCAGAGACAGAAGAGGAAAATGTAGAGAGGAGGGAGTGAAAGGATGCCAGGTCCGCAGGGAGGCGAGTTTTCCTCCATTTCCGCTCGGCTGCCCGGAGCCCTGTTAAATACCCTCTCTGTATTGTTGATATGTTTGTATAATCAAGTGTCTGTGCTGAGAAATGGGTTGCGTTATTTGGCCAAGTTTTGATAGGTAAATCTATATTCAAAGTGTAATATTTTAGAGAACTCTTTGATTTAGAAGACCAGAGGATTGTTGAATAATGCATCAGCTATTTAGAGTCAGCGAGACTGGACTTGTTTCAAACAAGGGCATATGAGACCTTCGAATAAGCCCACTAATGAAAAGGAGACATACTGCTCTGCCTCACCCACTTCCCCTTGGTATTTTATAATTCAAACACGTGCCTGCTCCACAAACACACTCACACATGCCAAAGCAATGCTTATCAGGAATAACTTTTGGGGGAGAGTTGACAAGTAGCACATGCAATAGGAGCCTAGTTTCATAATCTGCGTGCGACTGTATATCATTCATTGGGAAAATGCAGGTTATCTTGCTGACACTGGTGGAAGATGTGGAAAAAGAGAAGTGATGCACACAATTCTGTGGAAGTAGTTTAGAATGTTAGTTATTGTCATTCTTGACAAGAAGCAGTTCCTTTCTCATTCTTTACAATAAGCAGTTGTCAATGTGAGAATTGTTGCTAGAGGTAACTCATGTCAGTAATGCAACATCAATTGTAGCCTGTTTACTTGAAGGATAAGCAGCAGCTAAATCTGAGCCTGAGCAGGGTTTCGGTATGTGTAGTTCCACAGGTGTTCTGCTGTTCACTCTCAGGAACTGAGGAGAGGTCGGTGACACAGAATTTGCAGTTGTATGACTTATCCGCTAATTTGTATATTTACTTTCACTTTGCCTCTGTAGGCTATGTACTCCTTCACCTCTATTTCATGACACTATTGCTGGGGATTGGGACATTGTCACAACTACATCGACCACTACAACCCACAGCTTTGCACACTCTTGGCATTCTCTCAATCAGCTTTGTGAGATAGTCACCTGGAATGCATTTCAATTAACATGTGTCCCTCGTTAAATGTTAATTTGTGGAATTTATTTTCTTCTTAACGCATTTGAGACAATCAGTTGTGTTGTAATAAGGTAATCAATCAATCAATCAATCAATCAAATGTATTTATAAAGCCCTTTTTACACAAAGTGCTATATGGAAACCCAGCCTAAAATCCCAAACAGCAAGCAATGCAGATGTAGAAGCACGGAGGCTAGGAGAAACTCCCTAGAAAGGCAGAAACCTAGGAAGAAACCTAGAGAGGAACCAGGCTCTGAGGGGTGGCCAGTCCTCTTCTGGTTGTGCCGGGTGGAGATTATAACAGTACATGGCCAAGATGTTCAAACGTTCATAGATGACCAGCAGGGTCAAATAATAATAATCACAGTGGTTGTGAGGGTGCAACAGGGCAGCACCTCAGGAGTAAATGTCAGTTGGCTTTCATAGCCGAGCATTCAGAGTTCGAGACAGCAGGTGCGGTAGAGAGAGAGAGTCGAAAACAGCAGGTCCAGGACAAGGTAGCACGTCCGGTGAACAGGTCAGGATTCCATAGCCGCAGGCAGAACAGTTGAAACTGGAGCAGCAGCAAGACCAGGTGGACTGGGGACAGCAAGGAGTCATCAGGTCATGTAGACCTGAGGTATGGTCCCAGGGCTCAGGTCAAATCAAATCAAATCGAATTATATTGGTCACATACACATGGTTAGCAGATGTTAATGCGAGTGTAGCGAAATGCTTGTGCTTCTAGTTCCGACAGTGCAGTAATATCTAGCAAGTCATCTAACAGGTCCTCCGGGAGGGGAGGGAGAGGGAGAGAGAGAGAATTAGATAGAGCATACTTAAATTCAAACAGGACACCGGATAAGACAGGAGAATTACACCAGATATAACAAACTGACCCTAGCCCCTCGACACAAACGATTGCAGCACAGATACAGGAGGCTGAGACAGGAGGTAGGGGTGGTATACAGAAGATAGCTCTATTTGGTGAAAGACTAAGTCCGTATGTCGTAAAAATGACTGTCTGGCCGTTTCTATTGTTAACGAGGAATACAAAATATCTACAAAAGATAGGTGTCAAAATGATTGGCACTCCTGTTTTCAATACTTGGGCATCCTCCCCTTGAGAGGATAATGACACTGAACCATATTCTAAAATGTTTCATGAAACCTGAGAGGGAGAGAAAGAGAAGACGGTTCCCCTGAAATGAGTCCACTGTGTTTTAATTGCATTTCATATGAAAGCGTGTCGCCTCCTTTCTCTCAGTCTCAACCCTCCCTCCTTTTCTCACTTGTTTATTTGTTTCATTAAATGATGACGTTTTAGACTGTCGCTGTGTGTGTGTGTGTGTGTGTGTGTGTGTGTGTGTGTGTGTGTGTGTGTGTGTGTGTGTGTGTGTGTGTGTGTGTGTGTGTGTGTGTGTGTGTGTGTGTGTGTGTGTGTGTGTGTGTGTGTGTGTGAAGTGAAGTGAAGTGAAGTGAAGGGTGAGAGTGAAGCCGGTGTAAAGTGTGAAAGAGAGAACCAGTGGGACCGTAAATCAATATGCTGTATGAGGTGTTCTCTGATGAGGTGTGTCCCCACCTGGAGTCCATCTTTCCTCACATCTTAAAAAGGAGAGATGGACCTGTCACAAGACAGCCACAGCCATCAATCTCTGACAGACGCCAACATACTGACTGCCCCCCCCTCTCTATCTTTCTCTCTCTGCTCTCTGTCTCTGTCAATTCCATTAAATTCAAGGGACTTTATTGGCATGGGAAACATATGATAACATTTCCAAAGCAAGTGAAGTAGATAATATACAAAAGTGAAATAAGAAATGAACAGTTAACATTACACTCACAGAAGTTCCAAAATAATAAAGACATTACAAATGTCATTATGTACAGTTTATGTCGGAAGTTTACATACACTTAGGTTGGAGTCATTAAAACTAATTTTTCAACCACTCCACACATTTCTTGTTAACTAGGATTAAATGTCAGGAATTGTGAAAACTGAGTTTAAATGTATTTGGCTAAGGTGTATGTAAACTTCCGACTTCAACTGTATATAGTGTTGTAACGATGTGCAAATGGTTCAAGTACAAAAGGGAAAATAAATAAACATAAATATGGGTTGTATTTACAATGGTGTTTGTTCTTCACTGGTTGCCATTTTCTTGTGGCAACAGGTCACAAATCTTGCTGCTGTGATGGCACACTGTAGTATTTCACCCAGTAGATATGGGAGTTTATCAAAATCGGGTTTGTTTTCGAATTCTTTGTTGAACTTTTATTGTTAGATTTTTTTATTTTACCTTTATTAAACTAGGCAAGTCAGTTAAGAACCAATACTTATTTTCATGACGGCCTAAGAACGGTGGGTTAACTGCCCTGTTCAGGGGCAGAACGACAGATTTATATCTTGTCAGCTCGGGGATTCGATCTTGCAACCTTTCGGTTACAACGCTCTAACCACTAGACTACCTGCCGGATCTGTGTAATCTGAGGGAAATATGTGTCTCTAATATGGTCATACCTTTGGCAGGAGGTTAGGAAGTGCAGCCCAGTTTCCACCTCATTTTGTGGGCAGTGTGCACATAGCCTGTCTTCTCTTGAGAGTCAGGTCTGCCTACGGTAACCTTTCTCAAAAGCAAGGCCATGCTCACTGAGTCTGAACATAGTCAAAGCTTTCCTTAAGTTTGGGTCAGTCACAGTCGTCAGATACTCTGCCACAGTATACTCTCTGTTTAGGGCCAAATAGCATTCTAGTTTTCTCAGTTCTTTTGTTAATTCTTACCAATGTGTCAAGTAATTATCTTTTTGTTTTCTCATGGTTTGGTTGGGTCTAATTGTGTTGCTGTCCTGGGTCTCTGTGGGGTCTGTTTGTGTTTGTGAACAGAGCCCAGAACCAGCTTGCTTATGGGACTCTTCTCCAGGTTCATCTCTCTGTAGGTGATGGCTTTGTTGTGGAAGGTTTGTGAATTGCTTCCTTTTAGGTGGTTGTAGAATTGAACGTCTCTTTTCTGGATTTTGCTAATTAGCGGGTATCAGCCTAATTCTGCTCTGCATGCATTATTTGGTGGTTCACATTGTACACTGAGGATATTTTTGCAGAATTCTGCATGCAGTCTCAATTTGGTGTTGGTCCCATTTTGTGAATTCTTGGTTGGTGAGCAGACCTGCTGTTAATGATAATGCAGAGGATCTTCCCAAGGTTGCTATTGACGCATATCCCATAGTAGTTATTGGGGTCAAATTTGTCTCAACTTTTGTGGATTGGGGTGATCAGTCCTTGGTTCCAAATATTGTGGAAGATGCCAGAGCTAAGGATGATGTCAAAAAGTTTTAGTATAGCCAATTGGAGTTTGTTGTCTGTATATTTTATAATTTAATTGAGGATACCATCAACACCACAGGCCTTTTTGGGTTGGAGAGTTTATATTTTGTCTTGTAGTTGTCACGTCCTGACCATAGAAAGCTGTTATTTTCTATGGTAGAGTAGGTCAGGGCGTGACGGGGGTTTTCTAGTTTTGTTTTTCTATGTTGTCATGTTCTAGTTTTGTATTTCTTTGTGGGGTTTTGTTTGGGATGATCTCCAATTAGAGGCAGCTGGTCCTCGTTGTCTCTAATTGGAGATCATAGTTAAGTAGGGTTTTTTTTCTACCTGGGTTTGTGGGAGATTGATTTTGAGTAGGTGTATTTTGTAACTCTGCGTCACGGTTTGTTGTTTTGTTCGTTCAATTTATGTTGTATGTATCGCATAGTTTCACAGTTCAATAAAAATGTGGAACGACACACGCTGCACTTTGGTCCGCTCCTCCTTCCTACGACAGCCGTGACAGTAGTTCATTCAAGGTAATTGGAGAATCCAGTGTGTTCTGGTAGTCTTCAATAGTTGATTCTAAGATTTATATTTGATCATGTATGTGTTTTTGCTGTTTGTTCTTTGTGACAGAGCCAAACAGATTGGAGATGATAATTCTTCATGTTGTTTGTTTAGAGTTTTCCAATGTTCCCAGAAGTGGTTAGAGTCTATGGACTCTTCAATTACATTGAGCTGATTTCTGACGTGCTGTTCCTTCTTTTTCCGTAGTGTATTTCTGTATTGTTTTAGTGAATCGCCATAGTGAAGGTGTAGACTCAGGTTTTCTGGGTCTCTATGTTTTTGGTTGGACAGGTATCTCAATTTCTTTCTTAGGTTTTTGTATTCATCAAATCATTTGTCATTGTTGTTCATTTTCTTCGCTTTTCTGTTTGAATTTTTTTGATTTGATAGGGAAGCTGAGAGGTCAAATATACTGTTAAGATTTCTGTCTCTGTCTCTGATCCTGTCTCTCTCTCTCAATCTCTCGTGCGCTCTCTCTCTCTGTTTAGGATCCTGTGTCTGTCTGTCTGTCTCTGATCTGCTCTCTCTCATGCTCTCTCTCTTTCTCTTTTTCTCTCTCGGCTTATTTCTCTCTCTCTGTTGTCATTGGCTTAGTGGTTAGGGTAATGGTGATTGGGTATAGGTGCAGTTATTTTGGTTGGGGATTGACTAGAGTAGAGGGAGCTGACCATTGGCTGGCTCATAATTTTCACCCTCAAGTGCAGAGGGTGGTTATTGTTACAGATTGGTGGTATAGGTTGTAAGGCGTAAAGCACTATAGCTCCTCCTATATGAGAGCATTTAATTCCAATCCAATACTCTTTCTAATGAGTATTGCAGTGCATTTAAGTCTTTTAAGGACTCTAATAACTTTCACCCACTAAAATGGCATGGCCATTTTGAAAAGGTCAATATCCACAACCATGTGTTTCACACACTATAAAGCATAATAACAACCTCATTACTTCCTGCTGCACTCGTTCAATAGCCAACTCATCAATGGCTTTTAAATAGACACATTATATAGTGTTTTATGGGTTTGGTCTTACACTTGTGTTTATTGTTTAGGTCTTTGGAGTTTTCACCAACTCAAAGGGCGTGAGAGGTGGAATTGGGATTTTAGTCAGGGTTGATTCTGCATATGATTTTAGTCAGGGTTCATTCTGCATATGATTTTAGTCAGGGTTCACTCTACATATGATTTTAGTCAGGGTTCACTCTACATATGATTTTAGTCAGGGTTGATTCTGCATATGATATTCGTCAGGGTTCATTCTGCATATGATATTCGTCAGGGTTCATTCTGCATATGATATTCGTCAGGGTTCATTCTGCATATGATATTCGTCAGGGTTCATTCTGCATATGATTTTCGTCAGGGTTCATTCTGCATATGATATTCGTCAGGGTTCATTCTGCATATGATATTCGTCAGGGTTCATTCTGCATATGATATTCGTCAGGGTTCATTCTGCATATGATTTTCGTCAGGGTTCATTCTGCATATGATTTTAGTCAGGGTTCATTCTGCATATGATTTTAGTCAGGGTTCATTCTGCATATGATTTTAGTCAGGGTTCATTCTGCATATGATTTTCGTCAGGGTTCATTCTGCATATGATTTTCGTCAGGGTTCATTCTGCATATGATTTTCGTCAGGGTTCATTCTGCATATGATTTTCGTCAGGGTTCATTCTGCATATGATTTTCGTCAGGGTTCATTCTGCATATGATTTTCGTCAGGGTTCATTCTGCATATGATTTTCGTCAGGGTTCATTCTGCATATGATTTTCGTCAGGGTTCATTCTGCATATGATTTTCGTCAGGGTTCATTCTGCATATGATTTTAGTCAGGGTTCATTCTGCATATGATTTTCGTCAGGGTTCATTCTGAATATGATTTTCGTCAGGGTTCATTCTGAATATGACCAATATGGTATAAGAACAATGTGACACCATGTCGTTATATTCCAAAGATCACAATTAAGAAATATCAAATTCTCCTAAAAGGTTCGGAAAAGAGATCCATCAAAAGACACAATGTGTAATGACCAGAAAAACATTGACCCAAGCAACTACCAATTAATTATTGAATTAGACCAATTAATTATTCAGTATCCGACAAAGGTAATGATGTTGATCATGTGGTGTGCTGCTAACAACACGGGGGAGAGTGTTCTCGCTCTCTCTGTCTCTCTGTCTCTCTGTCTCTCTGTCTCTCGCTCTCTCTCTGTGTGGAGTTTAATGGTGTGTATGGGGCCACAGCAGTCTGCATTACTCAGGAGTAATTACCAAATAAAACATGTGTAGGCTAAATGGAGGAACAGCTTGCAACTGTGCCTGCAATCACTGCAGAGAAAGGAGACACAGATAGAGAAAAAGTTACACCTTGTGAGAGTTGGTGTGTGTGCAATAGAGAGAGAGAGTTTTTGAGTTTTAAATTATCTTTATTGGGTCTGGGAACCCACAACAATAAAACCATAGTTACACATCAATTAAAAACACAACACTAAATCCTCCTCCTGTCACGCCCTGGCCATAGAGAGCCCTTGGTTCTCTATGGGGTAATAGGTTAGGGGGTGTTCTAGTTTAGATTTTCTATGTTGCTGAGCTTGGTATGGTTCCCAATTAGAGGCAGCTGATTATCGTTGTCTATAATTGGGGATCATACTTAAGTTCTCCATTGTTCCCACCTGGGTTGTGGGATATTGTTTTGTGTTAGTGTGTTTGGGCACTACGTCTTCACGTTCTTTGTAAGTTTTGTGGCTTTGTTTCTAGTTTCACTTTGTATTAAAAAGATGTGGAACTCAATGCACGCTGCGCCTTGGTCCGCTCATTTTGAAGTTCGTGACACCTCCACACTAACTAAACACAACCGACTCTGAATATCCCATTTACTCATAAACAGATCAATATTGTTAACCAGTTTGTAATAGGCTGTCCCCGAATAACCTGTACTTTAGCCCAAATATAAACAGTTGGGAAGAGAACCTCTCCCAAAGCTGAGAACCAAGAAGTGATCAGGCCAATCATCCCGACCAACCCGGAACACTGCAAAAACAATGTGCCAGAGTTTCAGACTCAGCACAGAATAGACACCCTTCCCCAACAGTAGGATCCAGGTGTACCAGATGCATATTGGTGGCTATAGCTCCATGTATTATCCTCCATTGGGGGTCAGCTGTCCTCTTTCAATAGGCAGTTTGTGAAAAAGAGGCTCTTCAAAAAGCCACATCCCTGGTGGCGTGCCGGCCTTACGGGACTTGACAAGAACTCTCCAGCACAACAGACTCATAAAATGGAGTCAGGCCAGGCAAATCACCCCCTCCAGCTTTAAGATGAAAAGGTGCTTGTCTAAGCCCAAACAGCCCACTCTCCTCATCAATGTGTAGGCCGTGTCGACCCAGCTAGAACCGTCACTGTACAACAGTCTCTGGGCTGCTTGAAGCCAGAAAGCCATGATCCTGGAAGAAATGTCCACAAGGCCTTGCCCACCCTCGTGCAATGGCAGGTACAGTGCTGCAGCTTTAATCCAGTGCTGTCCAGACCAGAAGAAATTGACAAAGGTCCTCTGAAGCTCTTGTATCAGATTGATTGACCCAATCAGCTCCTGGCTCCCAGCCCTGGGTGGCTGTAAAATCATTAGTCTGTGCCACAGGGTAGAGGCAGCAAGATTATTAGCTACCAGTACCCTTCCCCTATAAGACAGCTGGGGTAGCACCCATTTCCACCTTGACAGTCTGGCACACCCTTTCTCCACTACACCCTCCCAAAAATATGACATCATGTAACAATTGAACATTAAAATACCAGTAAGGTGATGATCTTCGTGGACAGGACAAGTACATATCAACAGTAACAATATGGTGATCAGAGAAACCCACAGGAGTAATATCACACCTTCCAACCCTATTACAGTAGTGATCAGATACATACAACCTGTCTAACCTTGCTGCACTGACACCACCTTCATTAACTTTTAACCATGTGTACTGCCTAACTTTTGCATTCCTTACTCTCCACACATCAGAAAACTCAAACTCAGTTAATAAACCAGACAGGCAAGTGGCTGACCACAGATGAGGTTCTTCAGCAGTGCGGTCAACAGTAAAATCTACTGTACAATTCCAGTCCCCCCCTAAAACCATACACCCCTCTGTCTTAAGACACTGTCTTAAGGTTTCCTTTATTTGATCAAATACAGCAATATGCTCTGTACCCTCATTAGGAGCATAAACATTAAAAAAACAAATAGAAAACCCATAACATCCACCTTGACCAATAAAACCCGTCCCTTGACAATCTCTGTTGTAGATACCACAGTCACCCTAAGCCTGAGGAAAACAAAATTGCCACCCCAGCACTGAAATTAGTACCATGACTGAGTATATGCTGCCCCTCCCACCACATACCCTAGTCAACCTCATTAGCCTCATCACTGTGTCTCCTGTAGAAAAACTACATGAAGTCTTTTCTGTTTTATTACTTCTAATACCCAAGCCCTCTTATTCCTGTCCCTTCCTCCATTGATATTGAGAGAACCTACCCTTAGTACCTCCATATAGAAAAGAGAAAGGAAAAGCAGAAGAAACCACAGAGAAACCAAAGAGAAAAAAGACACCCTATGAGGCATGATCATCATCATTATTTACATTTTCTCTTAACCTGACCACGTTTCCCACTACCCTTTGCTGCTGTGACAGCAGTAACAAATTTCCTCATACGAAAACGCTTCTTCTCACTCAACTGGTCTAACCCCACCGTCTTCTGTAACATCACAGCTGACCTCACAAACTTATCAACATCAAAAAAATCTGCCAATTTGACAGATTTCCCAAAAGTCTGATCCAGGAACCCATTTACCTCCTCTAGACTGTAAATTTAAGTCGTCACCAGCTGCTATCTTATCAATAGAGTTATCCATATCCTTCTCCTGATCCTCCTCAACTGAGGCCACAGACCCCTGACTCCCTTCTACCACATCCCTCTCAACACTCCCCACTTGCACCCCATCACTCATACCAGGTATCTCCTCCACTACCTGGGAGAATAGCCCCACCTGAACCCCCTCCTGTACCCCAGCACTCGTACTGGGCACCTCCTCACCAGTCTGAGGAAATGGCTCTTCAAATCCATCTTTACCTTCTACAACAATATTTTTCTGCTGCATATCATAACCCTCTGGTACAAGTTGCAACTCCGTGCCCTCAACACGGACAACTTGTTCCTCAGCACTAGGTGCTTGTGGCTGCTCTACCGCTATCGGCCCACCTCTTCCTTCATCAGTGGGCCCAGGCGTTACGAGGACCGCCTGCGCCCCTCTCTCTGCCTTCTCCCTTTTCGGGCAAGCATGTCGCTTATGGCCAACATCACCACACTCAAAACACCGTTGACTACCCGTACTAGCATAAGCCATATACAGTCTGTCGTCATACTTGACTTTAAACGATAACTCCAAAGTCTGCTCTGGTGAGTCCAAAAACATAAACACCTGTCGCCGAAACAACATAACCTGTTTCAAAGCCGGGTGTTTGCAACCAAACGGGACAATCTTAATTGAACTTGCGAACTTCCCAAACCACAATAACCCGCGCTCCAATAGCTCATTGGGAATAAACGGCGGTACATTCGAAATCGTTACCCTTGTTGATGGAGAAAAAAGCAGCGTAACTTGAATAAACATTCCTTTAAGAAGTACGCCATGCTCAACCATACGATCCACAAGGCGCTCTTCTTTAAGAAAAACCACCACCGCTTTATTCATCCGTGACACATAAGCAACATTCTCATATCCTACCTTCTCTCCTACGGCGACCAGAAACTCCTCCACAGTGACAGTAGCTTCAGTAACACACCTAAAGCCGTGCCGAAGTGACAGGAATGGCGTCCCCATCTTGGTCACCATCCCCGCCAAAACCAGGGTAATTTTGACACAAAAAACAATATACTTAATTCTACCATAACAACTAAATAAAAATGATAACCTTAATCATGAATAGGAAGAAAAAAATAAGATAGCACCAAGAAAGGGAAACATAAAAGAAAAAACAAGATATCTAACTCTACACACCACTCACACTCAGTCACACAATTCCCAGCATGCACCAAACACTCCCAGCATGCAGAGAGAGAGAGAGAGAGAGCTCATGGGCTCCTGAGTTCTTCTGTAAAAAAGATAGAATTAGATTTGGATAAACGTACAGGACACTAACCTCACATTAATCCAAATCAAAATTCCTCACCTAAAACCTTGATTTGGACAAAATTACCTGAATGGACTATTACGACCAAGGACTATCAAGAAAAAACTTCTAACAAAACATGTTTTATTTTTTTTTAACTAGGCAAGTCAGTTAAGAACAAATTCTTATTTACAATGACAGCCTACACCAGCCAAACCCTACCCCGGACGACTCTGGGCCAATTGTGCGCCGCCCTATGGGACTCCCGATCATGGCCAGTTGTGATACAGCCTGGAATCAAACCAGGGTCTGTAGTGACACCTCTAGCACTGAGATGCAGTGCCTTAGACCGCTGCACCACTCGGGAGTCCCAAGACCTGCAGAAGAAACACCGCAGAACCTGGAAATACCATCCAACACATCTGAGTGAGTAATATTCACTCTGAAGCTATTTCTGAAGCCAAAAAGTAAAATAGTCATTTTGTAATTTAAAGCTAAGTAAATAAGTATACTAAGCTACTAAGCTGATAGGACAAAACAAACCTGGCGGAACCATCAATTAGCACTGAAGTGTGAAGTCAGATGTGTAAAAACCCTTGAGCCCCCACCAACAGAATGCAGAGGCCTTTGGATTACTCCATGTATATTAACAATTACACTGTAAGGAATATGTACAAAAAAAAGCTCCTCAAGGACAATCCAGAGACACTATTTGCTGACTGCTACAAAGAGGGCAACGTAAGCAACTTAATTTTTCACAGACCATCCCCTGGCATGGCACAGTGATGCTAGAGCACATTACCCCTATGTCGAGAGAGGGTATTGACCAAAGGTGCAAACTCAGAATACTAATTGGAACAACCTCTGTCAATGTGTACAAGTCTGGGAGAGTAATGGTGCAGGGCATCCTCTAGCAGTTCCAGCAGGACTTTTACATGATCAAAGAGAGCACAGCAGGAAATGCTCTCTCTCTGTGACGAATACCCTGTTGCTCTGCTCACGGCCTGCGCATATGTCCTGCTCTCATGTTGAGGTCCTTGCCGCAGGGGCGGGGGCATGGGGTGGGCAGAAGGGGCATAGGTCTGATATGGGGGGGCCTATATAGGGTGTGGCAAGGGTTTGCTTGGGGTGGTCTTAGCTGTGGGTGTGGCTGGTGATGCTGTGGTCTGGGTGTAGGTCCTCTTGGCGTGGGTTCTCTCGGTGCAGGTCCTTCGGGAGGGTGTCTTGCAGGTCTAGGAGGGTGTCTCGCTGGTCTGGGCGGGGTGTCCATTGCTCTGTTGCTTTTGTTTGAGGTACTGGAACTATGGTTGAGGGTGACATCCTTCAGGGTCCTGGCAAAAGTTGGGATTGCTGCCTTGTAGAGGTGGACCTGGTTGTAAACGCTGTTCATGTCCAGGGTGGAGTGGTGGGCCAGGTATACTTTAGGTTTTGAGGCACAGTCTCACGAAATGCTTGCATTCACCTGCTATATGGTGGCAGGGTGAAAGTATTTTTGTGGTAGTAGGGTGGAGATAACCATTTGTGCATTGGGGAAGGTGGAAGAAGCTTTTTCAATCACTCTCTTGAGTGCTGTGGCCACCCTTTCCTGCTGGGCCTTCAGGTCATTTGTGCCAGTGTGAATTATGATGTGGCTGGGGGACCCTAGTCTGTCCTCTGACAACAGCTCCAGGGCATGTCTAGTGTTTGGGCTCCAGAGTTTAGCCACTATGTTTGGGAAAAAGTTTATCCTCTTGAATGTATTTGCCATTTTGAGTCAATGAGGAGCACATTCTCTGGCTTTTGTGTGTCCTCAGTGGATGTGGGGGGTGTTGTCAGGAGGGCTATTGAGGGAGCTGACAGGAGGGCTGTTAGGAGGGGGTGGGGTCTGTTGGGTTGGTGGGTCCTGTGTTGTCTGTCCCATTGTGGTGTTGAGGTTGTAGTCTGGGTCTGAGGTGGGCTGTTCTGCTGGCTTGTTTTTGGGGAGTTGTTATTTATTTTTTATTTTACCTTTATTTAACCAGGTAGGCCAGTTGAGAACAAGTTCTCATTTACAACTGTAACCTGGCCAAGATAAAGAAAAGCAGTGACAAAAACAACAACACGGAGTTACACATGGGATAAACAAAGTACAGTCAATAACACAATACAAAATCTGTATACAGTGTGTGCAAATTAAGTAAGGAGGTAAGGCAATAAATAGGCCATAGTGGCAAAGTAATTACAATTTATCAGTTTACACTGGAGTGATATGTGCAGATGAGGATGTGCAAGTATAAATACTGGTGTGCAAAAGAGCAGAAAAAAAACATATGGGGATGAGGTAGGTAGTTGGTTGGATGGGCTATTTACAGATGGGCTGTGTACAGCTGCAGCAATCGGTAAGCTGCTCTGACAGCCGATGCTTGAAGTAAGTGAGGGAGATATAAGTCTCCAGCTTCAGTGATTTTTGCAATTCGTTCCAGTCATTGGCAACAGAGAACTGGAAGGAAAGTTAGCCAAAGAAGGTGTTGGCTTTGGGGATGACCAGTGAAATATACCTGCTGGAGCACGTGCTATGGGTGGGTGTTGCTATGGTGACCAGTGAGCTGAGATAAGGCGGAGCTTTACCCAGCAAAGACTTATAGATGACCTGGAGCCAGTGGTTTGTTGACGAATATGTTGCGAGGACCAGCCAACGAGAGCATACAGGTCGCAATGGTGGGTTGTATATGGGGCTTTGGTGACAAACAGATGGCACTGTGATAGACTGCATCCAATTTGCTGAGTAGAGTGTTGGAGGCTATATTGTAAATGACATCACTGAAGTCAAGGATCGGCAGCATAGTCACTTTTACGAGGGTATGTTTGGCAGCATGAGTGAAGGAGGATTTGTTGCGAAATAGGAAGCCGATTTTTAGATTTAACTTTGGATTGGAGATGCTTAATGTGAATCTGGAAGGAGAGTTTACAGTCTAGCCAGACACCTAAGTATTTATAGTTGTCCACATATTCTAAGTCAGAACCGTCCAGAGTTGTGATGCTCGGCTGACTGGCGGGTGCAGTCAGCGATCGGTTGAAGAGCATGCATTTAGGTTTACTTGCATTTAAGAGCAGTTGGAGGCCACGGAAGGCATGTTGTATGGCATGCATTGAAGCTTGTTTGGAGGTTTGTTAACACAGTGTCCATAGAAGGGCCAGAAGTATACAGAATGGTGTCGTCTGCGTAGAGGTGGATCAAAGAATCACCCGCAGCAAGAGTGACATCATTAATATATACAGAAAAAAGAATCGGCCCGGGAATTGAACCCTGTGGCACCCCCATAGAGACTGCCAGAGGTCCGGACAACAGGCCCTCCGATTTGACACACTGAACTCTTTCTGAGAAGTAGTTAGTGAACCAGGCGAGGCAGTCATTAGAGAAACCAAGGCTGTTGAGTCTGCCGATAAGTATATGGTGATTGACAGAGTAGAAAGCCTTGGCCAGGTTGATGAAGATGGCTGCACTGTTTTTTATCGATGGTGCTTATGATATTGTTTAGGACCTTGAGTGTGGCTGAGGTGCACAGGTGACTAGCTCGGAAACCGGATTGCATAGCGGAGAAGGTAAGGTGGGATTCGAGATTGTCGATGATCTGTTTGTTCACTTGGCTTTCGAAGACCTTAGAAAGGCAGGGCAGAATGGATATAGGTCTGTAACAGTTTGAGTCTAGAATGTCTCCCCCTTTGAAGAGGGGGATGACCATGGCTGCTTTCCAATCTTTAGGAATCTCAGATGATACGAAAGAGAGGTTGAACAGACTAGTAATAGGGGTTGCGACAATGGCGGCGGATAATTTTAGGTAAGAGAGGGTCCAGATTGTCTAGCCCAGCTGATTTGTAGGGATCCAGATTCTGCAGCTCTTTCAGAACATCAGCTGTCTGGATTTGGGGGAAGGAGAAGGGGGGGGGCGGGGGCTTGGGCCAGTAGCTGGAGGGGGTGCAGAGTTGTTGGCTGGGGTTGGGGTAGCCAGGTGGAAAGCGTGGCAAGCCGTAGAGAAATGCTTATTGAAATTCTGCGGATGTGTGCTACCTATATCCCTCCAATAGAATGCCCATATTTTAACGACAACAGCTTCTCCATCCTAGAGGGGGAGATCAACAATTTACAGGCTTAGGGACATGTACTGGTATGAGGCGACCTTAATGCCAGAACTGGACAAGAACCCGACACCCTCAGGACATAGGGGGACAAACACCTACCTGGAGGTAATAGTGAAGGTGTAAACTTGGAAATAGAAATCCTAAACAGTATATTTCACCTCTCAGCTTCCCTATCAACTCTAAACATTTCAAGCAGACAACCTAAGAAAATGAACAACAATGATAAATGTTTTGTTGAAGAATGCAAAAACCCAAGAAAGAAATTGAGAAACCTATGCAACCAAAAACATAGAGACCCAGAAAATCACTGTGGTGAATCACTAAAACAATACAGAAATACACTACGGAAAAAGAAGGAACAGCACATCAGAAATCAGCTCAATGTAGTTGAAGAATCCGTAGAATCGAATCACTTCTGGGAAAATTGGAAAACTCTAAACAAACAATAACACGAAGAGGTAACTATCCAAAACGGAGATGTATAGATAAACCACCTCTCCATTCTTATTGGCTCTATAACAAAGAACAAAGAACAAAAACATATACATGATCAAATACAAATATTGGAATCAACTATTAAAGACTACAAGAACCCACTGGATTCTCCAATTACATTGAATGAACTACAGGTCAAAATACAAACCCTCCAACATAAAAAGGCTTGTGGGGTTGATGGTATCCTAAATTAAATGATAAAATATACAGACCACAAACTCCAATTTAACATCATCCCCAGCTCTGGCATCTTCCCCAATATTTGGAACCAAGGACTGTGTGGCGGATGAATCAGAATTAGTTGGGTAACATAGATAATTAAGATGTCTTATCTGCATAATATGCTATGTGATATACTTGTTATTAGAATGTATCCCTTTGGCCTCTTGTGTTGACAGTTGCACTTTTCCCTCAGCTGGGGCTCAGTCACTTGGGGCCCAGAGAGGGGAGAGGTCAGGCTTGTCTTTCACATGTCCTTGGTGCTATGCAGATAATCAGAAAGGGAAGAGGACAGGATGGAACCTTGTCTTCATACGTGAATGTGTCTTTACCTATTCTTAAACAGTGTGAAGGGATGGCGTGATTAATGGGGAACCAATTACTTGTCTCCACAATGTCTGTGCGCAAGTCACTCCCTCCTTTGGTATTGGGGGGAGGTGTATGGCAGTGTCTGGAACCATTGTATGTCCTCTCTGATGTTGCACTTATCCTGGGATAGTGTATGACCTAGAGGCTCACTCCCCTCAGTGAGCTTGTCCAGGAGTGGGGTCAAGAAGGGGTTTACTTGAGATGGGAGTATCTAGAGTTGACAATTGAGTAATACCATTGGATAAGTTGGTGTTTTTGTGCTATGAAGTACCAGGAACGAGATTAGAACCTCGTCTTAGGGACCAAACAGAATGATAATCTATAGCGAATGCTATCTGGCTATGGGATACTCCTCTCTCATTTATAAAGTTCCGTTGTGAGCTGTTCCTAATATCTGTGGTTTGTTATATGACTAGGGGGGTGGACCTTTGCTATAAAAGATCTCAGTAGCCATTGTGTTGGGACTCTCAACAGTTCATTAGAAATGGTGAATCATTGAAAGTCAGTGCTATTGCAAAGCTCTTATTATTAAAGATATAGTTTAAGTATAACTCTGACTGGTGTGTGAAGTTTGTCTCTCTCCTCATTTGGTAATACAGAAATTAACCACCACAACTGATCACCCCAATCCACAAAGTGGATATGTGTCAACCTTGGGAAAATCCTCTGCATTAACATTAACAGCAGACTCGTACATTTCCTCAGCAAAAACAATGTAATGAGCAAATGTCAAATTGGCTTACTACCAACTTATCGTACGACAGACCACGTATTCACCCTGCACACCCTAATTGACAAACAAACAAACCAAAACAAAGGCAAAGTCTTCTCATGCTTTGTTGATTTCAAAAAGCATTTGACTCAGTTTGGCATGAGGGTCTGCTATACAAATTGATGGAAAGTAGTGTTGGGGGAAAAACATACGACATTATAAAATCCATGTACACAAACATCAAGTGTGCGGTTAAAATAGGCAAAAAACACACATTTCTTCCCACAGGGCCGGGGGTGAGACAAGGATTCAGCTTAAGCCCCACCCTCTTCAACATATATATAAACGAATTGGCGAGGGCACATGAACAGTCTGCAGCACCCTGCCACACCCTACTAGAATCTGAAGTAAAATGTTTACTGTTTGCTGATGATCTGGTGCTTCTGTCCCCAACCAAGGAGGGCCTACAGCAGCACCTAGATATTCTGCACAGATTATGTCAGACCTGGGCCCTGACAGTAAATCTCAGTAAGACAAAAATAATGGTGTTTCAAAAAGGTCCAGTTGCCAGGACCCCGAATGCAAATTCCATCTAGACATCGTTGCCCTAGAGCACACCAAAAACTATACATACCTTGACCTAAGTATCAGCGCCACAGGTAACTTCTACAAAGCTGTGAACGATCTGAGAGACAAGGCAAGTTGGGCGTTCTATGCCATCAAAAGGAACATACAATTCGACATACCAATTAGGATCTGGTTAAAAATACTTGAATCAGTTATAGAACCCATTGCCCTTTATGGTTGTGTGGTCTGGGGTCCGCTCACCAACCAAGAATTCACAAAATGGGACAAACACCAAAATGAGACTGCATGCAGAATTCTGCAAAAATATCCTCCACCAAATAATGCATGCAGAGCAGAATTGGGCCAATACCTGCTAATTAGCAAATCCAGAAAAGACACGTTCAATTCTACAACCACCTAAAAGGAAGCGATTCCCAAACCTTCCATAACAAAGCCATCACCTACAGAGAGTACTTAACAATACATCTGCCTCGTTGATCCTCCTCAGGCCCTTCCTGTACTCCCTGCTCACCCATGACTGCATCGCCAAGCACAACTCCAACACCATCATTAAATTTAATGACGACACAACAGTGGTAGGCCTGATCACCGACAACGATGAGACAGCGTATAGGGAGGAGGTCAGAGATTTGGCATTGTGGTGCCAGGATAACAACTTCTCCCTCAACGTGATCAAGACAAAGGAGATGATTGTGGTCTACAGAAAAAGGATGGCCAATCATGCCCTCATTCTCATTGACAGGGCTGTAGTGGAGCAGGTTGAGAGCTTCAAGTACCTTGGTGTCCACATCACCAATGAACTGTCATGGTCCAAACACACCAAGACAGTCGTGAAGAGGGTACAACAACTCCTATTCCCCCTCAGGAGACTGAAAAGATTTGACATGGGTCCTCAGATCCTCAAAAATGTCTACAGCTGCACCTTTGAGAGCATACTGACTGGTTGCATCACTGCCTGGTATGGCAACTGCTCGGCCTCTGCCTGCAAGGCATTACAGAGTGTAGTGCGTGCATTACATCACTGGGCCCAAGCTTCCTGCCACCCAGGAGCTCTACACCAGGCATTTTAAGAGGCCCTAAAAACTGCCAAAGACTCCAGCCCCCCTAGTCATAGACTTTGAGTATAATAGTAATTGGAGTGTAATGGTAATTGGAGTGTAATAGTGAATGGAGTATAATAGTATTGGAATGTAATAGCAATTGGAGTGTAATAGTATTTGGAATGTAATATAAATTGGAGTGCAATGGTAATTGGAGTGTAATAGTAATTAGAGTGTAATAGTAACAGTATTATGAGTGTGATAGTAATGGGAGAGTAATCAAAGTGTAATAACAATAGGATTGTAATAGTAACAGTAATCAGACTGTAATAGTAATGGGAGTGTAATCACAGTGTAACAGTAATCAGATTGTAATAGTAACAGCAGTGAAATAGTAATCAGAGTGTAATAGTAATAGGAGTTTAATAGTAATAGGAATGTAATATAAATATAATTGTGTGTGTGTGTGTGTTTGTGTGCGCAAGATCTATACCAATGCACCAGAAGACACCAGGCTCCCGCTGAGGCGATCAGGAGAAGCAACCCAGATCTGTCATAAATACGCTGAATTACCCTTCACTCACTGCAACGCTGCCTTGAGGTGGAATGAAGGGATGATATGAAGCAATGATATGAAAAAGGGATGATGGGGTGGATAAATGGAGAAGGAAGGTGGTGTCTGACCTCGTTGTCTGGAATGGAGGGTGTGGTTTGTGTCATACTTCATAATATCTCTGATTCCCAGACTGTGGAATTAAAACAGAAACGACTGGGTAATATGATACAATTCAGAATAGTCCTTTTACTGTTGCACATATTTATTTTCAAAGAACAGAGGGCAGAACAGATTTTTCTGTAAATACTAGGTGAAATAGGAGTATAAAGAATGTATTAGCCACTTCTGTATTTGCAACCGCTGTAATTCTACTGCATGGCTGAATGCTTTCTGTTGCCCTAAACTACAATAAAATACTCTAAAGCACTTCCACTCTTCTGGGCCCAGTTTTTGGAAAATCAATGCTTGTGTTCGTGTTTGTGTTTCTCTTGTGTTCACCTCACAGACTAAGCTGTGAAATCTCTCCTGATATTTATTTGATGTAGATTAAAATCATATTGATGTATGGTCAGTATCAAGAAAGGCTGGAATAGTTTCCATTTTGGCAGAAGTCTCATGAAGATCTGCAAGGGAGAAGATAAGAGGACATGATTTAATTGGCTACGGCAAGTAGCCAAGCTATAAGAGAGGGAATGTGAGAGGAAATGAAAGAGAGTGATTTAGTTATGAGCAGCAGAGAGAGAGAGAGAAGGGAGAGAAAGAGAGACACAGAGAGAGAGAGAGAGAGAGAAGGGAAGAGTGACAGAGAAGAAGAGAAAGGGAGAGCTTGCAATTATTGCGCTGGTGTTAGTCTTCTCAAGGTGAATCAGTGGATTATTTCTGTCACATGCTGATACTGTAGCCTGTGTGTTACCACCCAGAAGATAACACACACACACACACACACACACACACACACACACACACTGTATATACTTACACACATACAAACACATTCTTTATATACTTACACACATACAAACACATGCAGGCATGATCACACACACAAAAGAACACACACACACGCACACACACACATACAAGGCAGACCATATGGAAGAGGTTCTTACATTCTCACACACATACCTCCTGTGGCCCAATGGAGTGGCATGCTGTCAGACTAGGTGGGGAATAAAATAACAAGGTAGGTACACACACACACACACACTCACTCACTCACTCACACAATCACACACTCACACCCAGCAGGGTGTACTTTTGTGTTATTAAAATGGCTTCCCGTGCCCCCCAGGCGTCTCTCTTCATTAAATCACCTGCCATCGTACCTCCGCCCCTGCTAAATAAAGTCTTCATTAGTTCACACCTACATTACGTTATGGGACCTCTACTGTGACATTGGGAAGTTAATCCATTCAGTGTTGTTCATTACTTCCCACACCGCTGTCCCCCAATACATGCAGGTGTGAGGTATAATTTTATTAGTGACACTAGGGCCGAACAAATTAACCTGTTGTCTCCAATGGCTTTGGCTGAAACAGCTCGTCTGAGGGACTTGATGTCATGGGTTGCTGTAGTACATTTAAACTAGGGCTCTATTCAATCCACATTGTGGAAATTCAGCGTTACAGTGTGATTTCAATTTAAATGCAATGTTCTCGCGTTAGCAGACACTTCATTCATGGTAAACGCTGCAAATGTCAGCTCAATCTGGAATTACCTTTATTTTTATATTGCGCAGTGTGCAACGCTTCAAGCTGCAACGCTTCAGCGATGCAGATGGAATTTAGCCCTTATTTACAGTAGGGTGGCTACTTTACTGATGGTGACAAGACAGCGTAGTACAGTGCTTACAAACATAACTTAGGCTATCACACCTTTGGGATGATGACCCAACACTCCGGCCTTAATTTAATCAATCAATCAAACAAACAAACAAGCAACTGATGAATCACTCAATGTGGGTTCACTCAAAATGGTTACACTGTTTTACTGTAAGGTCCATTGAGATGTTTAAATGCACTTAAAATAAACGTTAATTTGTTTATTTTAGGCACCTTCTGGTAGAATGAAAGGTTTTTTATTTTAATTTAACTTTAAAGAAGGTGTTTTCTAAATTATAGGAAGATAGTATTTCCCTTTGGGCCGAACAGATGAAACACGGAATTAGCCGCCGGTGCTAGCCTTGTACAGGAAGGACAAGGCATTTCTCATAGGTGAACAGTGTGTGTGTGTGTGTGTGTGTGTGTGTGTGTGTGTGTGTGTGTGTGTGTGTGTGTGTGTTAGTGCATGTGGAGACAGCAGGAAATAAATCATTCCTATCAAAATCACTAAGCTCCATGTTCCCTGTAATAGCTCATTTAAAAAACACACAGCTTTATTCATATTCATCATCCTTAACATTACCTTAGGCGTTCTGCTGCTGTTGCTGTGCAGTTACACTAAGCTAGCTGGCACGACAGCACTGGTACCCTTCTCACCCTGCTTCCACACACCTCTTTTAGTCAATTCAAGTGTTTCATTAGGAAAGGCTCATTTGTGTAACATAATTTACATGGCGCAGTCAGCATTTGCCAGAATATTGTTGCCTGAGGTACAATTGTTGTGTGTGTGTGCGTGTGCGTGTGTGTGTGTGTGCGTGTGCGTGCGCGCGTGTGTACAAGCCCATATTACACAAATTACTTGTTGATTTGGTGTACACAAAGTGATACAATTTTAGCAATGAAACTTGCAATGTCATTTGCATAGTACATTCTTAACAACAGTGAATGCTTAACAACAGTGCATGCTTAACAACAGTACATGTGTGCAGATGTATGACACTGATCAAATCGTAGGTCATCTGTTTTAGAGTAACCCCATCAGAAAGAAATGTATGGGAATATATTGATATTCATAGTAAATGTCAAAACGTTTTACGTCTTATTCTCCATTTCTGTTTCATCCTGATAATTTTCCGATGGATATTACGAAACAAACATCACAATAGAGCGTCCCTTTCCCATCTGAAGTACCTCTTAGCACCACTTAGCATGCTCTTGTGTTGGCCTGTCATTAGTACATGATGCATCCACAGAGCCGGTGCCAGCGAGGGCCCCCACCGATAGTACACCTCATGAAATAAAGCACCTTGATTTCATGGTTCCCTTTCACAAAACCCTATTTTGAAATAAAGTACCTTCCCTCCTCCTTTTAAAAATGTATCTTTTGAGGGCAGCTCCATTAAGGTAGAAAAACCTCTCTATCTCTCCGTTGAGAATCATGAACTACCTTTTGATGAAGCCGCTCTCTGACCCATTTTACACTACTAAGAGAAAGGGAAAAGAAAAAGGGATGAAGAATGGAGACTCAGCAGAAAGAGAAAGGGAGGGAAGGAGAAAGGTTGGAGGACAAAAACATTACGATGGGTTATTAGAATTCATATTTCCTCTGTAATGGATGGTCTCTCAGTGCCGCTCATGCTACTTCCTCATTCTATTCACCAGCTGCACAACAAAAGGACACTGAATTATAAGCAAATGGTTGCCACGGTAATGTGATGGTACTCTTTCTCTCAGGCTTCTGGGAACAAGCTGATAATTAAAGGAGAGAGAGGAGAAAGGAGAGACAGGAGAAAGAAGAGACAGGAGAAAGGAGGGAGAGAGGAGAAAAGAGAGAGAGGAGAAAAGAGAGAGAAAGGAGAGAGGAGAAAAGAGAGAGAAAGGAGAGAGGAGAAAGGAGAGAGAAAGGAGAAAGGAGAGAGAGGAGAAAAGAGAGAGATGAGAAAGGAGAGAGAGGAGAAAGAATAAAGGAGAGAGGAGAAAGGAGAGAGAAGAGAAAAGAGAGATGAGAAAGAAAGAAGAAAGAAGATAGAGTAGAGAGAAAGAAAGAAGAAAGGAGAGAGGAGAAAGGAAAGAGAAGAGAAAAGAGAGAGGAGAAAGGAGAGGGAGGAGAAAGGAGATAGAGTAGAGAGAAAAGACGGAGGAGAAAGGAGAGAGAGGAAATGAGAGAGGGGAGAAAGGAGAGAGAGGAAAAAGTCGAAGGAGAAATAAGAGAGGAGAAAGTAGAGATAGGAGGAAAGAGAGAGACAGGAGAAAGGAGAGACCGGAGAAAGGAGAGACAGGAGAAAGGAGAGAGAGAGGAGAAAGAAGAAAGGAGAGAGAAGAGAAAGGGGAGACAGGAGAAAGGGAAGACAGGAGGAAGGAAAGACAGGAGAAAGGAGAGAGAGGAAGGGATGAAAGGTGTTTGAAGAGAGGGAGATATATGTTTATTACCAAGTGAAGGAGAAGCAGGGATAAAGAAACTGCCTGTGTGACCGACCAGGGTTTGAATCTGTTTTTGCACGCTATGAGACTGTGTTAGTTTGCTGAATAGCCTGGGCATTAGCTCAGGTCTTTGGGTCTCAGGCGAGTTTACCACCTCGTGTACACCTGCATGTGACATGAATTTTGAGCTCTTTTCAACCCTGATGAATATATGTTTAATATTCTAAGTTCAGTGGAAGGTACTGTACTGTAGCCTATTGAATTAATTCCATATGAGAAAGGGAGGGAGTGAGGGAGGGATACTGTTTTTCCTCTTATTAACCCTAGTCATTCCCCAGTGGGCCCTGTGGCATTGACACTGTCAGTCACCCGTCACTTCTGTCCCATCTGTCAGTGTGTGTGTACGTGCGTGCATGCATGTGCATTTGTGCATGTGTGTGAGTATCGCACAGGGGATCTCATAGTGAGGTGCCATGTTGTAACACGAGGACTCTGAATATTATTTATGGGGTCCTCACCAAATAGGCCCATCCATCAAAAGTACTCAGTCAGGTGAAAGAGACAGGAAGAGACAGACAGAGAAAGAGCAACGTTATTGGCTGTGACATTTATCTACTCTCCTATTGGTTCTTCTTCCATAGCTTGGCTCGAGCTTCTGCCTCCTATTGGTTGGCCATGATGCAAGCAGTGTTGGAAGTTGAAGCTCATGTTCTGTGTTTTGTATACGCAGTGTAACAAGAGGAAACTGCTGATGCACAACCAAGTTTCGAAATTGCATATTGTGTGTTCTACTATTCTAACTCGCAATAGAGTTTCTATCTCCTATTGGTTGGCCACGATGCAAGCCACTTGTGTTAATTTGGTCAGTCTATCTGTTAATAGGATATTATTTAACTGATTTCATCATTTATTGGATTCATAGTGCCCTTTCCAGAGGCTTTCCCAGTTTGATTTATGGACCAACAGCTTTGATTGGTCGTTTCTCAGCATTGAGTGTTTACAGCCAGAGGTGTCACTTATTTCAGAACCATAAAATGTAACAAGACACATATTCCCCTGCTATTAGACATCAGTTCCATGCTATTACACATCAGTTCCATGTAGATTACAGACAATTCATATTGAAGCAAAATCGGTATAATCTGTTGCACTTTACACTGTGTGAAGCCTTCAATCTAAACTAAAACATTAATATCCATATCAGTCTCATTTCCACAAGCAACCAGCTGTAACTCTCCCCCTGGATCCATCATTCTAAATTAGCTCAGCCCCCTCCCACCCCTCTACTGGCACTGTGAATCAAATGTACTTTGTCTATGGCAGAGCCAATATGGTCCTTAGTTGTGCACTTTTTATGAGATTATTACAACCAAAGACGAACCAGAACAAAGGGCATCTTCTGTCTTTGATGTGTCTTTTTCTTGTTGTCTTAAAATGCTGGAACCTGGCTTTATGTCAACAAACCCTGCTTTTCTCTCTCTCTGATCTGTGTGTACTGAGATCAGAGGGAAGTGGTCAGCGGTTGCTGGTAGTAGCAAACCGTTGTGGTACAATCACATGATTCTGTCCCCATCCCCTACTGAGTACTGATTAAGGGATAGATTGAGTTGAAGGCACTGTCAATGCAATCAATATCAATCAGTATCTTTGTTGTCCCATTTGGGAAATGTGTAGTGCAGTTGATGAAGAAACCCTGGATGGGAAGGCGACTGTGTTTTTTGTTCCAGCCCTTGACTTATTCCACATTTTGTTGTGTTAAAGCCGGAATTTAGATTTAGACATTGACATTTTGTTTCACTGGCCCACACACAACACCCTATAACGCCAAAGTGGAATTATGTTTTTTAAATGTTTACAAATGAATTCAAAATGAAAAGCTGAAATGTCTTGAGTCAATGAGTATTCAACCAGTTTCTAATGGCTATCCTAAATAAGTACAGGAGTAAGCATTTGCTTAGCAAGTCACATAATAAGTTCCACGGACTCAATCTGTGTGCAACAGTGGAGGCTCCTCAGAGGAGGAAGGGGAGGACCATCCTCCTCAGTGAATTTCATAAAAATAAAAATTGTAAAACAATTTTCCTAATATAACTCTTCAGATATTTTAAAATCTGATCAATTAGTCTTCTTATTAATGATTTATTCTTTACCTCACGTTAGTCTTATTCCAAACATCGTAAATTGTTGGTTATCTGCACGAACCCAGCCTTTTCTATGAATCATCCATACACCAATTGTCTTAATAATTGATTTACTAACTAACTAAATAATCACAGAAATTCATAAACAAACAACAGTTATGGTTACAAGGAAATGATAGGGGAGGTTCCCTAGTGGGCTAAGCCGATATGACGGCTTGGTGGACAAAGGGAAGTGGGTGTGGACTGAAAAGGGCGGGAAAGACAAAAGGAGTCATTACACAATTGCTAATTATATTAATTGAAATGCTAAGTCTTTGCACATGAACGCTCACTCATTCGGGAATAATTGCAATCAATATATATATTTACGCCCAGTGTGTTGTTGTGATCTCTGTTGGAATCATCAGTCCTTCTGTTGGAGAGTCAGTTCATCATTGTCTCTCTCTCTGCTTCCCTGAAGATCAAAGTCTTTCGTGGTTAGAATGTATACTTCAGAGTACCATTCAGAAATGTTCTCATAGAATTGATGTTTCGGTGGTTGTCGGTCTGCGCATCCCAGGTTGACGTAATGTCTAGCTGCAGACTAGTAATTATTATCTAAGATTTGCTCTTATTCTGTAGGGATCGATAGTCTCAGAGTTTAACCATTTCCAACCGTGTAGCCAATGCTCCACGTGGTTTGGTTAGGAATTCAACAACCATTACAACCTTCACTTATACTGAGGTTTTTGTGGTCTAAACTCAACCTGTGCCCCCTCGGTGTCCATCGAGGTATGCGTGGTCTGAAGAGGATTTCCTCAGGAGGGGGTTTTATTCATAACAATAGAAAATGCGGGTCTATGATGCCAGATCATGTCTTTGCTCACAGGGGTGGGCCAATGACTTAGTTAAACTTTGATGGGAATACAATTCTCTTTCATTAAAGGATTAACATCACCTTACATCATTTCACAAATAGTTTCATCTTTACTCATTCATTTTATACAAGAATTAGATGCAAACCCCATAAATGAGAAATGTACATATTTAGAGCTATAGTTATGTGTGTTTCCTGTCCTCTCTGAGGTCACCAAATGAAACACACTCATCATAGCCGTCCCTTTAGTGTCCACGGACCATTCCCACCTTCTCACAAGTGGACATTTCGTATCAAATTCCCATTTTGTCAATTTAGGAGTTTGCCATGTGGAATCCTTTGTTCTCTCTATGTGTCTCTCTTTCTGCATGGCCAGGGGGAGAGAGTCTCCTCCAGGAAGTTACGACCTGAGATAACAGAACCTGGATGTAGGAGATAGAGAGAGAGAGAGGGGGGTGCCACGATCTATACCCAGAAAGGGCCATGTCATGACAGTAGCGTCAACAGCACTCTGTAGGGTAGCACCATGGTGTAGCCGGAGGACAGCTAGCTTCTGTCCTCCTCTGGGTAAATTGACTTCAATTCAAAACCTAGGAGGCTCATGGTTCTCACCCCCTTCCATACACTTACACAGTATTTATGGCAACGTCCTCCAGCCTATCAGAGGTCTTGCAGCATGAACTGACATGTTGTCCACCCAATCAAAGGATCAGAGAATTAATCTAGTACTGAAAGCATATGCTACAGCTAGCTAGCACTGCTGTATATTAAAGGTGGTGAGTAGTTTACTCAAAGAAAGAGAAAGACAATAGTTGAACAGTTGTGAACAAATACATTTCTTCCAAAATTAAGGAAAAGCAAGAGAGAAATAGAGAGAGAGATTTTGTCATTCTTTTTCACTTTCAATTTCACTTGCTTAACTATCAAATACAGTTAGCTAGTTTCGCCTACTGAAACACCCTGATTAAACAGAGGAATGCTATGTTAGCTTGCTGGCTATAACTTTCCAACACAACACTGTAACTCTTCCAAGTCAAGGTGAGCTTTTGGTATTACTAATTCATTGCCACAGGGGCACGCCAGTGTAACCGCTTACTGACTGTACACAAACGTTACTGCATGATTGTAGCGGGTTTACTAACATGTTAGTTCTATTAGCTATGCTGACTATGATGTTAATTTAGCTAATATGGTGACAACAATGTAGACTGTGTGCATTGGTTTGGCTTGGTCACATACAGCTGATGTGTTGTTTATTGAAGTCCACAAGCAAAGGGAAGAGGTGAGAGGTGGAGAGCCATAGATGTGAGAAGGAACACAACTTGGCTGCTATGAAAGTGAACTGTGTTTACGCGTGATCAGGGGTGGATTCATTCCACCGATTCTGTTGAAAAACTTTTCTTAAACGGAAGCAAACAGAACAAAACAGGGATAAACATACCTGAATTTGTCCAATAGAAACTTTTGTTTGCAATGGTATTGAATGCCACTAACTCAGCTGCCGGAGAGGAAGGAAACCACTCAGGGATTTCACCATGAGGCCAATGTTTAAAACTGAGGATGGATCAACAACATTGTAGTGACTCTACAATACTAACCTAAATGACAGAGTGAAAAGAAGGAAGTCCGTACAGAAAAAAAATCTTCCAAAACATATATCTTGTTTGCAATAAGGCACTAAAGTTAAACTGCAAAAAAATGTGGCAAATAAATTAACTTCATGTCCTGATACAAAGCGTTATGTTTGGGGTACACAGTACCACTCTTCATATTTTCAAGCATGTTGGTGGCTGCATCATGTTATGGGTATGCTTATCATCGGCAAGGAGTAGAGTTTTTTGGGGGATAAAAAGAAACAAAATTGAGCTAAGCACAGGCAAAATCCTAGAGGAAAACCTGGTTTGCGTAACAAGATGACATTGAATGTTTCTGAGTGGTCTAGTTACAGTTTTGAATTACACCGATTTGAAAATCGATGGCAAGACTTGAAAATGGCTGTCGAGCAATGATCAACAATCAACTTCACAGAGCTTGAAGAATCTTTTTTTTTTGTGTGAACAATCCAGGTGTGCAAAGTTCGAGACTTACCCAGAAAGACTCACAGCTGTAATCGCTACAAAAGGTAATCGCTACCAATGGTAATCACTACCAATACATTCTAAAATGTATTGACTCGGGTGTGAATACTTATGGAAATATTTCTGTATTTCGTTTTCAATAAATGCTAAAACATTGAAAAAAATAGCTTTCACATTTAATCCATTTTGAATTCAGTTTGTAACACAAGAAAATGAGGAATAAGTCAAGGGGGTATGAATACTGTATGAATGCACATGGTATTTACATAGCTAAGTACACATCTGATGCCATATTGTATTACTGTATTATTGACTGTATGTTTTGTTTATTCCATGTGTATCTCTGTGTTGTTGTATGTGTCGAAATGCTACGCTTTATCTTGGCCAGGTCGCAGTTGCAAATGAGAACTTGTTCTCCAGTAGCCTACCTGGTTAAATAAAGGTGAAATAAAAAAATAAATATAGATCCTGTTAAAGGGATTGTTTGAGATTTTGGACATGTTTAGACACTTCAGCTAAGACACTTTTCTAGTTTCCCAGAGTCAGATGAACTCATGGATACCAATGTTATGTCCCTGTGTGCAGTTTGAAAGAAGTTGAAGTTTTGCTATGAATGGAAGTCTACCAGAACAGCTAGCATGTCCATATCCAGATATCATCTGACAATGGGTAAATAAAAAAGGGTCTTGCTTGCCAAAATCTCGCAAAATCTACAGACCAGCTACAGACCAGCTACAGACCAGCTAGAGCGCACTCAAATCAAAGTTTATTGGTGTCACGGCTGTTCGAAGGAACAGACCAAGATGCAGCGTTTTCGTAGTTCCACATATTTATTAAAAGTGAAACTGAATGCAATACACTAATAACTTGAAAATAGGAAAACAACAAACCATGACGCAGAGAGGACAACACACTACTCAAAAGACAATAACCCACAAACCACAATGAGAAAAAACCCTACTTAAATATGATCTCTAATCAGAGGCAAATGAGGATCAGCTGCCTCCAATTAGAGATCAACCCCAAACAATCCAACATAGAACTAGAAAAACTAGAATTTAAACATAGAACTAGAAAACATAGATCAGCCCAAAAACACCCCCTGTCACACCCTGCCCTACACTACTATAGAAAATGACATCTTACTAGGGTCAGGACGTGACAATTGATCAACTACATAGTTTAGCATGTGTTATAGCGGTGCAGCGAAATGCTTATGTTACTAGCTCCTAACAATGCAGTCAAATGTCAAACAATTAAAATACAAAGTAAAAGCAAGAAATCAAGAACTGTGTGACAAATCCAATTAACAACACAAATAGCACTGTAGCAGTATCAAAATGCAATCTATACATACTGTACAGTATGTACACTGGCAGAATTTACACAAGATTAACTAAGAATTATATGTATAGCAGTAGTTGTATTAGAGTGAGCTATGTCAAGAATCCAATATATAAATAAATATGCGGTGTGTATAAACAGTGTAACGAAAATACAGTAGAAATAAGCAGTAGTAGAAATAAGCTATGACAGTATTTAAATACACAGTATAAAACCGGAAGTGACCAGTGGTTCAATGTCTCTATTACATGGGACATCAGCAATGACTGTGTGTGTGTGTGTGTGTGTGTGTGTGTGTGTGTGTGTGTGTGTGTGTGTGTGTGTGTGTGTGTGTGTGTGTGTGTGTGTGTGTGTGTGTGTGTGTGTGTGTGTGTGTGTGTGTGTGTGTGTGTGTGATAGCTTGTGTGTGTGTTTTGTGTTAGTGAGATCACTAATAGGTATTCTCTGTGTCTTCTTCCACACAGTACATCTCCGTTCATCATTTCCATCACTATATACACAGTGGATGTCACTTAGCAGATCAGCCGGGAGATAAGTAGAGCTAACTTCCCAGTGAATCACAACTCCATTTGCCTTCTTTTCTCTTCCCAGAATGCATTAGCCGTCCTTTGGAGCTCAGCGAAGCAGACAACCTGAGCACACAGGTTGGAGGGAAACAGAGGGACAGTCGATAATTCCAGCCCCCTGGGGATCTTGAGAAAGTCAAGCAAAAAAGACTGAGCTTTGACTAATAAGAAACTCGTGGAGCCTATGCGCACGTGTGTGTTCAAACACGCTCAATTGGCTTCTTTCTCTCTGCTTCTCTTTTTTTCCCACATATGTCTAGAAGCACTTAAAAAGGCACACATGTACAGTATAATCATACAGAATATACACACACCTACTGTACACATGTGCACTGTTATGTAGAGTTAAGACACATTTAGTCACTTTGTTATATCGAATGTCCCTCATTCGCAAAGGGATGGAGACAGACTTTAATGACCCATAAACCATAGCATGACATTGAAATCCCCCCACCTTCCGCTCTTCAAATTGTATGCCATCATATTCACCTGTATCATTTGTTTCACCTTGACAAAGTCCTCAACTGGGACATTGAAGCATGCAACAGGTGTAACAACAACACACTATCACAGATTATTGTGACACACACACACACACACACACACACACACACACACACACACACACACACACACACACACACACACACACACACACACACACACACACAGAGTATGAGTACATGTAGTTCACTCCTCATTGTCATTCAGCAGTGAAGAACAAGCCAATCAGAAGTAAGAAATTAGATGAAAGTAAGATTGACTTGTCAAGCGAGAGAGCGGAGCAGTATCTGCATACGGAATGAGGATATCAGCCCAGCTCCAAATGAAAAAGCTTGTTGCTGTGGTAACACACCTGCAGTGTCAGACTGGAAGAAAGTTCAGTGATGTAAAGGGTTTGAGGCTGCTTGCAGGGGGTGGGGGTGTTTGGGGGGGGGGGGGGGGGTCTATGTGTGTATGCTTGTGTGTATGCACCTGTCACATGCTTGAGCTTCCTTAATCACTTCAGAATTCAGTTTTATCTCTCCATCCTGTGATATAGACAAGGGGCTAAGCGTATTTCCCTCTATTGGTCTGCTAGGTATACTGTATATAATGTGAATTACCCATAGACTGTAAAAAGAATGGACAGAGCCATCAATGACGCCCCCCAATTGTTTCCTATATGAAGTCTCAGTGGCACATTTGATGATCAGGAAGTGTCGTTTTTTAAATTTCGAATGCGCAGTTTGAGCTACTCTAGGAAGTGACGTTGCAGGCAAGCTCAGTGCTGTCCTTTTTTTTACACAAGGATTGACCACGAAGATTGCCATTTTCCCTTTCACTATAATGGGATATCCTGCTTTCTGGAAAAAACAACCTGCAGTAAGTACCCCAGCCTTGAACTTCATGGCTTCAATGAGAGGGGGCAGTCGTTCTCCTCTGTGTATTCCAAATACCTAACATAAGATAACCTTTCTGGACTGTAAACGCATAGTGCAGAATAAGATATTTGGTTTATAGGGTCTTTTGAATGACGTGGTATAGCACAAGATGTGTTAGAAAACCGCCCTGACCAAACGTTAGTTAAGAACATACTTTCAACATGTAAAAAGCTCCCCTTCCCATCCTCGTCAGCACATTGTCTAGGAAGGGCACGGACAACAACAAGTCAACCACTTCTCACTTTTCATTCGTAGCCTGATGAGTACATTAATAGATAAATAAATAAAGGAATTGGAGAGGGGGAGTGAAAGAAACGGAGGTAGGGAGGACTGTCAACTGTCAAAGCAAAGCTGGGGAGGAATACAGAGAGGAATACGCCCTTCCCTTTGGCTAGATGAAGAGAATGGGGCAGGCCCTGTACTTGATCACCTCTCTTCTCCTCCTCTTTTCTCCACTCTTTCATTTATCTCAATTAGTCATGCTTTACCTTTCCCTTCAGAAGGCGCTTGGCGGCGAGCGGCCACATACAGGCTGAGAAATGTTCTGCGCTCTGCCTGTAATGAAACATTTAGATGCATGGAGAGCAATGGTTGTGCATTAATACGAACTTCGGGGCTATAGGCTGGTTTCAACCACATCAGTTTCTTGATGTCTTAGTGTAGGATCCCATGAACAGCAGCGGTAGTGGTAGAAATAAATCAAATCAATAATCATTTTTGCAGCAGCGTAGGTGTGAGGGGAGCAGTAGTTAGTCATTTAACAGCTTTATGGCCAGGGGACAGAAGCTGTTTAGGAGTATGTTGGTGCCATCTGCCGGACGGGAGCATGGAGAACAGTCCATTTCTCAGTTGGCTGGAGTCTTTGACAATTTTTAGGGCAATTCTCAGACATCTCTGGCATGTACACTACATAACCAAAAGTATGTGGACACTTCCTCGTCGAACATCTCGTTCCAAAATCAAGGGCATTAATATGGAGTTGGTACCCCCTTTGTTGCTATAACAGCCTCCACTAAATGTTGGAACATTGCTGCGGGGACATGTTTCGAATCAGCCACAAGAGCATTAGTGAGGTCGGGCACAGTTGTTGGGCGATTAGGCCTGGCTCGCAGTCGGCGTTCCAATACATTCCTAAGGTGTTTGATGGGATTGAGGTCAGGGCTCTGTGCCGGCCAGTCAAGTTCTTTCACACCAATCTCAACAAACCATTTCTGTATGGACCTCGATTTGAGCACAGGGGCCTTGTCTTGCTGGAACAAGAAAGGCCCATCACCAAACTGTTGACATAAAGTTGGAAGCACAGTATTGTCTAGAATGTTATTGTATACTGTGGTTTTAAGATTTCACTTCACTGGAACAAAGGGGCATAACCCTGTTCCATGAAAAACAGCCCCAGACCATTATTCCTCCTCCACCAAACTTTACAGTTGGCACTATGCATTGGGGTAGGTAGCATTCTCCTGGCATCCGTCAAATCCAGATTTGTCCGCCGGACAATGGTGAAGCGTGATTCATCACTCCAGTGAACGAGTTTCCACTGCTTCAGAATCCAATGCAGGTGAGCTTTACACCACTCCAGCCGACGCTTGGCATTGCACATGGTGATCTTAGGCTTGTGTGAGGCTGCTCGGCCATGGAAACCCATTTCATGAAGCTCCCGACGAACAGTTATTGTGCTGACGTGGCTTCCAGAGGCAGTTTGGAACTCGATAGTTTGGAACTCGGTAGTGGGTGTTGAAACCGAGGTCAGACGAATTTTTTACGCACTACGCGCTTCGGCACTCAGCGGTTCCATTCTGTGAGCTTGTGTGGCCTGCCACTTCCATGGCTAAGCTTATTGTTGCTCCAAGACGTTTTCCACTTCACAATAACAGCACCTACAGTTGACCGGGGCAGCTCTAGCAGGGCAAAAATGTAATGAACTGACTTGTTGGAAAGGTGGCATCCTATGACGGAGCCATGTTGGAAGTCACTGAGCTCTTCAGTAAGGCCATTCTACTGCCAATGTTTGTCTGTGGAGACTGCATGGCTGTGTGCTTGATTTTGTACACCTGGCAGCCACTGATGTGGCTGAAATAGCCGTATCCACTAATTTGAAGGGGTGTCCACCTACTTTTGTGTACGTCCTGGATGGCTGGGAGCTCACCCCTAGTGATGCGCTGGGCTGTCCGCACCACCCTCCGTAGGGCCTTCCAGTTGAGGGCGGTGCAGCTGCCATACCAGACGGTGACACAATCAGTCAGGATGCTCTCCAGTTATAAAAGTTCCTAAGGATCTGAGTGGCCATGCCAAATCCTTTCAGCCTCTTGAGGGAGAAGCACTGCCTCAAATAGCTTCTTCTCATATTTAGATATAGAAATATGTCTTAACTGAAAACATTTTTTGATAAATGTATTTAAATACCTCCATACTGGTGTCACATTACTAAAAAATGGAAATATATAATTAATTATACATGGCATTAGGGCATAGTATTTATTCATCTTTAGAGGGAAGACGCAGATTTGATGTCACGGGCTAGCTCGAGTCAAAAACATGCATGACACCTGTTCTTTTCATCATGCTCTATTAAAGTCTTGGTTTAAATTCAACACTAAGCCTGCTTGTTTTGCACCGCACATTGCAAAGAACTATTCAAATTCACCAACACACTGTATTTATATGCAGATGCGTACGTCTATAAATTAAAGAGCATTCCCTTTGATATAACGCCAGACATTCGATTCTCCTATTTTCCAAATGCCAATCTGAATATATTTAAAAAATGAAATAAGAGAGAGAGATATAGAGCTGTGGCTCCAGGCACAAGTCCTCTTCATTACAAAGCTTTATACATTTTAGGAGACAGGGGCGTCTTTTGTGAGTGTATTTTTACTGAGCTGTTTATGGTCTGACATGGTAAGAAGAGGAGGAGGAGGGGGAGAAAGGCATTTCTGCATTGGGGGGAGTTAAAGATTCTAAATCAACGTTTAGCTGAAACCCCAAAGGTGTGTGTATCTATGAGACTTAACAATCAACGATAGACAGATATAAAAGTGTGTGTGTGTAGAGAGAGAGAGAGAGAGAGAGAGAGAGAGAGAGAGAGAGAGAGAGAGAGAGAGAGAGAGAGAGAGAGAGAGAGAGAGAGAGAGAGAGAGAGAGAGAGAGAGAGAGAGAGAGAGAGAGAGAGAGAGAGAGAGAGAGAGAGAGAGAGAGAGAGAGAGAGAGAGAGAGAGAGAGAGAGAGAGAGAGAGAGAGAGAGAGAGAGAGAGAGAGAGAGAGAGAGAGAGAGAAGGAAGGATACAGAAAGAAGGAGTCGGGGGAGGAGACAGAGAGAAGGAGACAGCGAGAAGGAGCCAGAGAGAAGGAGAAATGGATAGATAAGTGGAGGTAAGAGGGAGAATGGAGAAGAGAGAAGCAGAGGGAGGAAGGGAGGGAGAATTGTTGTCTAAGCATAGTTTGCCATGACAGTGTTACCTGACTGACATTACAGAGGTGATATCAAGTTTCAAGTTTCAAGTTTTAATTTCGCCTGCAGTGAAATGCATTTATGAAATGCCTTTCTTGCAAGCTCAATCACCTGTCTGATTGCAAAAGAGTCAACCCCATAACCATGCTATCACCTTCCTTCGCACACACTCTCTTAAACATGCAAACACGCCCATGGCATGCTATCACTCTCTATCTATCTCACATAGGACCCAGGTTCTCTCCAAGCACTGTGTTGAGAAGCACGGTGGCTAGGAAAAACTCCCTAGAAAGGCAGGAACCTATGAAGAAACCTAGAGAGGAACCAGGCTCTGAGGGATGGCCAGTCGTCTTCTGGCTCCTGAAGGGAGACTTCAATTCCAAATAGAAATGAAAAGCAAGGTTTAGGTGGGGGTGATGCTAACACAATCATGGTCTGAAGTAGTTTCATAAATAACCTGTCTTAAGTATGCACTTTTCTTTAAAGGGGCAATCAGCAGTTGCTACATCCATTTTCTTTATATATCAATGATAGGTACCCATTGATTCTTGAAGATTATAACTTATACATGCCTCAGGGGCTTAGTTCAACTGTCGTACCCCATGAGAACTCAAAATGTAAGCTTGTTTTACTTCAATGTTTATAAACAAACTAAATGCAAACAAACAGTGTACACCCTCAAAACATGGTTAAAACTATCATTTTGATATCATGGATGGTCAGTCATTGCTTCCATAGCTCAGTCTATGAATTTGAGAGTGGTTATGTTTCTCCAGCCCTATCCCTCAGCTTTTTTTTTTTACCAAAATGGATAGGGAGAATACCTGCTGTGAATGTGAGAACCCACTACTAGAGAACTATAAACATAACCCAGCATCCCTGATACATCTCATCCTCCTCTAGTAAATTAAAGTGAGTTAAATTGAATTAAACACTTTCTGTCCAATCCAGATTTAGAACAAATTATCTGACAGAGAGCAAAATGGTCTCTTTAATGTTGGCGTACTCCTCAGAAGTCTAATCTCTCCCTCACATGGCCTGTTTGATGTCCAATTAGCCATAAAGCAAGCTGCTTGATTATCCTAGTTAAAGCCATTATCAAGATGAGGGAAACCTCAAAGCTACCTCCAAGTTCCCTGCGAAAATCCCCCAAAGATCTGTAGTGAGATAAGTGGAGGGAGAAAGCCAAATTCTGTCAAACAATGAAAAAATAACTCAGGACTTAATACGACTTAATGTGATTTAAAATGACTTAAAGCGACTTAAAAATCTAGACTGGAAAAGTATGAGTTAAATGAGTTAATCCTGGTGGTCCCGTCTGTCTGCATTAACCAACTCATCTCTATGTTAGCTTGTTGTCACAAATATGCCTTGACGAAGATAGTTTGAAGCTTTGGCTAAACTTCTACACAAGTGTGTCAAACCCCTTTGGATGGTTTTAGATGATACATTTCCCAAACTGTAGTCAGTGACATATATTTATTGAATAGAGATAATACATCATTTCTTTGTGAGACCTGGTTTCTATATATTTTACTATTGAAATATCATCTTTTATACATACAACATGATGAAATAAACAATTCCACTGGTATACTATGAAACAAAATGTGGCAGATGAACACGAGGCATCTCCACTCAACCCAGCACTGTGAAAGATCTGAAGTCAGATGACGTAAGCCCACTAACATGAATCTCTTCTCATCTCGCTGTGCTATATAGTGTGAGAAGCTTGTGCTGAGGTGGTGAGAACAAGCCCAAACATCTATTTTTCTAACGAGCCCCTGTGGGACCGGTTGCGGTGCCGGGCTACAAGCAACCAACTGAAAAGTGAGAGCAGCCTGAGTTACTTTTGGCCTACAACAAGGCAAGCGTGAACATTCCAAGTCATAAAATAACGACCTAATATCACACTCCCGGGTGACAAGCTGTTGGATGGCACGCCACAAGGGCTACAAGGAGATGTCAGATTCAATGATGGCTCAATGCAGCAAAACTGTATTGTTGCATGGCCGGTCCGTGTTTCTGAGATCATCTGCGGTACCTGAGGGTTTAACCTGTTGGCGACCCCTTCCCATTCTCATCCCGTTAACGGCATTGATTTTGACAACAGCCAGTGGAAAATCAGAGCGCCAAATTTAAAACAGCTAAAATCTCATAATTACATTTTCTCAAACAATCAACTATTTTACACCATTTCGAATATAAACTTCTCGTTAATCTAATCACATTGTCCGATTTCAAAAAGGCTTTACGGCGAAAGCATAAAATTAGATTATGTTAGGACATAAACTTCACAAGAAACACCACACAGCCATTTTCCAAGCAACTAGATGCATCACAAAAACCCATAACACAGCTAAAGGAAGCACTAACCTTTGACGATCTTCATCAGATGACACTCCAAGGACATTATGTTACATAATACATGTATGTTTTGCTCCATAAAGTTCATATTTATATCCAAAAACAGCATTTTACATTGGCGCATAATGTTGAGAAATGTTTTCCCTCCAAACCTTCCGGGGAAAGAGCACAATGAGCACATGTAACCGATGTGAAATGGCTAGTTAGTTAGCGGTGGTGAGCGCTAATAGCATTTCAATCAGTGACGTCACTCGCTCTGAGACTTGAAGTAGGGTTTCCCCTTGCGTTGCAAGGGCCGCGGCTTTTGTGGCGCAATGGGTAACGATGCTTCGTGGGTGTCAGTTGTTGATGTGTGCAAGGGTCCCTGGATCGAGCCCAGGTTGGGGCGAAGAGAGGGACGGAACCTACACTGTTACATTGATGCTGTTGACCCGGATCATTGGTTGCTGCGGAAAAGGAGGAGGTCAAAAGGGGGGGGGGTGAGTGTAACCGATGTGAAATGGCTAGTTAGTTAGCGGTGGTGCGCGCTAATAGCATTTCAATCAGTGACGTCACTCGCTCTGAGACTTGAAGTAGGGTTTCCCCTTGCGTTGCAAGGGCCGTGGCTTTTGTGGCGTGATGGGTAACGATGCTTTGTGGGTGTCAGTTGTTGATGTGTGCAAGGGTCCCTGGTTCGAGCCCGGGTTGGGGCGAAGAGAGGGACGGAACCTACACTGTTACACACACATAGTACGTAAATTCTCATCGTAAACATTGATCATTATAGAAGTGTTATGCACAGAATTAGAGATACACTTCTCCTAAATGCTACCACTTTGTCAGATTTCAAAAAAGGTTCACGACGAAAGCACAATTTGCAATAATCTGAGTACAGCCCAGATGACACTAACAACTAGCAAACAGAAACCTGCCATCTTGGAGTCAATAAAACTAAGGAATTACATTATAAATATTCACTTACCTTTGATTATCTTCATCAGAAGGCACTCCCAGGAATCCCAGCTCCACAATAAATGTTCGATAAAGTTCATATTTATTTCCAAATAATCAATTTTGTTTGCGCGTTAGGTTCACTATCCAAATCCACTACGCGCGTGCTTACTTAGTCCAGACGAAAAGTCCAAGAAGTTATACTACAGTTTGTAGAAACATGTCAAACGATGTATAGAATTAATCTTTAGGTTGTTTTTATCATATACCTTGAATAAAATTCCAACCGGACCAATCTGTTCTCTTTAGGAGTGAATATGAACTCAGCTCGCTCCCAAGTCCTTGCGCGTGACTTGAGCCCATGCCTTATAATGGGACACCAGTTTACCACAGCTGGTATAACCTTCAAATTCACCATAGAATCTTCAAACACCGTTCTAAAGACTGCTGACATCTAGTGGAAGCTTTAGGAAGTGCAAAATTAACCCTAAGTCACTGTATACAGTCAAGGCAATCACTTGAAAAAACTACAACCTCAGATTTTCCACTTCCTGCTTGACTTTTTCTCAGGCTTTTGCCTGCCATATGAGTTCTGTTATACTCACAGACACCATTCAAACAGTTTTAGAAACTTCAGAGTGTTTTCTATCCAAATCTACTAATAATATGCATATTCTAGTTTCTGGGACAGAGTAGTAACCTGTTTAAATTGGGTATGTTTTTCATCCGGCCATGAAAATACTGCCCCCTAGCCCTAAAAGGCAATTACTGCAGTGCTAGACAGAGCTTGTCGTACTCTCCCATTGGCCAGTTGTTGATATGTCTAATGTTCTTTGTGTCAGTGATATGCTGGGTAGAGTGTCCGGTATGGTATTAGACTTGGGAGATGTACGTTCCTCTTCCGCAGTCAAATTGATCTGTAACATGGTTCAGAGACACTGGAGGGACATGTATACCTCCAACTGTGGATTGTAGCATTGTACGTAGCCTTCCACTATATGTCACTGATATTTCAGTGTATAAGTCACTGATATTTCAGTGTATGTCAATGATATTTCAGTCACTGGTATTTCAGTGTATAAGTCACTGATATTTCAGTGTATAAGTCACTGATATTTCACTGTATGTCACTGATATTTCAGTGTATAAGTCACTGGTATTTCAGTGTATAAGTCACTAGTATTTCAGTGTATGTGATTGATATTTTAGTGTACAAGTCACTGATATTTCAGTGTTTAAGTAAAATCAAATCAAATCAAATTGTATTTGTCACATGTGCCAAACACAACAGGTGTAGTAGACCTTACAGTGAAATGCTTACTTACAAGCCCTTAACCAACAATGCAGTTTTAAGAAAAAAATGAAATAAATGAAATAAAAGTATCAAATAATTGAAGAGCTGCAGTAAAATAACAATAGCGAGGCTATATACAGGGGGTACCGGTACAGAGTCAATGTGCAGGGCACCGATATTTCAGTGTATGTCACTGGTATTTCAGTGTATAAGTCACTGCTACTTCAGTGTATAACTCTAGAGGCCGCAGGGACATTACCAATGAGGTAGTCTTCATCACTCTCAATATCTCTTCCTGTTGACACAGGAACACCAGCTGTGTTTATTGCAAGTGGAAGCGACTCAATAAAGGATTGTGTTGGTTGGTTGAAGCCGAGGAAGGAAGAGTCAGTGTAATTAATTTTCCAGTGTGACTTGAACATGGTGTTGTGTCATAGTTCCCGAGTGGCGCAGCGGTCTAAGGCACTGCATCTCAGTGCTAGAGGCGTCACTACAGACCCTGTTTCAATTCCAGGCTGTATCACAACCGGCCGGGATTGGGAGTCGCATAGGGTGGCGCACAATTGGGCCAGCATCGTCCGGGTTAGGTTTTGGCCGGGGTAGGCCGTCATTGTAAATAAGAATTTGTTCTTATCTGACTTGCATAGTTAAATAAAAAATAAATAAAATAGTTAATTTCATGCCATATCACTGTTAAGAATCTCCCTGCAGACCCCAAGCTTCAACTCTAGGATCTCTAACCTTATCTACACCCAGTTTTATCAGAGGTTTGTCCCCAAACAACCTGTCTCTGAGGAGATAAGCGTCTCTTAGGCCTGTATCCAGTTTTTTTTCTGTGGCCTTATGTAGGTGTATAAAGGAAACTAACCTAATCCTAGATGTCTATTGGGGCTGGTTTGAAGTGTTTTTTTTAACCTTTTTTGTTGATTCTAGCAGCTGGTCTCTTGGAAACAGATTAACCTGTTATGGCTAGGGGGCAGTATTTTCACGGCTGGATAAAAAACGTACCCGATTTAATCTGATTATTACTCCTGCCCAGAAACTAGAATATGCATATCATTATTAGCTTTGGATAGAAAACACTCCAAAGTTTCTAAAACTGTTTGAATGGTGTCTGTGAGTATAACAGAACTCATTTGGCAGGCCAAAACCTGAGAAGATTCTGTACAGGAAGTACCCTGTCTGACCATTTCTTGGCCTTCTTTGTCATCTCTATATTACAAAGGATCTCTGCTCTTACGTGACACTTCCTACGGCTTCCATGGGCGCTCAGAGCCCGGGAAAAAGCTGAATGACGTAATTCAAAGCCCTGGCTGAAACACACGAGCGCTTTTGCTAAGTGGTCTATCAGAGGACAAAGGGCTTAGGCGCGTGCACTGGCCCCCCCGTCTTTCTGTTTTTCCCTCTATTTACCGAAAAGCAGATTCCCGGTCGGAATTTTATCGCTTTTTTACGAGATAAATTGCATAAAAATTGATTTTAAACAGCGGTTGACATGCTTCGAAGTACGTTAATGGAATATTTAGAAATGTTTTGTCACGAAATGCGCCATGCGCGCGACCCTGATTTACCATTTCGGATAGTGTCTAGAACGCACGAACAAAACGCCGCTATTTGGATATAACGATCGATTATTTGGGACCAAACCAACATTTGTTATTGAAGTAGAAGTCCTGGGAGTGCATTCTGACGAAGGACAGGAAAGGTAATAACATTTTTCTTATAGTAAATCTGATTTTGGTGAAGGCTAAACTTGCTGGGTGTCTAAATAGCTAGCCCTGTTATGCCGGGCTATCTACTCAGAATATTGCAAAATGTGCTTTCACCGAAAAGCTATTTTAAAATCGGACATATCGAGTGCATAGAGGAGTTCTGTATCTATAATTCTTAAAATAATTGTTATGCTTTTTGTGAACATTTATCGCGAGTAATTTAGTAAATTCACCGGCAGTGTTCGGTGGGAATGCTAGTCACATGCTAGTCACATGCTAATGTAAAAAGCTGGTTTTTGATATAAATATGAACTTGATTGAACAAAACATGCATGTATTGTATAACATAATGTCCTAGGGTTGTCATCTGATGAAGATCATCAAAGGTTAGTGCTGCATTTAGCTGTGGTTTGGGTTTATGTGACATTATATGCTAGCTTGAAAAATGGGTGTCTGATTATTTCTGGCTGGGTACTCTGCTGACATAATCTAATGTTTTGCTTTCGTTGTAAAGCCTTTTTGAAATCGGACAGTGTGTTTAGATTAACGAGAGTCTTGTCTTTAAAATGGTTTAAAGTAGTCATAGGTTTGAAAAATTGAAGTTTTTGCATTTTTGAGGTATTTGAATATCGCGCCACGGGATTACACTGGCTGTTGAGTAGGTGGGACGCAAGCGTCCCACCTAGCCCATAGAGGTTAATATGATGTATCACTTCAAAACAGCTATAACTGTAAGGGACCAAATGATTATTTAGGTAATATGCTTCTATTTTGAGCGTAAGGGGTCAGTGGAAGACCACAGGCAGTAACGTACCTTCATGATGATTGACAGAATCACATAGTATGAGGAGAATAACAAAGAACACAATGTCACAGAAACACAGCTGTCTGTTACAGCAAAGCTAGGATTCATGTGCAATGATTATTAATGTCTCTTTGGGTTTTCTTCCCAACAGCATGTGTCACGGATCCCTCCAGAACTTTCATTATGCACACCTGGCTCCTATTCCCAGTGATTAGTAATTGTATAATTGTGTCCATGGTTTACCATTGTCCTGTCGATTATTGTTACAATGTCCGACGTAGCCACAATGGGCCCGTCCAATGATGCAACTTCAGCTGCTGCAATTGGCCCATCCTATGCCGCCACAACCAATCCTTCCGACGCCACTGGTATTGGTCCGTCCGACAACGACGCAACTTCGGCAGCTGCATCAGGTTCTAATCGATCCGCGCTGCATTCCTGTGATTGTCCTCGAGGCCAGTTTCATTGCGCTGCTGGTGCTGTCACAGATCCCTCCGGAACTTTCATTACGCACACCTGGCACCTATTCCCAGTGATTAGTAAATGTGTCCTTGGTTTACCATTATCCTGTCGATTATTGTTACATTGTCCGTTGGTCGTGTGAGTACTTGTGCTGTGTGTTTTGGCTTTCGTGTCATTGTGGATTGCGCAGATGATTACACTGAACCAATGTGGAAAACTGATTGGATTTTCAAAAAGTCATCAACGTAAAGGAATTGCATCTTTTGTTCACTAAACTTTTAACCTAAATCCAATGACGTGAAATATTTTGTTGACTTCAAGTTGAATTCATGTTAGTTGACAACTCAAACAAATCCAAACTAACTGACATCTGTGCCCAGTGCAAAGGAAGTGCATTCTCTCATACTACTCTCACAGGTTTACTTTTTGGAACATTTATTTATAACCAACTTAATGTATTAGTATCCTTAGTCTCTTTGTGCTTGTGTGTCAATTCCTCTCACTTCTAAGATTCCTTTGCAGGTATTTTCTCACACTCAAACCTGTATTAATTGAAAACAAGGATGGGTTGTGAGATGCAATATGACACATTTACTTTGGAAAATGTTACTAAAGATAGCTGAACTCTGACATTGAATGAATTTAAAGGCTAAATGCTTAGGTTTCATGCACGCACATGCATACACACATTGTCAGTCACACTCTCACACACACTCACAGAGACAGAGAGACAGACAGAAACTGAGACAGACAGAAACTGAGACAGACAGAAACAGAGACAGAGAGAGACAGAGACAGACAGAAAGGGAGACACATAGAAAGAGAGAGAGAGAGAAAGACAGAGACACAGAGCGACAGAGACGAGGCAAAAGTACATGCAAGTCCCTTTTGAGGTACAATCAAATTTAATATTTAAATGCAACCTAGAATAATTTGTCATTACAAAAGCCTTTTTTTTACTAATTTAACCAGATACAGTACTGAATATTGAACAATATGATCCAAGCTGACAATGAGTATGTTTATATGAATAGTCAGAGTAAGAAACAACAATTCACATGACCATAGCTGTTTGATTAATATCATGTGCATTGGCCACATACAACAGTCCCACAATAATCGTTTTTTTTCTTCTTCTCAGGATTGCAATCTTAAACCGTGCTAATTTTTACCCATTGTCATTCAAGTGTTGAGTCTCCAACAAAACAAAGAACATGCTGAATAACTCCAAACAGCCTCCCCTTCTTTCTTCAACATGAATGCTACTGCACTTCATTTGCTGAGTGCCATTTCCCAATACAATGCAGGTTACCATTGATACCGGGAGCGAAAATATAAATATCTAATTTTATAATTCAAATTAAGCAATTCAAGTTTGCGTAATAGCAACCTCTCTGGCTATTGTGTGCACACACTGCGCACAGCATGAAACTACCCATAACTACCAGGAGCAGCACACACACCGCTCACAGCATTAAACTACCCATAACTACCAGGAGCAGCAGACACACTGCTCACAGCATTAAACAACCCATAACTACCAGGACCAGCCCACACACCGCTCACAGCATTAAACTACCCATAACTACCAGGACCAGCACACACACCGCTCACAGCATTAAACTACCCATAACTACCAGGAGCAGCACACACACCGCTCACAGCATTAAACTACCCATAACTACCAGGAGCAGCAGACACACTGCTCACAGCATTAAACAACCCATAACTACCAGGACCAGCCCACACACCGCTCACAGCATTAAACTACCCATAACTACCAGGACCAGCACACACACCGCTCACAGCATTAAACTACCCATAACTACCAGGAGCAGCACACACACCGCTCACAGCATTAAACTACCCATAACTACCAGGACCAGCACACACACCGCTCACAGCATTAAACTACCCATAACTACCAGGAGCAGCACACACACCGCTCACAGCATTAAACTACCCATAACTACCAGGAGCAGCACACACATCGCTCACAGCATTAAACTACCCATAACTACCAGGAGCAGCACACACACCGCTCACAGCATTAAACTACCCATAACTACCAGGACCAGCACACACACCGCTCACAGCATTAAACTACCCATAACTACCAGGACCAGCACACACACACCGCTCACAGCATGAAACAACCCATAACTACGAGGACCAGCACACACACCGCTCACAGCATTAAACTACCCATAACTACCAGGACCAGCACACACACCACTCACTGCATTAAACTAACCATAACTACCAGGACCAGCACACACACCGCTCACAGCATGAAACAACCCATAACTACGAGGACCAGCACACACACCGCTCACAGCATTAAACTACCCATAACTACCAGGACCAGCACACACACCACTCACTGCATTAAACTAACCATAACTACCAGGACCAGCACACACACCGCTCACAGCATTAAACTACCCATAACTACCAGGACCAGAACACACCGCTCACAGCATTAAACTACCCATAACAACCAGGACCAGCACACACACCGCTCACAGCATTAAACTACCCATAACTACTAGGAGCAGCAGACACACTGCTCACAGCATTAAATTACCCATAACTACCAGGACCAGCACACACACCGCTCACAGCATGAAACTACCCATAACTACAAGGACCAGCACACACACGCTCACAGCATTAAACTACCCATAACAACCAGGACCAGCACACACACCGCTCACAGCATTAAACTACCCATAACTACCAGGAGCAGCACACACACCGCTCACAGCATTAAACTACCCATAACTACCAGGAGCAGCACACACACCGCTCACAGCATTAAACTACCCATAACTACCAGGAGCAGCACACACACCGCTCACAGCATTAAACTACCCATAACTACCAGGAGCAGCACACACACCGCTCACAGCATTAAACTACCCATAACTACCAGGAGCAGCAGACACACCGCTCACAGCATTAAACTACCCATAACTACCAGGACCAGCACACACACCGCTCACAGCATTAAACTACCCATAACTACCAGGAGCAGCACACACACTGCTCACAGCATTAAACCACCCATAACTACCAGGAGCAGCACACACATCGCTCACAGCATTAAACTACCCATAACTACCAGGAGCAGCACACACACCGCTCACAGCATTAAACAACCCATGACAACCAGGAGCAGCACACACACCGCTCACAGCATTAAACTACCCATAACTACCAGGAGCAGCACACACACTGCTCACAGCATTAAACTACCCATAACTACCAGGAGCAGCACACACACCGCTCACAGCATTAAACTACCCATAACTACCAGGAACAGCACACACACCGCTCACAGCATTAAACTACCCATAACTACCAGGAGCAGCACACACACCGCTCACAGCATTAAACTACCCATAACTACCAGGAGCAGCACACACACCGCTCACAGCATTAAACTACCCATAACTACCAGGAGCAGCACACACACCGCTCACAGCATTAAACTACCCATAACTACCAGGACCAGCACACACACCGCACACAGCATTAAACTACCCATAACTACCAGGAGCAGCACACACACCGCTCACAGCATTAAACCACCCATAACTACCAGGAGCAGCACACACATCGCTCACAGCATTAAACTACCCATAACTACCAGGAGCAGCACACACACCGCTCACAGCATTAAACTACCCATAACTACCAGGACCAGCACACACACCGCTCACAGCATTAAACTACCCATAACAACCAGGACCAGCCAAAACACCGCTCACAGCATTAAACTACCCATAACTACCAGGACCAGCACACACACCGCTCACAGCATTAAACTACCCATAACTACCAGGACCAGCCCACACACCGCTCACAGCATTAAACTACCCATAACAACCAGGACCAGCACACACACCGCTCACAGCATTAAACTACCCATAACTACCAGGACCAGCACACACACCACTCACAGCATTAAAATACCCATAACAACCAGGACAAGCACACACACCGCTCACAGCATTAAACTACCCATAACTACCAGGAGCAGCAGACACACTGCTCACAGCATTAAACTACCCATAACTACCAGGACCAGCACACACACCGCTCACTGCATTAAACTACCCATAACAACCAGGACCAGCACACACACCGCTCACAGCATTAAACTACCCATAACTACCAGGAGCAGCACACACACCGCTCACAGCATGAAACTACCCATAACTAGCAGGAGCAGCACACACACCGCTCACAGCATGAAACTACCCATAACTACCAGGACCAGCACGCTCACAGCATTAAACTACCCATAACAACCAGGACCAGCACACACACCGCTCACAGCATTAAACTCCCCATAACTACCAGGAGCAGCACACACACCGCTCACAGCATTAAACTACCCATAACAACCAGGACCAGCACACACACCGCTCACAGCATTAAACTACCCATAACTACCAGGAGCAGCACACACACCGCTCACAGCATGAAACTACCCATAACTACCAGGAGCAGCACACACACCGCTCACAGCATGAAACTACCCATAACTACCAGGAGCAGCACACACACCGCTCACAGCATTAAACTACCCATATCTACCAGGAGCAGCACACACACCGCTCACAGCATTAAACTACCCATAACTACCAGGACCAGCACACACACCGCTCACAGCATTAAACTACCCATAACAACCAGGACCAGCCAAAACACCGCTCACAGCATTAAACTACCCATAACTACCAGGACCAGCACACACACCGCTCACAGCATTAAACTACCCATAATTACCAGGACCAGCACACACACCGCTCACAGCATTAAACTACCCATAACTACCAGGAGCAGCAGACACACCGCTCACAGCATTAAACTACCCATAACTACCAGGACCAGCACACACACCGCTCACAGCATTAAACTACCCATAACAACCAGGACCAGCCAAAACACCGCTCACAGCATTAAACTACTCATAACTACCAGGACAAGCACACACACCGCTCACTGAATTAAACTACCCATAACTACCAGGACCAGCACACACACCGCTCACAGCATTAAACTACCCATAACTACCAGGACCAGCACACACATCGCTCACAGCATTAAACTACCCATAACTACCAGGACCAGCACACACACCGCTCACAGCATTAAACTACCCATAACTACCAGGACCAGCACACACACCACTCACAGCATTAAAATACCCATAACAACCAGGACCAGCACACACACCGCTCACAGCATTAAACTACCCATAACTACCAGGAGCAGCAGACAAACTGCTCACAGCATTAAACTACCCATAACTACCAGGACCAGCACACACACCGCTCACTGCATTAAACTGCCCATAACAACCAGGACCAGCACACACACCGCTCACAGCATTAAACTACCCATAACTACCAGGAGCAGCACACACACCGCTCACAGCATGAAACTACCCATAACTAGCAGGAGCAGCACACACACCGCTCACAGCATGAAACTACCCATAACTACCAGGACCAGCACACACACGCTCACAGCATTAAACTACCCATAACAACCAGGACCAGCCCACACACCGCTCACAGCATTAAACTACCCATAACTACCAGGACCAGCACACACACGCTCACAGCATTAAACTACCCATAACAACCAGGACCAGCACACACACCGCTCACAGCATTAAACTCCCCATAACTACCAGGAGCAGCACACACACCGCTCACAGCATTAAACTACCCATAACAACCAGGACCAGCACACACACCGCTCACAGCATTAAACTACCCATAACTACCAGGAGCAGCACACACACCGCTCACAGCATGAAACTACCCATAACTACCAGGAGCAGCACACACACCGCTCACAGCATGAAACTACCCATAACTACCAGGAGCAGCACACACACCGCTCACAGCATTAAACTACCCATATCTACCAGGAGCAGCACACACACCGCTCACAGCATTAAACTACCCATAACTACCAGGACCAGCACACACACCGCTCACTGCATTAAACTACCCATAACAACCAGGACCAGCACACACACCGCTCACAGCATTAAACTACCCATAACTACCAGGAGCAGCACACACACCGCTCACAGCATGAAACTACCCATAACTAGCAGGAGCAGCACACACACCGCTCACAGCATGAAACTACCCATAACTACCAGGACCAGCACACACACCGCTCACTGCACTAAACTACCCATAACTACCAGGACCAGCACACACACCGCTCACAGCATTAAACTACCCATAACTACCAGGACCAGCACACACACCGCTCACAGCATTAAACTACCCATAACTACCAGGACCAGCACACACACCACTCACAGCATTAAAATACCCATAACAACCAGGACCAGCACACACACCGCTCACAGCATTAAACTACCCATAACTACCAGGAGCAGCAGACACACTGCTCACAGCATTAAACTACCCATAACTACCAGGACCAGCACACACACCGCTCACTGCATTAAACTACCCATAACAACCAGGACCAGCACACACACCGCTCACAGCATTAAACTACCCATAACAACCAGGACCAGCACAAACACCGCTCACAGCATTAAACTACCCATAACTACCAGGAGCAGCACACACACCGCTCACAGCATTAAACTACCCATAACAACCAGGACCAGCACACACACCGCTCACAGCATTAAACTACCCATAACAACCAGGACCAGCACACACACCGCTCACAGCATTAAACTACCCATAACTACCAGGACCAGCACACACACCACTCACAGCATTAAAATACCCATAACAACCAGGACCAGCACACACACCGCTCACAGCATTAAACTACCCATAACTACCAGGAGCAGCAGACACACTGCTCACAGCATTAAACTACCCATAACTACCAGGACCAGCACACACACCGCTCACTGCATTAAACTACCCATAACAACCAGGACCAGCACACACACCGCTCACAGCATTAAACTACCCATAACTACCAGGAGCAGCACACACACCGCTCACAGCATGAAACTACCCATAACTAGCAGGAGCAGCACACACACCGCTCACAGCATGAAACTACCCATAACTACCAGGACCAGCACACACACGCTCACAGCATTAAACTACCCATAACAACCAGGACCAGCACACACACCGCTCACAGCATTAAACTACCCATAACTACCAGGAGCAGCACACACATCGCTCACAGCATTAAACTACCCATAACTACCAGGAGCAGCACACACACCGCTCACAGCATTAAACTAACCATAACTACCAGGACCAGCACACACACCGCTCACAGCATGAAACAACCCTTAACTACCAGGACCAGCACACACACCGCTCACAGCATGAAACAACCCATAACTACCAGGACCAGCACACACACCGCTCACAGCATTAAACTACCCATAACTACCAGGACCAGCACACACACCGCTCACAGCATTAAACTACCCATAACTACCAGGACCAGCACACACACCGCTCACAGCATTAAACTACCCATAACTACCAGGACCAGCACACACACCACTCACAGCATTAAAATACCCATAACAACCAGGACCAGCACACACACCGCTCACAGCATTAAACTACCCATAACTACCAGGAGCAGCAGACACACTGCTCACAGCATTAAACTACCCATAACTACCAGGACCAGCACACACACCGCTCACTGCATTAAACTGCCCATAACAACCAGGACCAGCACACACACCGCTCACAGCATTAAACTACCCATAACTACCAGGAGCAGCACACACACCGCTCACAGCATGAAACTACCCATAACTAGCAGGAGCAGCACACACACCGCTCACAGCATGAAACTACCCATAACTACCAGGACCAGCACACACACGCTCACAGCATTAAACTACCCATAACAACCAGGACCAGCACACACACCGCTCACAGCATTAAACTACCCATAACTACCAGGAGCAGCACACACACCGCTCACAGCATTAAACTACCCATAACAACCAGGAGCAGCACACACACCGCTCACAGCATTAAACTACCCATAACTACCAGGAGCAGCACACACACCGCTCACAGCATTAAACTACCCATAACTACCAGGACCAGCACACACACCGCTCACAGCATTAAACTACCCATAACTACCAGGAGCAGCACACACACCGCTCACAGCATTAAACTACCCATAACTACCAGGAGCAGCAAACACATCGCTCACAGCATTAAACTACCCATAACTACCAGGAGCAGCACACACACCGCTCACAGCATTAAACTACCCATAACTACCAGGACCAGCACACACACTGCTCACAGCATTAAACTACCCATAACTACCAGGACCAGCACACACACCGCTCACAGCATGAAACAACCCATAACTACCAGGACCAGCACACACACCGCTCACAGCATTAAACTACCCATAACTACCAGGACCAGCACACACACCGCTCACTGCACTAAACTACCCATAACTACCAGGACCAGCACACACACCGCTCACAGCATTAAACTACCCATAACAACCAGGACCAGCACACACACCGCTCACAGCATTAAACTTCCCATAACAACCAGGACCAGCACACACACCGCTCACAGCATTAAACTACCCATAACTACCAGGAGCAACACACACACTGCTCACAACATTAAACTACCCATAACTACCAGGACCAGCACACACACCGCTCACAGCATTAAACTATCCATAACAACCAGGACCAGCACACACACCGCTCACAGCATTAAACTACCCATAACAACCAGGACCAGCACACACACCGCTCACAGCATTAAACTACCCATAACTACCAGGACCAGCACACACACCACTCACAGCATTAAAATACCCATAACAACCAGGACCAGCACACACACCGCTCACAGCATTAAACTACCCATAACTACCAGGCAGCAACACACGCTCACAGCATTAAACTACCCATAACACCAGGACCAGCACACACACGCTCACGCATTAAACTCCCATAACACAGGACAGCACACAACCGCTCACAGCATAAACTACCCATAACTACCAGGACCAGCACACACACCGCTCACAGCATTAAACTACCCATAACAACCAGGACCAGCACACACACCGCTCACAGCATTAAACTACCCATAACTACCAGGAGCAGCACACACACCGCTCACAGCATTAAACTACCCATAACTACCAGGAGCAGCACACACACCGCTCACAGCATGAAACTACCCATAACTACCAGGACCAGCACACACACCGCTCACAGCATTAAACTACCCATAACTACCAGGACCAGCACACACACCGCTCACAGCATTAAACTACCCATAACTACCAGGAGCAGCACACACACCGCTCACAGCATTAAACTACCCATAACTACCAGGAGCAGCACACACACCGCTCACAGCATTAAACTACCCATAACTACCAGGACCAGCACACACACCGCTCACAGCATTAAACTACCCATAACTACCAGGACCAGCACACACACCGCTCACAGCATTAAACTACCCATAACTACCAGGACCAGCACACACACCGCTCACAGCATTAAACTACCCATAACTACCAGGACCAGCACACACACCGCTCACAGCATTAAACTACCCATAACTACCAGGACCAGCACACACACCGCTCACAGCATTAAACTACCCATAACTACCAGGACCAGCACACACACCGCTCACAGCATTAAACTACCCATAACTACCAGGACCAGCACACACACCGCTCACAGCATTAAACTACCCATAACTACCAGGACCAGCACACACACCGCTCACAGCATTAAACTACCCATAACTACCAGGACCAGCACACACACCGCTCACAGCATTAAACTACCCATAACTACCAGGAGCAGCACACACACCGCTCACAGCATTAAACTACCCATAACTACCAGGAGCAGCACACACACCGCTCACAGCATTAAACTACCCATAACTACCAGGACCAGCACACACACCGCTCACAGCATTAAACTACCCATAACTACCAGGAGCAGCACACACACCGCTCACAGCATTAAACTACCCATAACTACCAGGAGCAGCACACACACCGCTCACAGCATTAAACTACCCATAACTACCAGGAGCAGCACACACACCGCTCACAGCATTAAACTACCCATAACTACCAGGACCAGCACACACACCGCTCACAGCATTAAACTACCCATAACTACCAGGAGCAGCACACACACCGCTCACAGCATTAAACTACCCATAACTACCAGGAGCAGCACACACACCGCTCACAGCATTAAACTACCCATAACTACCAGGAGCAGCACACACACCGCTCACAGCATTAAACTACCCATAACTACCAGGAGCAGCACACACACCGCTCACAGCATTAAACTACCCATAACTACCAGGAGCAGCACACACACCGCTCACAGCATTAAACTACCCATAACTACCAGGAGCAGCACACACACCGCTCACAGCATTAAACTACCCATAACTACCAGGAGCAGCACACACACCGCTCACAGCATTAAACTACCCATAACTACCAGGAGCAGCACACACACCGCTCACAGCATTAAACTACCCATAACTACCAGGACCAGCACACACACCGCTCACAGCATTAAACTACCCATAACTACCAGGAGCAGCACACACACCGCTCACAGCATTAAACTACCCATAACTACCAGGAGCAGCACACACACCGCTCACAGCATTAAACTACCCATAACTACCAGGACCAGCACACACACCGCTCACAGCATTAAACTACCCATAACTACCAGGACCAGCACACACACCGCTCACAGCATTAAACTACCCATAACAACCAGGACCAGCACACACACCGCTCACAGCATTAAACTACCCATAACTACCAGGAGCAGCACACACACCGCTCACAGCATTAAACTACCCATAACTACCAGGACCAGCACACACACCGCTCACAGCATTAAACTACCCATAACTACCAGGACCAGCACACACACCGCTCACAGCATTAAACTACCCATAACTACCAGGACCAGCACACACACCGCTCACAGCATTAAACTACCCATAACTACCAGGAGCAGCACACACACCGCTCACAGCATTAAACTACCCATAACTACCAGGAGCAGCACACACACCGCTCACAGCATTAAACTACCCATAACTACCAGGAGCAGCACACACACCGCTCACAGCATTAAACTACCCATAACTACCAGGAGCAGCACACACACCGCTCACAGCATTAAACTACCCATAACTACCAGGAGCAGCACACACACCGCTCACAGCATTAAACTACCCATAACTACCAGGAGCAGCACACACACCGCTCACAGCATTAAACTACCCATAACTACCAGGACCAGCACACACACCGCTCACAGCATTAAACTACCCATAACTACCAGGAGCAGCACACACACCGCTCACAGCATTAAACTACCCATAACTACCAGGAGCAGCACACACACCGCTCACAGCATTAAACTACCCATAACTACCAGGAGCAGCACACACACCGCTCACAGCATTAAACTACCCATAACTACCAGGAGCAGCACACACACCGCTCACAGCATTAAACTACCCATAACTACCAGGAGCAGCACACACACCGCTCACAGCATTAAACTACCCATAACTACCAGGAGCAGCACACACACCGCTCACAGCATTAAACTACCCATAACTACCAGGAGCAGCACACACACCGCTCACAGCATTAAACTACCCATAACTACCAGGAGCAGCACACACACCGCTCACAGCATTAAACTACCCATAACTACCAGGAGCAGCACACACACCGCTCACAGCATTAAACTACCCATAACTACCAGGAGCAGCACACACACCGCTCACAGCATTAAACTACCCATAACTACCAGGACCAGCACACACACCGCTCACAGCATTAAACTACCCATAACTACCAGGACCAGCACACACACCGCTCACAGCATTAAACTACCCATAACTACCAGGACCAGCCCACACACCGCTCACAGCATTAAACTACCCATAACTACCAGGACCAGCCCACACACCGCTCACAGCATTAAACTACCCAGCAGCACACACACCGCTCACAGCATTAAACTACCCATAACTACCAGGACCAGCACACACACCGCTCACAGCATTAAACTACCCATAACTACCAGGAGCAGCACACACACCGCTCACAGCATTAAACTACCCATAACTACCAGGAGCAGCACACACACCGCTCACAGCATTAAACTACCCATAACTACCAGGAGCAGCACACACACCGCTCACAGCATTAAACTACCCATAACTACCAGGAGCAGCACACACACCGCTCACAGCATTAAACTACCCATAACTACCAGGACCAGCACACACATCGCTCACAGCATTAAACTACCCATAACTACCAGGAGCAGCACACACACCGCTCACAGCATTAAACTACCCATAACTACCAGGAGCAGCACACACACCGCTCACAGCATTAAACTACCCATAACTACCAGGAGCAGCACACACACCGCTCACAGCATTAAACTACCCATAACTACCAGGAGCAGCACACACACCGCTCACAGCATTAAACTACCCATAACTACCAGGACCAGCACACACACCGCTCACAGCATTAAACTACCCATAACAACCAGGACCAGCCCACACACCGCTACACAGCATTAAACTACCCATAACTACCAGGACCAGCACACACACCGCTCACAGCATTAAACTACCCATAACTACCAGGACCAGCCCACACACCGCTCACAGCATTAAACTACCCATAACTACCAGGACCAGCACACACACCGCTCACAGCATTAAACTACCCATAACTACAAGGACCAGCACACACACCGCTCACAGCATTAAACAACCCATAACTACCAGGACCAGCACACACACCGCTCACAGCTTTAAACTACCCATAACAACCAGGACCAGCACACACACCGCTCACAGCATTAAACTACCCATAACTACCAGGAGCAGCAGACACACTGCTCACAGCATTAAACTACCCATAACTACCAGGACCAGCACACTCACTGCTCACTGCATTAAACTACCCATAACTACCAGGAGCAGCACACACACCGCTCACAGCATGAAACTACCCATAAGTACCAGGACCAGCACACACACGCTCACAGCATTAAACTACCCATAACAACCAGGACCAGCACACACACCGCTCACAGCATTAAACTACCCATAACTACCAGGAGCAGCACACACACCGCTCACAGCATTAAACTACCCATAACTACCAGGACCAGCCCACACACCGCTCACAGCATTAATCTACCCATAACAACCAGGACCAGCCCACACACCGCTCACAGCATTAAACTACCCATAAATACCAGGACCAGCACACACACCGCTCACAGCATTAAACTACCCATAACTACCAGGAGCAGCACACACACCGCTCACAGCATTAAACTACCCATAACTACCAGGAGCAGCACACACACCGCTCACAGCATTAAACTACCCATAACTACCAGGAGCAGCACACACACCGCTCACAGCATTAAACTACCCATAACTACCAGGAGCAGCACACACACCGCTCACAGCATTAAACTACCCATAACTACCAGGACCAGCACACACATCGCTCACAGCATTAAACTACCCATAACTACCAGGAGCAGCACACACACCGCTCACAGCATTAAACCACCCATAACTACCAGGAGCAGCACACACACCGCTCACAGCATTAAACTACCCATAACTACCAGGAGCAGCACACACACCGCTCACAGCATTAAACTACCCATATCTACCAGGAGCAGCACACACACCGCTCACAGCATTAAACTACCCATAACTACCAGGACCAGCACACACACCGCTCACAGCATTAAACTACCCATAACAACCAGGACCAGCCCACACACCGCTACACAGCATTAAACTACCCATAACTACCAGGACCAGCACACACACCGCTCACAGCATTAAACTACCCATAACTACCAGGACCAGCCCACACACCGCTCACAGCATTAAACTACCCATAACTACCAGGACCAGCACACACACCGCTCACAGCATTAAACTACCCATAACTACAAGGACCAGCACACACACCGCTCACAGCATTAAACAACCCATAACTACCAGGACCAGCACACACACCGCTCACAGCTTTAAACTACCCATAACAACCAGGACCAGCACACACACCGCTCACAGCATTAAACTACCCATAACTACCAGGAGCAGCAGACACACTGCTCACAGCATTAAACTACCCATAACTACCAGGACCAGCACACTCACTGCTCACTGCATTAAACTACCCATAACTACCAGGAGCAGCACACACACCGCTCACAGCATGAAACTACCCATAAGTACCAGGACCAGCACACACACGCTCACAGCATTAAACTACCCATAACAACCAGGACCAGCACACACACCGCTCACAGCATTAAACTACCCATAACTACCAGGAGCAGCACACACACCGCTCACAGCATTAAACTACCCAAAACTACCAGGAGCAGCACACACACCGCTCACAGCATTAAACTACCCATAACTACCAGGAGCAGCACACACACCGCTCACAGCATTAAACTACCCATAACTACCAGGAGCAGCACACATACCGCTCACAGCATTAAACTACCCATAACTACCAGGAGCAGCACACACACCGCTCACAGCATTAAACCACCCATAACTACCAGGAGCAGCACACACATCGCTCACAGCATTAAACTACCCATAACTACCAGGAGCAGCACACACACCGCTCACAGCATTAAACTACCCATAACTACCAGGACCAGCACACACACCGCTCACAGCATTAAACTACCCATGACAACCAGGAGCAGCACACACACCGCTCACAGCATTAAACTACCCATAACTACCAGGAGCAGCACACACACCGCTCACAGCATTAAACTACCCATAACTACCAGGAGCAGCACACACACCGCCCACAGCATTAAACTACCCATAACTACCAGGTGCACACACACCGCTCACAGCATTAAACTACCCATAACAACCAGGACCAGCACACACACCGCTCACAGCATGAAACTACCCATAACTACCAGGAGCAGCACACACACCGCTCACAGCATTAAACTACCCATAACTACCAGGACCAGAACACACACCGCTCACAGCATTAAACTACCCATAACAAACAGGACAAGACAACACACCGCTCACAGCACTAAACTACCCATAACTACCAGGAGCAGCACACACACCGGTCACAGCATTAAACTACCCATAATTTCCAGGAGCAGCAGACACACCGCTCACAGCATTAAACTACCCATAACAACCAGGACCAGCACACACACCGCTCACAGCATGAAACTACCCATAACTACCAGGACCAGCACACACACCGCTCACAGCATTAAACTACCCATAACTACCAGGACCAGCCCACACACCGCTCACAGCATTAATCTACCCATAACAACCAGGACCAGCCCACACACCACTCACAGCATTAAACTACCCATAAATACCAGGACCAGCACACACACCGCTCACAGCATTAAACTACCCATAACTACCAGGACCAGCCCACACACCACTCACAGCATTAAACTACCCATAACTACCAGGACCAGCCCACACACCGCTCACAGCATTAATCTACCCATAACAACCAGGACCAGCCCACACACCGCTCACAGCATTAAACTACCCATAATTACCAGGACCAGCACACACACCGCTCACAGCATTAAACTACCCATAACTACCAGGACCAGCCCACACACCGCTCACAGCATTAAACTAACCATAACAACCAGGACCAGCCCACACACCGCTCACAGCATTAAACTACCCATAACTACCAGGACCAGCCCACACACCGCTCACAGCATTAAACTACCCATAACAACCAGGACCAGCCCACACACCGCTCACAGCATTAAACTACCCATAAATACCAGGACCAGCACACACACCGCTCACAGCATTAAACTACCCATAACTACCAGGACCAGCCCACACACCGCTCACAGCATTAAACTACCCATGACAACCAGGAGCAGCACACACACCGCTCACAGCATTAAACTACCCATAACTACCAGGAGCAGCACACACACCGCTCACAGCATTAAACTACCCATAACTACCAGGAGCAGCACACACACCGCTCACAGCATTAAACTACCCATAACTACCAGGACCAGAACACACACCGCTCACAGCATTAAACTACCCATAACTACCAGGCCCAGCCCACATCCCGCTCACAGCATTAAACTACCCATAACAAACAGGACCAGACAAAACACCGCTCACAGCATTAAACTACCCATAACAACCAGGACCAGCACACACACCGCTCACAGCATGAAACTACCCATAACTACCAGGACCAGCACACACACCGCTCACAGCATTAAACTACCCATAACTACCAGGACCAGCCCACACACCGCTCACAGCATTAATCTACCCATAACAACCAGGACCAGCCCACACACCTCTCACAGCATTAAACTACCCATAAATACCAGGACCAGCACACACACCGCTCACAGCATTAAACTACCCATAACTACCAGGACCAGTCCACACACCACTCACAGCATTAAACTACCCATAACTACCAGGACCAGCCCACACACCGCTCACAGCATTAATCTACCCATAACAACCAGGACCAGCCCACACACCGCTCACAGCATTAAACTACCCATAAATACCAGGACCAGCACACACACCGCTCACAGCATTAAACTACCCATAACTACCAGGACCAGCCCACACACCGCTCACAGCATTAAACTACCCATAACAACCAGGACCAGCCCACACACCGCTCACAGCATTAAACTACCCATAACTACCAGGACCAGCCCACACACCACTCACAGCATTAAACTACCCATAACTACCAGGACCAGCCCACACACCGCTCACAGCATTAATCTACCCATAACAACCAGGACCAGCCCACACACCGCTCACAGCATTAAACTACCCATAAATACCAGCACCAGCACACACACCGCTCACAGCATTAAACTACCCATAACTACCAGGACCAGCCCACACACCGCTCACAGCATTAAACTACCCATAACTACCAGGACCAGCCCAGACACCGCTCACAGCATTAAACTACCCATGACAACCAGGAGCAGCACACACACCGCTCACAGCATTAAACTACCCATAACTACCAGGAGCAGCACACACACCGCTCACAGCATTAAACTACCCATAACTACCAGGAGCAGCACACACACCGCTCACAGCATTAAACTACCCATAACTACCAGGACCAGCACACACACCGCTCACAGCATTAAACTACCCATAACTACCAGGACCAGCCCACACACCGCTCACAGCATTAAACTACCCATAACAACCAGGACCAGCCCACACACCGCTCACAGCATTAAACTACCCATAACTACCAGGACCAGCCCACACACCACTCACAGCATTAAACTACCCATAACTACCAGGACCAGCCCACACACCGCTCACAGCATTAATCTACCCATAACAACCAGGACCAGCCAACACACCGCTCACAGCATTAAACTACCCATAAATACCAGGACCAGCACACACACCGCTCACAGCATTAAACTACCCATAACTACCAGGACCAGCCCAGACACCGCTCACAGCATTAAACTACCCATGACAACCAGGAGCAGCACACACACCGCTCACAGCATTAAACTACCCATAACTACCAGGAGCAGCACACACACCGCTCACAGCATTAAACTACCCATAACTACCAGGAGCAGCACACACACCGCTCACAGCATTAAACTACCCATAACTACCAGGACCAGCACACACACCGCTCACAGCATTAAACTACCCATAACTACCAGGACCAGCCCACACACCGCTCACAGCATTAAACTACCCATAACAACCAGGACCAGCCCACACACCGCTCACAGCATTAAACTACCCATAACTACCAGGACCAGCCCACACACCACTCACAGCATTAAACTACCCATAACTACCAGGACCAGCCCACACACCGCTCACAGCATTAAACTACCCATAAATACCAGGACCAGCACACACACCGCTCACAGCATTAAACTACCCATAACTACCAGGACCAGCCCACACACCGCTCACAGCATTAAACTACCCATAACTACCAGGACCAGCACACACACCGCTCACAGCATTAAACTACCCATAACTACCAGGACCAGCACACACACCGCTCACAGCATTAAACTACCCATAACTACCAGGAGCAGCACACACACCGCTCACAGCATTAAACTACCCATAACTACCAGGACCAGAACACACACCGCTCACAGCATTAAACTACCCATAACTACCAGGACCAGCCCACATCCCGCTCACAGCATTAAACTACCCATAACAAACAGGACCAGACAACACACCGCTCACAGCATTAAACTACCCATAACTACCAGGAGCAGCACACACACCGCTCACAGCATTAAACTACCCATAACTACCAGGAGCAGCAGACACACCACTCACAGCATTAAACTACCCATAACAACCAGGACCAGCACACACACCGCTCACAGCATGAAACTACCCATAACTACCAGGACCAGCACACACACCGCTCACAGCATTAAACTACCCTTAACTACCAGGACCAGCCCACACACCGCTCACAGCATTAATCTACCCATAACAACCAGGACCAGCCCACACACCGCTCACAGCATTAAACTACCCATAAATACCAGGACCAGCACACACACCGCTCACAGCATTAAACTACCCATAACTACCAGGACCAGCCCACACACCACTCACAGCATTAAACTACCCATAACTACCAGGACCAGCCCACACACCGCTCACAGCATTAATCTACCCATAACAACCAGGACCAGCCCACACACCGCTCACAGCATTAAACTACCCATAAATACCAGGACCAGCACACACACCGCTCACAGCATTAAACTACCCATAACTACCAGGACCAGCCCAGACACCGCTCACAGCATTAAACTACCCATGACAACCAGGAGCAGCACACACACCGCTCACAGCATTAAACTACCCATAACTACCAGGAGCAGCACACACACCGCTCACAGCATTAAACTACCCATAACTACCAGGAGCAGCACACACACCGCTCACAGCATTAAACTACCCATAACTACCAGGACCAGCACACACACCGCTCACAGCATTAAACTACCCATAACTACCAGGACCAGCACACACACCGCTCACTGCATTAAACTACCCATAACTACCAGGAGCAGCACACACACCGCTCACAATATGAAACTACCCATAACTACCAGGAGCAGCACACACACCGCTCACAGCATGAAACTACCCATAACTACCAGGACCAGCACACACACGCTCACAGCATTAAACTACCCATAACTACCAGGAGCAGCACACACACCGCTCACAGCATTAAACTACCCATAACTACCAGGAGCAGCACACACACCGCTCGCAGCATTAAACTACCCATAACTACCAGGAGCAGCACACACACCGCTCACAGCATTAAACTACCCATAACTACCAGGAGCAGCACACACACCGCTCACAGCATTAAACTACCCATAACTACCAGGAGCAGCACACATACCGCTCACAGCATTAAACTACCCATAACTACCAGGAGCAGCACACACACCGCTCACAGCATTAAACCACCCATAACTACCAGGAGCAGCACACACATCGCTCACAGCATTAAACTACCCATAACTACCAGGAGCAGCACACACACCGCTCACAGCATTAAACTACCCATAACTACCAGGAGCAGCAGACACACCGCTCACAGCATGAAACTACCCATAACAACCAGGACCAGCACACACACCGCTCACAGCATGAAACTACCCATAACTACCAGGACCAGCACACACACTGCTCACAGCATTAAACTACCCATAACTACCAGGACCAGCCCACACACCGCTCACAGCATTAATCTACCCATAACAACCAGGACCAGCCCACACACCGCTCACAGCATTAAACTACCCATAAATACCAGGACCAGCACACACACCGCTCACAGCATTAAACTACCCATAACTACCAGGACCAGCCCACACACCGCTCACAGCATTAAACTACCCATAACAACCAGGACCAGCCCACACACCGCTCACAGCATTAAACTACCCATAACTACCAGGACCAGCCCACACACCGCTCACAGCATTAATCTACCCATAACAACCAGGACCAGCCCACACACCGCTCACAGCATTAAACTACCCATAAATACCAGGACCAGCACACACACCTCTCACAGCATTAAACTACCCATAACTACCAGGAGCAGCACACACACCGCTCACAGCATTAATCTACCCATAACAACCAGGACCAGCCCACACACCGCTCACAGCATTAAACTACCCATAACTACCAGGACCAGCACACACACCGCTCACAGCATTAATCTACCCATAACAACCAGGACCAGCCCACACACCGCTCACAGCATTAAACTACCCATAAATACCAGGACCAGCACACACACCGCTCACAGCATTAAACTACCCATAACTACCAGGACCAGCCCACACACCGCTCACAGCATTAAACTACCCATAACAACCAGGACCAGCCCACACACCGCTCACAGCATTAAACTACCCATAACTACCAGGACCAGCCCACACACCGCTCACAGCATTAATCTACCCATAACAACCAGGACCAGCCCACACACCGCTCACAGCATTAAACTACCCATAAATACCAGGACCAGCACACACACCTCTCACAGCATTAAACTACCCATAACTACCAGGAGCAGCACACACACCGCTCACAGCATTAATCTACCCATAACAACCAGGACCAGCCCACACACCGCTCACAGCATTAAACTACCCATAACTACCAGGACCAGCACACACACCGCTCACAGCATTAAACTACCCATAACTACCAGGAGCAGCACACACACCGCTCACAGCATTAAACTACCCATAACTACCAGGACCAGAACACACACCGCTCACAGCATTAAACTACCCATAACTACCAGGACCAGCCCACATCCCGCACACAGCATTAAACTACCCATAACAAACAGGACCAGACAACACACCGCTCACAGCATTAAACTACCCATAACTACCAGGACCAGCACACACACCGCTCACAGCATTAAACTACCCATAACTACCAGGAGCAGCAGACACACCACTCACAGCATTAAACTACCCATAACAACCAGGACCAGCACACACACCGCTCACAGCATGAAACTACCCATAACTACCAGGACCAGCACACACACCGCTCACAGCATTAAACTACCCATAACTACCAGGACCAGCCCACACACCGCTCACAGCATTAATCTACCCATAACAACCAGGACCAGCCCACACACCGCTCACAGCATTAAACTACCCATAAATACCAGGACCAGCACACACACCGCTCACAGCATTAAACTACCCATAACTACCAGGACCAGCCCACACACCGCTCACAGCATTAAACTACCCATAACAACCAGGACCAGCCCACACACCGCTCACAGCATTAAACAACCCATAACTACCAGGACCAGCCCACACACCGCTCACAGCATTAATCTACCCATAACAACCAGGACCAGCCCACACACCGCTCACAGCATTAAACTACCCATAAATACCAGGACCAGCACACACACCTCTCACAGCATTAAACTACCCATAACTACCAGGAGCAGCACACACACCGCTCACAGCATTAATCTACCCATAACAACCAGGACCAGCCCACACACCGCTCACAGCATTAAACTACCCATAACTACCAGGACCAGAACACACACCGCTCACAGCATTAAACTACCCATAACTACCAGGACCAGCCCACATCCCGCACACAGCATTAAACTACCCATAACAAACAGGACCAGACAACACACCGCTCACAGCATTAAACTACCCATAACTACCAGGACCAGCACACACACCGCTCACAGCATTAAACTACCCATAACTACCAGGAGCAGCAGACACACCACTCACAGCATTAAACTACCCATAACAACCAGGACCAGCACACACACCGCTCACAGCATGAAACTACCCATAACTACCAGGACCAGCACACACACCGCTCACAGCATTAAACTACCCATAACTACCAGGACCAGCCCACACACCGCTCACAGCATTAATCTACCCATAACAACCAGGACCAGCCCACACACCGCTCACAGCATTAAACTACCCATAACTACCAGGACCAGCCCACACACCGCTCACAGCATTAATCTACCCATAACAACCAGGACCAGCCCACACACCGCTCACAGCATTAAACTACCCATAAATACCAGGACCAGCACACACACCGCTCACAGCATTAAACTACCCATAACTACCAGGAGCAGCACACACACCGCTCACAGCATTAAACTACCCATAACTACCAGGACCAGCACACACACCGCTCACAGCATTAAACTACCCATAACAACCAGGACCAGCACACACACCGCTCACAGCATTAAACTACCCATAACTACCAGGAGCAGCACACACACCGCTCACAGCATTAAACTACCCATAACTACCAGGACCAGCCCACACACCGCTCACAGCATTAATCTACCCATAACAACCAGGACCAGCCCACACATCGCTCACAGCATTAAACTACCCATAAATACCAGGACCAGCACACACACCGCTCACTGCATTAAACTACCCATAATTACCAGGAGCAGCACACACACCGCTCACAGCATGAAACTACCCATAACTACCAGGAGCAGCACACACACCGCTCACAGCATGAAACTACCCATAACTACCAGGAGCAGCCCACACACCACTCACAGCATTAAACTACCCATAACTACCAGGACCAGCCCACACACCGCTCACAGCATTAATTTACCCATAACAACCAGGACCAGCCCACACACCGCTCACAGCATTAAACTACCCATAAATACCAGGACCAGCACACACACCGCTCACAGCATTAAACTACCCATAACTACCAGGACCAGCCCACACACCGCTCACAGCATTAAACTACCCATAACTACCAGGACCAGCACACACACCGCTCACAGCATTAAACTACCCATAACTACCAGGACCAGCACACACACCGCTCACAGCATTAAACTACCCATAACTACCAGGAGCAGCACACACACCGCTCACAGCATTAAACTACCCATAACTACCAGGACCAGAACACACACCGCTCACAGCATTAAACTACCCATAACTACCAGGACCAGCCCACATCCCGCTCACAGCATTAAACTACCCATAACAAACAGGACCAGACAACACACCGCTCACAGCATTAAACTACCCATAACTACCAGGAGCAGCACACACACCGCTCACAGCATTAAACTACCCATAACTACCAGGAGCAGCAGACACACCACTCACAGCATTAAACTACCCATAACAACCAGGACCAGCACACACACCGCTCACAGCATGAAACTACCCATAACTACCAGGTCCAGCACACACACCGCTCACAGCATTAAACTACCCATAACTACCAGGACCAGCCCACACACCGCTCACAGCATTAATCTACCCATAACAACCAGGACCAGCCCACACACCGCTCACAGCATTAAACTAACCATAAATACCAGGACCAGCACACACACCGCTCACAGCATTAAACTACCCATAACTACCAGGACCAGCCCACACACCACTCACAGCATTAAACTACCCATAACTACCAGGACCAGCCCACACACCGCTCACAGCATTAATCTACCCATAACAACCAGGACCAGCCCACACACCGCTCACAGCATTAAACTACCCATAAATACCAGGACCAGCACACACACCGCTCACAGCATTAAACTACCCATAACTACCAGGACCAGCCCACACCCCGCTCACAGCATTAAACTACCCATAACAACCAGGACCAGCCCACACACCGCTCACAGCATTAAACTACCCATAACTACCAGGACCAGCCCACACACCGCTCACAGCATTAATCTACCCATAACAACCAGGACCAGCCCACACACCGCTCACAGCATTAAACTACCCATAAATACCAGGACCAGCACACACACCTCTCACAGCATTAAACTACCCATAACTACCAGGAGCAGCACACACACCGCTCACAGCATTAATCTACCCATAACAACCAGGACCAGCCCACACACCGCTCACAGCATTAAACTACCCATAACTACCAGGACCAGCACACACACCGCTCACAGCATTAAACTACCCATAACTACCAGGAGCAGCACACACACCGCTCACAGCATTAAACTACCCATAACTACCAGGACCAGAACACACACCGCTCACAGCATTAAACTACCCATAACTACCAGGACCAGCCCACATCCCGCACACAGCATTAAACTACCCATAACAAACAGGACCAGACAACACACCGCTCACAGCATTAAACTACCCATAACTACCAGGACCAGCACACACACCGCTCACAGCATTAAACTACCCATAACTACCAGGAGCAGCAGACACACCACTCACAGCATTAAACTACCCATAACTACCAGGAGCAGCACACACACCGCTCACAGCATTAAACTACCCATAACTACCAGGACCAGAACACACACCGCTCACAGCATTAAACTACCCATAACTACCAGGACCAGCCCACATCCCGCTCACAGCATTAAACTACCCATAACAAACAGGACCAGACAACACACCGCTCACAGCATTAAACTACCCATAACTACCAGGAGCAGCACACACACCGCTCACAGCATTAAACTACCCATAACTACCAGGAGCAGCAGACACACCACTCACAGCATTAAACTACCCATAACAACCAGGACCAGCACACACACCGCTCACAGCATGAAACTACCCATAACTACCAGGTCCAGCACACACACCGCTCACAGCATTAAACTACCCATAACTACCAGGACCAGCCCACACACCGCTCACAGCATTAATCTACCCATAACAACCAGGACCAGCCCACACACCGCTCACAGCATTAAACTAACCATAAATACCAGGACCAGCACACACACCGCTCACAGCATTAAACTACCCATAACTACCAGGACCAGCCCACACACCACTCACAGCATTAAACTACCCATAACTACCAGGACCAGCCCACACACCGCTCACAGCATTAATCTACCCATAACAACCAGGACCAGCCCACACACCGCTCACAGCATTAAACTACCCATAAATACCAGGACCAGCACACACACCGCTCACAGCATTAAACTACCCATAACTACCAGGACCAGCCCACACACCGCTCACAGCATTAAACTACCCATAACAACCAGGACCAGCCCACACACCGCTCACAGCATTAAACTACCCATAACTACCAGGACCAGCCCACACACCGCTCACAGCATTAATCTACCCATAACAACCAGGACCAGCCCACACACCGCTCACAGCATTAAACTACCCATAAATACCAGGACCAGCACACACACCTCTCACAGCATTAAACTACCCATAACTACCAGGAGCAGCACACACACCGCTCACAGCATTAAACTACCCATAACTACCAGGACCAGAACACACACCGCTCACAGCATTAAACTACCCATAACTACCAGGACCAGCCCACATCCCGCACACAGCATTAAACTACCCATAACAAACAGGACCAGACAACACACCGCTCACAGCATTAAACTACCCATAACTACCAGGACCAGCACACACACCGCTCACAGCATTAAACTACCCATAACTACCAGGAGCAGCAGACACACCACTCACAGCATTAAACTACCCATAACAACCAGGACCAGCACACACACCGCTCACAGCATGAAACTACCCATAACTACCAGGACCAGCACACACACCGCTCACAGCATTAAACTACCCATAACTACCAGGACCAGCCCACACACCGCTCACAGCATTAATCTACCCATAACAACCAGGACCAGCCCACACACCGCTCACAGCATTAAACTACCCATAAATACCAGGACCAGCACACACACCGCTCACAGCATTAAACTACCCATAACTACCAGGACCAGCCCGCACACCACTCACAGCATTAAACTACCCATAACTACCAGGACCAGCCCACACACCGCTCACAGCATTAATCTACCCATAACAACCAGGACCAGCCCACACACCGCTCACAGCATTAAACTACCCATAAATACCAGGACCAGCACACACACCGCTCACAGCATTAAACTACCCATAACTACCAGGAGCAGCACACACACCGCTCACAGCATTAAACTACCCGTAACTACCAGGACCAGCACACACACCGCTCACAGCATTAAACTACCCATAACAACCAGGACCAGCACACACACCGCTCACAGCATTAAACTACCCATAACTACCAGGAGCAGCACACACACCGCTCACAGCATTAAACTACCCATAACTACCAGGACCAGCCCACACACCACTCACAGCATTAATCTACCCATAACAACCAGGACCAGCCCACACATCGCTCACAGCATTAAACTACCCATAAATACCAGGACCAGCACACACACCGCTCACTGCATTAAACTACCCATAACTACCAGGAGCAGCACACACACCGCTCACAGCATGAAACTACCCATAACTACCAGGAGCAGCACACACACCGCTCACAGCATGAAACTACCCATAACTACCAGGAGCAGCCCACACACCACTCACAGCATTAAACTACCCATAACTACCAGGACCAGCCCACACACCGCTCACAGCATTAATTTACCCATAACAACCAGGACCAGCCCAAACACCGCTCACAGAATTAAACTACCCATAAATACCAGGACCAGCACACACACCGCTCACAGCATTAAACTACCCATAACTACCAGGACCAGCCCACACACCGCTCACAGCATTAAACTACCCATAACTACCAGGACCAGCACACACACCGCTCACAGCATTAAACTACCCATAACTACCAGGACCAGCACACACACCGCTCACAGCATTAAACTACCCATAACTACCAGGAGCAGCACACACACCGCTCACAGCATTAAACTACCCATAACTACCAGGACCAGAACACACACCGCTCACAGCATTAAACTACCCATAACTACCAGGACCAGCCCACATCCCGCTCACAGCATTAAACTACCCATAACAAACAGGACCAGACAACACACCGCTCACAGCATTAAACTACCCATAACTACCAGGAGCAGCACACACACCGCTCACAGCATTAAACTACCCATAACTACCAGGAGCAGCAGACACACCACTCACAGCATTAAACTACCCATAACAACCAGGACCAGCACACACACCGCTCACAGCATGAAACTACCCATAACTACCAGGTCCAGCACACACACCGCTCACAGCATTAAACTACCCATAACTACCAGGACCAGCCCACACACCGCTCACAGCATTAATCTACCCATAACAACCAGGACCAGCCCACACACCGCTCACAGCATTAAACTAACCATAAATACCAGGACCAGCACACACACCGCTCACAGCATTAAACTACCCATAACTACCAGGACCAGCCCACACACCACTCACAGCATTAAACTACCCATAACTACCAGGACCAGCCCACACACCGCTCACAGCATTAATCTACCCATAACAACCAGGACCAGCCCACACACCGCTCACAGCATTAAACTACCCATAAATACCAGGACCAGCACACACACCGCTCACAGCATTAAACTACCCATAACTACCAGGACCAGCCCACACACCGCTCACAGCATTAAACTACCCATAACAACCAGAACCAGCCCACACACCGCTCACAGCATTAAACTACCCATAACTACCAGGACCAGCCCACACAACACTCACAGCATTAAACTACCCATAACTACCAGGACCAGCCCACACACCGCTCACAGCATTAAACTACCCATAAATACCAGGACCAGCACACACACCGCTCACAGCATTAAACTACCCATAACTACCAGGACCAGCCCACACACCGCTCACAGCATTAAACTACCCATAACTACCAGGACCAGCACACACACCGCTCACAGAATTAAACTACCCATAACTACCAGGACCAGCACACACACCGCTCACAGCATTAAACTACCCATAACTACCAGGAGCAGCACACACACCGCTCACAGCATTAAACTACCCATAACTACCAGGACCAGAACACACACCGCTCACAGCATTAAACTACCCATAACTACCAGGACCAGCCCACATCCCGCTCACAGCATTAAACTACCCATAACAAACAGGACCAGACAACACACCGCTCACAGCATTAAACTACCCATAACTACCAGGAGCAGCACACACACCGCTCACAGCATTAAACTACCCATAACTACCAGGAGCAGCAGACACACCACTCACAGCATTAAACTACCCATAACAACCAGGACCAGCACACACACCGCTCACAGCATGAAACTACCCATAACTACCAGGACCAGCACACACACCGCTCACAGCATTAAACTACCCTTAACTACCAGGACCAGCCCACACACCGCTCACAGCATTAATCTACCCATAACAACCAGGACCAGCCCACACACCGCTCACAGCATTAAACTACCCATAAATACCAGGACCAGCACACACACCGCTCACAGCATTAAACTACCCATAACTACCAGGACCAGCCCACACACCACTCACAGCATTAAACTACCCATAACTACCAGGACCAGCCCACACACCGCTCACAGCATTAATCTACCCATAACAACCAGGACCAGCCCACACACCGCTCACAGCATTAAACTACCCATAAATACCAGGACCAGCACACACACCGCTCACAGCATTAAACTACCCATAACTACCAGGACCAGCCCAGACACCGCACACAGCATTAAACTACCCATGACAACCAGGAGCAGCACACACACCGCTCACAGCATTAAACTACCCATAACTACCAGGAGCAGCACACACGCCGCTCACAGCATTAAACTACCCATAACTACCAGGAGCAGCACACACACCGCTCACAGCATTAAACTACCCATAACTACCAGGACCAGCACACACACCGCTCACAGCATTAAACTACCCATAACTACCAGGACCAGCACACACACCGCTCACTGCATTAAACTACCCATAACTACCAGGAGCAGCACACACACCGCTCACAGCATGAAACTACCCATAACTACCAGGAGCAGCACACACACCGCTCACAGCATGAAACTACCCATAACTACCAGGACCAGCACACACACGCTCACAGCATTAAACTACCCATAACTACCAGGAGCAGCACACACACCGCTCACAGCATTAAACTACCCATAACTACCAGGAGCAGCACACACACCGCTCACAGCATTAAACTACCCATAACTACCAGGAGCAGCACACACACCGCTCACAGCATTAAACTACCCATAACTACCAGGAGCAGCACACACACCGCTCACAGCATTAAACTACCCATAACTACCAGGAGCAGCACACATACCGCTCACAGCATTAAACTACCCATAACTACCAGGAGCAGCACACACACCGCTCACAGCATTAAACCACCCATAACTACCAGGAGCAGCACACACATCGCTCACAGCATTAAACTACCCATAACTACCAGGAGCAGCACACACACCGCTCACAGCATTAAACTACCCATAACTACCAGGAGCAGCAGACACACCGCTCACAGCATTAAACTACCCATAACAACCAGGACCAGCACACACACCGCTCACAGCATGAAACTACCCATAACTACCAGGACCAGCACACACACTGCTCACAGCATTAAACTACCCATAACTACCAGGACCAGCCCACACACCGCTCAAAGCATTAATCTACCCATAACAACCAGGACCAGCCCACACACCGCTCACAGCATTAAACTACCCATAAATACCAGGACCTGCACACACACCGCTCACAGCATTAAACTACCCATAACTACCAGGACCAGCCCACACACCACTCACAGCATTAAACTACCCATAACTACCAGGACCAGCCCACACACCGCTCACAGCATTAATCTACCCATAACAACCAGGACCAGCCCACACACCGCTCACAGCATTAAACTACCCATAAATACCAGGACCAGCACACACACCGCTCACAGCATTAAACTACCCATAACTACCAGGACCAGCCCACACACCGCTCACAGCATTAAACTACCCATAACAACCAGGACCAGCCCACACACCGCTCACAGCATTAAACTACCCATAACTACCAGGACCAGCCCACGTCCCGCACACAGCATTAAACTACCCATAAATACCAGGACCAGCACACACACCGCTCACAGCATTAAACTACCCATAACTACCAGGAGCAGCACACACACCGCTCACAGCATTAAACTACCCATAACTACCAGGACCAGAACACACACCGCTCACAGCATTAAACAACCCATAACTACCAGGACCAGCCCACGTCCCGCACACAGCATTAAACTACCCATAACAAACAGGACCAGACAACACACCGCTCACAGCATTAAACTACCCATAACTACCAGGACCAGCACACACACCGCTCACAGCATTAAACTACCCATAACTACCAGGAGCAGCAGACACACCACTCACAGCATTAAACTACCCATAACAACCAGGACCAGCACACACACCGCTCACAGCATGAAACTACCCATAACTACCAGGACCAGCACACACACCGCTCACAGCATTAAACTACCCATAACTACCAGGACCAGCCCACACACCGCTCACAGCATTAATCTACCCATAACAACCAGGACCAGCCCACACACCGCTCACAGCATTAAACTACCCATAAATACCAGGACCAGCACACACACCGCTCACAGCATTAAACTACCCATAACTACCAGGACCAGCACACACACCGCTCACAGCATTAAACTACCCATAACTACCAGGAGCAGCACACACACCGCTCACAGCATTAAACTACCCATAACTACCAGGAGCAGCACACACACCGCTCACAGCATTAAACCACCCATAACTACCAGGAGCAGCACACACATCGCTCAAAGCATTAAACTACCCATAACTACCAGGAGCAGCACACACACCGCTCACAGCATTAAACTACCCATAACTACCAGGACCAGCACACACACCGCTCACAGCATTAAACTACCCATGACAACCAGGAGCAGCACACACACCGCTCACAGCATTAAACTACCCATAACTACCAGGACCAGCCCACACACCACTCACAGCATTAAACTACCCATAACTACCAGGACCAGCACACACACCGCTCACAGCATTAAACTACCCATAACTACCAGGACCAGCACACACACCGCTCACAGCATTAAACTACCCATAACTACCAGGAGCAGCACACACACCGCTCACAGCATTAAACTACCCATAACTACCAGGACCAGAACACACACCGCTCACAGCATTAAACTACCCATAACTACCAGGACCAGCCCACATCCCGCTCACAGCATTAAACTACCCATAACAAACAGGACCAGCACACACACCGCTCACAGCATGAAACTACCCATAACTACCAGGTCCAGCACACACACCGCTCACAGCATTAAACTACCCATAACTACCAGGACCAGCCCACACACAAGCTCACAGCATTAATCTACCCATAACAACCAGGACCAGCCCACACACCGCTCACAGCATTAAACTACCCATAAATACCAGGACCAGCCCAAACACCGCTCACAGCATTAATCTACCCATAACAACCAGGACCAGCCCACACACCGCTCACAGCATTAAACTACCCATAAATACCAGGACCAGCACACACACCGCTCACAGCATTAAACTACCCATAACTACCAGGACCAGCCCACACACCACTCACAGCATTAAACTACCCATAACTGCCAGGACCAGCCCACACACCGCTCACAGCATTAATCTACCCATAACAACCAGGACCAGCCCACACACCGCTCACAGCATTAAACTACCCATAAATACCAGGACCAGCACACACACCGCTCACAGCATTAAACTACCCATAACTACCAGGACCAGCCCACACACCGCTCACAGCATTAAACTACCCATGACACCCAGGAGCAGCACACACACCGGTCACAGCATTAAACTACCCATAACTACCAGGAGCAGCACACACACCGCTCACAGCATTAAACTACCCATAACTACCAGGAGCAGCACACACACCGCTCACAGCATTAAACTACCCATAACTACCAGGACCAGCACACACACCGCTCACAGCATTAAACTACCCATAACAACCAGGACCAGCACACACACCGCTCACAGCATTAAACTACCCATAACTACCAGGACCAGAAAACACACCGCTCACAGCATTAAACTACCCATAACTACCAGGCCCAGCCCACATCCCGCTCACAGCATTAAACTACCCATAACAAACAGGACCAGACAACACACCGCTCACAGCATTAAACTACCCATAACTACCAGGAGCAGCACACACACCGCTCACAGCATTAAACTACCCATAACTACCAGGAGCAGCAGACACACCGCTCACAGCATTAAACTACCCATAACAACCAGGACCAGCACACACACCGCTCACAGCATGAAACTACCCATAACTACCAGGACCAGCACACACACCGCTCACAGCATTAATCTACCCATAACAACCAGGACCAGCCCACACACCGCTCACAGCATTAAACTACCCATAAATACCAGGACCAGCACACACACCGCTCACAGCATTAAACTACCCATAACTACCAGGACCAGCCCACACACCACTCACAGCATTAAACTACCCATAACTACCAGGACCAGCCCACACACCGCTCACAGCATTAATCTACCCATAACAACCAGGACCAGCCCACACACCGCTCACAGCATTAAACTACCCATAACTACCAGGACCAGCCCACACACCGCTCACAGCATTAATCTACCCATAACAACCAGGACCAGCCCACACACCGCTCACAGCATTAAACTACCCATAAATACCAGGACCAGCACACACACCGCTCACAGCATTAAACTACCCATAACTACCAGGACCAGCCCACACACCGCTCACAGCATTAAACTACCCATGACAACCAGGAGCAGCACACACACCGCTCACAGCATTAAACTACCCATAACTACCAGGAGCAGCACACACACCGCTCACAGCATTAAACTACCCATAACTACCAGGAGCAGCACACACACCGCTCACAGCATTAAACTACCCATAACTACCAGGACCAGCACACACACCGCTCACAGCATTAAACTACCCATAACAACCAGGACCAGCACACACACCGCTCACAGCATTAAACTACCCATAACTACCAGGACCAGAACACACACCGCTCACAGCATTAAACTACCCATAACTACCAGGCCCAGCCCACATCCCGCTCACAGCATTAAACTACCCATAACAAACAGGACCAGACAACACACCGCTCACAGCATTAAACTACCCATAACTACCAGGAGCAGCACACACACCGCTCACAGCATTAAACTACCCATAACTACCAGGAGCAGCAGACACACCGCTCACAGCATTAAACTACCCATAACAACCAGGACCAGCATACACACCGCTCACAGCATGAAACTACCCATAACTACCAGGACCAGCACACACACCGCTCACAGCATTAATCTACCCATAACAACCAGGACCAGCCCACACACCGCTCACAGCATTAAACTACCCATAAATACCAGGACCAGCACACACACCGCTCACAGCATTAAACTACCCATAACTACCAGGACCAGCCCACACACCACTCACAGCATTAAACTACCCATAACTACCAGGACCAGCCCACACACCGCTCACAGCATTAATCTACCCATAACAACCAGGACCAGCCCACACACCGCTCACAGCATTAAACTACCCATAAATACCAGGACCAGCACACACACCGCTCACAGCATTAAACTACCCATAACTACCAGGACCAGCCCACACACCGCTCACAGCATTAAACTACCCATGACAACCAGGAGCAGCACACACACCGCTCACAGCATTAAACTACCCATAACTACCAGGAGCAGCACACACACCGCTCACAGTATTAAACTACCCATAACTACCAGGAGCAGCACACACACCGCTCACAGCATTAAACTACCCATAACAAACAGGACCAGACAACACACCGCTCACAGCATTAAACTACCCATAACTACCTGGAGCAGCACACACACCGCTCACAGCATTAAACTACCCATAACTACCAGGAGCAGCAGACACACCGCTCACAGCATTAAACTACCCATAACAACCAGGACCAGCACACACACCGCTCACAGCATGAAACTACCCATAACTACCAGGACCAGCACACACACCGCTCACAGCATTAATCTACCCATAACAACCAGGACCAGCCCACACACCGCTCACAGCATTAAACTACCCATAAATACCAGGACCAGCACACACACCGCTCACAGCATTAAACTACCCATAACTACCAGGACCAGCCCACACACCACTCACAGCATTAAACTACCCATAACTACCAGGACCAGCCCACACACCGCTCACAGCATTAATCTACCCATAACAACCAGGACAAGCCCACACACCGCTCACAGCATTAAACTACCCATAAATACCAGGACCAGCACACACACCGCTCACAGCATTAAACTACCCATAACTACCAGGACCAGCCCACACACCGCTCACAGCATTAAACTACCCATAACTACCAGGACCAGCCCACACACCGCTCACAGCATTAAACTACCCATAACTACCAGGACCAGCACACACACCGCTCACAGCATTAAACTACCCATAACTACCAGGACCAGCACACACACCGCTCACAGCATTAAACTACCCATAACTACCAGGAGCAGCACACACACCGCTCACAGCATTAAACTACCCATAACTACCAGGACCAGAACACACACCGCTCACAGCATTAAACTACCCATAACTACCAGGACCAGCCCACATCCCGCTCACAGCATTAAACTACCCATAACAAACAGGACCAGACAACACACCGCTCACAGCATTAATCTACCCATAACAACCAGGACCAGCCCACACACCGCTCACAGCATTAAACTACCCATAAATACCAGGACCAGCACACACACCGCTCACAGCATTAAACTACCCATAACTACCAGGACCAGCCCACACACCGCTCACAGCATTAAACTACCCATAACAACCAGGACCAGCCCACACACCGCTCACAGCATTAAACTACCCATAACTACCAGGACCAGCCCACACACCACTCACAGCATTAAACTACCCATAACTACCAGGACCAGACAACACACCGCTGACAGCATTAAACTACCCATAACTACCAGGAGCAGCACACACACCGCTCACAGCATTAATCTACCCATAACAACCAGGACCAGCCCACACACCGCTCACAGCATTAAACTACCCATAAATACCAGGACCAGCCCACACACCGCTCACAGCATTAAACTACCCATAACAACCAGGACCAGCCCACACACCGCTCACAGCATTAAACTACCCATAACTACCAGGACCAGCCCACACACCACTCACAGCATTAAACTACCCATAACTACCAGGACCAGACAACACACCGCTCACAGCATTAAACTATCCATAACTACCAGGAGCAGCACACACACCGCTCACAGCATTAAACTACCCATAACTACCAGGAGCAGCAGACACACCGCTCACAGCATTAAACTACCCATAACAACCAGGACCAGCACACACACCGCTCACAGCATGAAACTACCCATAACTACCAGGACCAGCACACACACCGCTCACAGCATTAAACTACCCATAACTACCAGGACCAGCCCAAACACCGCTCACAGCATTAATCTACCCATAACAACCAGGACCAGCCCACACACCGCTCACAGCATTAAACTACCCATAAATACCAGGACCAGCACACACACCGCTCACAGCATTAAACTACCCATAACTACCAGGACCAGCCCACACACCACTCACAGCATTAAACTACCCATAACTACCAGGACCAGCCCACACACCGCTCACAGCATTAATCTACCCATAACAACCAGGACCAGCCCACACACCGCTCACAGCATTAAACTACCCATAAATACCAGGACCAGCACACACACCGCTCACAGCATTAAACTACCCATAACTACCAGGACCAGCCCACACACCGCTCACAGCATTAAACTACCCATGACAACCAGGAGCAGCACACACACCGCTCACAGCATTAAACTACCCATAACTACCAGGAGCAGCACACACACCGCTCACAGCATTAAACTACCCATAACTACCAGGAGCAGCACACACACCGCTCACAGCATTAAACTACCCATAACTACCAGGACCAGCACACACACCGCTCACAGCATTAAACTACCCATAACAACCAGGACCAGCACACACACCGCTCACAGCATTAAACTACCCATAACTACCAGGAGCAGCACACACACCGCTCACAGCATTAAACTACCCATAACTACCTGGACCAGAACACACACCGCTCACAGCATTAAACTACCCATAACTACCAGGCCCAGCCCACATCCCGCTCACAGCATTAAACTACCCATAACAAACAGGACCAGACAACACACCGCTCACAGCATTAAACTACCCATAACTACCAGGAGCAGCACACACACCGCTCACAGCATTAAACTACCCATAACTACCAGGAGCAGCAGACACACCGCTCACAGCATTAAACTACCCATAACAACCAGGACCAGCACACACACCGCTCACAGCATGAAACTACCCATAACTACCAGGACCAGCACACACACCGCTCACAGCATTAATCTACCCATAACAACCAGGACCAGCCCACACACCGCTCACAGCATTAAACTACCCATAAATACCAGGACCAGCACACACACCGCTCACAGCATTAAACTACCCATAACTACCAGGACCAGCCCACACACCACTCACAGCATTAAACTACCCATAACTACCAGGACCAGCCCACACACCGCTCACAGCATTAATCTACCCATAACAACCAGGACCAGCCCACACACCGCTCACAGCATTAAACTACCCATAAATACCAGGACCAGCACACACACCGCTCACAGCATTAAACTACCCATAACTACCAGGACCAGCCCACACACCGCTCACAGCATTAAACTACCCATAACAACCAGGACCAGCCCACACACCGCTCACAGCATTAAACTACCCATAACTACCAGGACCAGCCCACACACCACTCACAGCATTAAACTACCCATAACTACCAGGACCAGACAACACACCGCTCACAGCATTAAACTACCCATAACTACCAGGAGCAGCACACACACCGCTCACAGCATTAATCTACCCATAACAACCAGGACCAGCCCACACACCGCTCACAGCATTAAACTACCCATAAATACCAGGACCAGCACACACACCGCTAACAGCATTAAACTACCCATAACTACCAGGACCAGCCCACACACCGCTCACAGCATTAAACTACCCATAACAACCAGGACCAGCCCACACACAACTCACAGCATTAAACTACCCATAACTACCAGGCCCAGCCCACATCCCGCTCACAGCATTAAACTACCCATAACAAACAGGACCAGACAACACACCGCTCACAGCATTAAACTACCCATAACTACCTGGAGCAGCACACACACCGCTCACAGCATTAAACTACCCATAACTACCAGGAGCAGCAGACACACCGCTCACAGCATTAAACTACCCATAACAACCAGGACCAGCACACACACCGCTCACAGCATGAAACTACCCATAACTACCAGGAGCAGCACACACACCGCTCACAGCATTAATCTACCCATAACAACCAGGACCAGCCCACACACCGCTCACAGCATTAAACTACCCATAAATACCAGGACCAGCACACACACCGCTCACAGCATTAAACTACCCATAACTACCAGGACCAGCCCACACACCACTCACAGCATTAAACTACCCATAACTACCAGGACCAGCCCACACACCGCTCACAGCAATAATCTACCCATAACAACCAGGACAAGCCCACACACCGCTCACAGCATTAAACTACCCATAAATACCAGGACCAGCACACACACCGCTCACAGCATTAAACTACCCATAACTACCAGGACCAGCCCACACACCGCTCACAGCATTAAACTACCCATAACTACCAGGACCAGCCCACACACCACTCACAGCATTAAACTACCCATAACTACCAGGACCAGACAACACACCGCTCACAGCATCAAACTACCCATAACTACCAGGAGCAGCACACACACCGCTCACAGCATTAATCTACCCATAACAACCAGGACCAGCCCACACACCGCTCACAGCATTAAACTACCCATAAATACCAGGACCAGCACACACACCGCTCACAGCATTAAACTACCCATAACTACCAGGACCAGCCCACACACCGCTCACAGCATTAAACTACCCATAACAACCAGGACCAGCCCACACACAACTCACAGCATTAAACTACCCATAACTACCAGGCCCAGCCCACATCCCGCTCACAGCATTAAACTACCCATAACAAACAGGACCAGACAACACACCGCTCACAGCATTAAACTACCCATAACTACCTGGAGCAGCACACACACCGCTCACAGCATTAAACTACCCATAACTACCAGGAGCAGCAGACACACCGCTCACAGCATTAAACTACCCATAACAACCAGGACCAGCACACACACCGCTCACAGCATGAAAATACCCATAACTACCAGGAGCAGCACACACACCGCTCACAGCATTAATCTACCCATAACAACCAGGACCAGCCCACACACCGCTCACAGCATTAAACTACCCATAAATACCAGGACCAGCACACACACCGCTCACAGCATTAAACTACCCATAACTACCAGGACCAGCCCACACACCACTCACAGCATTAAACTACCCATAACTACCAGGACCAGCCCACACACCGCTCACAGCATTAATCTACCCATAACAACCAGGACAAGCCCACACACCGCTCACAGCATTAAACTACCCATAAATACCAGGACCAGCACACACACCGCTCACAGCATTAAACTACCCATAACTACCAGGACCAGCCCACACACCGCTCACAGCATTAAACTACCCATAACTACCAGGACCAGCACACACACCGCTCACAGCATTAAACTACCCATAACAACCAGGACCAGCACACACACCGCTCACAGCATGAAACTACCCATAACTACCAGGACCAGCACACACACCGCTCACAGCATTAATCTACCCATAACAACCAGGACCAGCCCACACACCGCTCACAGCATTAAACTACCCATAAATACCAGGACCAGCACACACACCGCTCACAGCATTAAACTACCCATAACTACCAGGACCAGCCCACACACCACTCACAGCATTAAACTACCCATAACTACCAGGACCAGCCCACACACCGCTCACAGCATTAATCTACCCATAACAACCAGGACCAGCCCACACACCGCTCACAGCATTAAACTACCCATAAATACCAGGACCAGCACACACACCGCTCACAGCATTAAACTACCCATAACTACCAGGACCAGCCCACACACCGCTCACAGCATTAAACTACCCATAACAACCAGGACCAGCCCACACACCGCTCACAGCATTAAACTACCCATAACTACCAGGACCAGCCCACACACCACTCACAGCATTAAACTACCCATAACTACCAGGACCAGACAACACACCGCTCACAGCATTAAACTACCCATAACTACCAGGAGCAGCACACACACCGCTCACAGCATTAATCTACCCATAACAACCAGGACCAGCCCACACACCGCTCACAGCATTAAACTACCCATAACTACCAGGACCAGCCCACACACCACTCACAGCATTAAACTACCCATAACTACCAGGACCAGACAACACACCGCTCACAGCATTAAACTATCCATAACTACCAGGAGCAGCACACACACCGCTCACAGCATTAAACTACCCATAACTACCAGGAGCAGCAGACACACCGCTCACAGCATTAAACTACCCATAACAACCAGGACCAGCACACACACCGCTCACAGCATGAAACTACCCATAACTACCAGGACCAGCACACACACCGCTCACAGCATTAAACTACCCATAACTACCAGGACCAGCCCAAACACCGCTCACAGCATTAATCTACCCATAACAACCAGGACCAGCCCACACACTGCTCACAGCATTAAACTACCCATAAATACCAGGACCAGCACACACACCGCTCACAGCATTAAACTACCCATAACTACCAGGACCAGCCCACACACCACTCACAGCATTAAACTACCCATAACTACCAGGACCAGCCCACACACCGCTCACAGCATTAATCTACCCATAACAACCAGGACCAGCCCACACACCGCTCACAGCATTAAACTACCCATAAATACCAGGACCAGCACACACACCGCTCACAGCATTAAACTACCCATAACTACCAGGACCAGCCCACACACCGCTCACAGCATTAAACTACCCATGACAACCAGGAGCAGCACACACACCGCTCACAGCATTAAACTACCCATAACTACCAGGAGCAGCACACACACCGCTCACAGCATTAAACTACCCATAACTACCAGGAGCAGCACACACACCGCTCACAGCATTAAACTACCCATAACTACCAGGACCAGCACACACACCGCTCACAGCATTAAACTACCCATAACAACCAGGACCAGCACACACACCGCTCACAGCATTAAACTACCCATAACTACCAGGAGCAGCACACACACCGCTCACAGCATTAAACTACCCATAACTACCTGGACCAGAACACACACCGCTCAGAGCATTAAACTACCCATAACTACCAGGCCCAGCCCACATCCCGCTCACAGCATTAAACTACCCATAACAAACAGGACCAGACAACACACCGCTCACAGCATTAAACTACCCATAACTACCAGGAGCAGCACACACACCGCTCACAGCATTAAACTACCCATAACTACCAGGAGCAGCAGACACACCGCTCACAGCATTAAACTACCCATAACAACCAGGACCAGCACACACACCGCTCACAGCATGAAACTACCCATAACTACCAGGACCAGCACACACACCGCTCACAGCATTAATCTACCCATAACAACCAGGACCAGCCCACACACCGCTCACAGCATTAAACTACCCATAAATACCAGGACCAGCACACACACCGCTCACAGCATTAAACTACCCATAACTACCAGGACCAGCCCACACACCACTCACAGCATTAAACTACCCATAACTACCAGGACCAGCCCACACACCGCTCACAGCATTAATCTACCCATAACAACCAGGACCAGCCCACACACCGCTCACAGCATTAAACTACCCATAAATACCAGGACCAGCACACACACCGCTCACAGCATTAAACTACCCATAACAACCAGGACCAGCCCACACACCGCTCACAGCATTAAACTACCCATAACTACCAGGACCAGCCCACACACCACTCACAGCATTAAACTACCCATAACTACCAGGACCAGACAACACACCGCTCACAGCATTAAACTACCCATAACTACCAGGAGCAGCACACACACCGCTCACAGCATTAATCTACCCATAACAACCAGGACCAGCCCACACACCGCTCACAGCATTAAACTACCCATAAATACCAGGACCAGCACACACACCGCTCACAGCATTAAACTACCCATAACTACCAGGACCAGCCCACACACCGCTCACAGCATTAAACTACCCATAACAACCAGGACCAGCCCACACACAACTCACAGCATTAAACTACCCATAACTACCAGGACCAGCCCACACACCACTCACAGCATTAAACTACCCATAACTACCAGGACCAGACAACACACCGCTCACAGCATTAAACTACCCATAACTACCAGGAGCAGCACACACACCGCTCACAGCATTAAACTACCCATAACTACCAGGAGCAGCAGACACACCACTCACAGCATTAAACTACCCATAACAACCAGGACCAGCACACACACCGCTCACAGCATGAAACTACCCATAACTACCAGGACCAGCACACACACCGCTCACAGCATTAATCTACCCATAACAACCAGCACCAGCCCACACATCGCTCACAGCATTAAACTACCCATAAATACCAGGACCAGCACACACACCGCTCACAGCATTAAACTACCCATAAATACCAGGACCAGCACACACACCGCTCACAGCATTAAACTACCCATAACTACCAGGACCAGCCCACACACCGCTCACAGCATTAATCTACCCATAACAACCAGGATCAGCCCACACACCGCTCACAGCATTAAACTACCCATAAATACCAGGACCAGCACACACACCGCTCACAGCATTAAACTACCCATAACTACCAGGACCAGCCCACACACCGCTCACAGCATTAAACTACCCATGACAACCAGGAGCAGCACACACACCGCTCACAGCATTAAACTACCCATAACTACCAGGAGCAGCACACACACCGCTCACAGCATTAAACTACCCATAACTACCAGGAGCAGCACACACACCGCTCACAGCATTAAACTACCCATAACTACCAGGACCAGCACACACACCGCTCACAGCATTAAACTACCCATAACAACCAGGACCAGCACACACACCGCTCACAGCATTAAACTACCCATAACTACCAGGAGCAGCACACACACCGCTCACAGCATTAAACTACCCATAACTACCAGGACCAGAACACACACCGCTCACAGCATTAAACTACCCATAACTACCAGGCCCAGCCCACATCCCGCTCACAGCATTAAACTACCCATAACAAACAGGACCAGACAACACACCGCTCACAGCATTAAACTACCCATAACTACCAGGAGCAGCACACACACCGCTCACAGCATTAAACTACCCATAACTACCAGGAGCAGCACACACACCGCTCACAGCATTAAACTACCCATAACTACCAGGACCAGCACACACACCGCTCACAGCATTAAACTACCCATAACAACCAGGACCAGCACACACACCGCTCACAGCATTAAACTACCCATAACTACCAGGAGCAGCACACACACCGCTCACAGCATTAAACTACCCATAACTACCAGGACCAGAACACACACCGCTCACAGCATTAAACTACCCATAACTACCAGGCCCAGCCCACATCCCGCTCACAGCATTAAACTACCCATAACAAACAGGACCAGACAACACACCGCTCACAGCATTAAACTACCCATAACTACCAGGAGCAGCACACACACCGCTCACAGCATTAAACTACCCATAACTACCAGGAGCAGCAGACACACCGCTCACAGCATTAAACTACCCATAACAACCAGGACCAGCACACACACCGCTCACAGCATGAAACTACCCATAACTACCAGGACCAGCACACACACCGCTCACAGCATTAAACTACCCATAACTACCAGGACCAGCCCACACACCGCTCACAGGATTAATCTACCCATAACAACCAGGACCAGCCCACACACCGCTCACAGCATTAAACTACCCATAAATACCAGGACCAGCACACACACCGCTCACAGCATTAAACTACCCATAACTACCAGGACCAGCCCACACACCGCTCACAGCATTAAACTACCCATAACTACCAGGACCAGCACACACACCGCTCACAGCATTAAACTACCCATAACTACCAGGACCAGCCCACACACCGCTCACAGCATTAATCTACCCATAACAACCAGGACCAGCCCACACACCGCTCACAGCATTAAACTACCCATAACAACCAGGACCAGCACACACACCGCTCACAGCATTAAACTACCCATAACTACCAGGAGCAGCACACACACCGCTCACAGCATTAAACTACCCATAACTACCAGGACCAGAACACACACCGCTCACAGCATTAAACTACCCATAACTACCAGGCCCAGCCCACATCCCGCTCACAGCATTAAACTACCCATAACAAACAGGACCAGACAACACACCGCTCACAGCATTAAACTACCCATAACTACCAGGAGCAGCACACACACCGCTCACAGCATTAAACTACCCATAACTACCAGGAGCAGCACACACACCGCTCACAGCATTAAACTACCCATAACTACCAGGACCAGCACACACACCGCTCACAGCATTAAACTACCCATAACAACCAGGACCAGCACACACACCGCTCACAGCATTAAACTACCCATAACTACCAGGAGCAGCACACACACCGCTCACAGCATTAAACTACCCATAACTACCAGGACCAGAACACACACCGCTCACAGCATTAAACTACCCATAACTACCAGGCCCAGCCCACATCCCGCTCACAGCATTAAACTACCCATAACAAACAGGACCAGACAACACACCGCTCACAGCATTAAACTACCCATAACTACCAGGAGCAGCACACACACCGCTCACAGCATTAAACTACCCATAACTACCAGGAGCAGCAGACACACCGCTCACAGCATTAAACTACCCATAACAACCAGGACCAGCACACACACCGCTCACAGCATGAAACTACCCATAACTACCAGGACCAGCACACACACCGCTCACAGCATTAAACTACCCATAACTACCAGGACCAGCCCACACACCGCTCACAGGATTAATCTACCCATAACAACCAGGACCAGCCCACACACCGCTCACAGCATTAAACTACCCATAAATACCAGGACCAGCACACACACCGCTCACAGCATTAAACTACCCATAACTACCAGGACCAGCCCACACACCGCTCACAGCATTAAACTACCCATAACTACCAGGACCAGCACACACACCGCTCACAGCATTAAACTACCCATAACTACCAGGACCAGCCCACACACCGCTCACAGCATTAATCTACCCATAACAACCAGGACCAGCCCACACACCGCTCACAGCATTAAACTACCCATAAATACCAGGACCAGCACACACACCGCTCACAGCATTAAACTACCCATAACTACCAGGACCAGCCCACACACCGCTCACAGCATTAAACTACCCATAACAACCAGGACCAGCCCACACACCGCTCACAGCATTAAACTACCCATAACTACCAGGACCAGCCCACACACCACTCACAGCATTAAACTACCCATAACTACCAGGACCAGCCCACACACCGCTCACAGCATTAATCTACCCATAACAACCAGGACCAGCCCACACACCGCTCACAGCATTAAACTACCCATAAATACCAGGACCAGCACACACACCGCTCACAGCATTAAACTACCCATAACTACCAGGACCAGCCCACACACCGCTCACAGCATTAAACTACCCATAACTACCAGGACCAGCACACACACCGCTCACAGCATTAAACTACCCATAACTACCAGGACCAGCACACACACCGCTCACAGCATTAAACTACCCATAACTACCAGGAGCAGCACACACACCGCTCACAGCATTAAACTACCCATAACTACCAGGACCAGAACACACACCGCTCACAGCATTAAACTACCCATAACTACCAGGACCAGCCCACATCCCGCTCACAGCATTAAACTACCCATAACAAACAGGACCAGACAACACACCGCTCACAGCATTAATCTACCCATAACAACCAGGACCAGCCCACACACCGCTCACAGCATTAATCTACCCATAACAACCAGGACCAGCCCACACACCGCTCACAGCATTAAACTACCCATAAATACCAGGACCAGCACACACACCGCTCACAGCATTAAACTACCCATAACTACCAGGACCAGCCCACACACCACTCACAGCATTAAACTACCCATAACTACCAGGACCAGCCCACACACCGCTCACAGCATTAATCTACCCATAACAACCAGGACCAGCCCACACACCGCTCACAGCATTAAACTACCCATAAATACCAGGACCAGCACACACACCGCTCACAGCATTAAACTACCCATAACTACCAGGACCAGCCCACACACCGCTCACAGCATTAAACTACCCATAACAACCAGAACCAGCCCAGACACCGCTCACAGCATTAAACTACCCATAACTACCAGGACCAGCCCACACACCGCTCACAGCATTAAACTACCCATAACTACCAGGAGCAGGACACACACCGCTCACAGCATTAAACTACCCATAACTACCAGGAGCAGCAGACACACCGCTCACAGCATTAAACTACCCATAACTACCAGGACCAGCACACACACCGCTCACAGCATTAAACTACCCATAACTACCAGGAGCAGCACACACACCGCTCACAGCATTAAACTACCCATAACTACCAGGAGCAGCACACACACCGCTCACAGCATTAAACTACCCATAACAACCAGGACCAGCCCACACACCGCTCACAGCATTAAACTACCCATAACAACCAGAACCAGCCCACACACCGCTCACAGCATTAAACTACCCATAACTACCAGGACCAGCCCACACACCACTCACAGCATTAAACCACCCATAACTACCAGGACCAGCACACACACCGCTCACAGCATTAAACTACCCATAACTACCAGGAGCAGCAGACACACAGCTCACAGCATTAAACTACCCATAACTACCAGGACCAGCACACACACCGCTAACAGCATTAAACTACCCATAACAACCAGGACCAGCACACACACCGCTCACAGCATTAAACTACCCATAACTACCAGGACCAGCACACACACCGCTCACAGCATTAAACTACCCATAACTACCAGGAGCAGCACACACACCGCTCACAGCATGAAACTACCCATAACTACCAGGACCAGCACACACACGCTCACAGCATTAAACTACCCATAACAACCAGGACCAGCACACACACCGCTCACAGCATTAAACTACCCATAACTACCAGGAGCAGCACACACACCGCTCACAGCATTAAGCTACCCATAACTACCAGGAGCAGCACACACACAGCTCACAGCATTAAACTACCCATAACTACCAGGAGCAGCACACACACCGCTCACAGCATTAAACTACCCATAACTACCAGGAGCAGCACACACACCGCTCACAGCATTAAACTACCCATAACTACCAGGAGCAGCAGACACACCGCTCACAGCATTAAACCACCCATAACTACCAGGACCAGCACACACACCGCTCACAGCATTAAACTACCCATAACTACCAGGAGCAGCAGACACACTGCTCACAGCATTAAACTACCCATAACTACCAGGACCAGCACACACACCGCTAACAGCATTAAACTACCCATAACAACCAGGACCAGCACACACACCGCTCACAGCATTAAACTACCCATAACTACCAGGACCAGCACACACACCGCTCACAGCATTAAACTACCCATAACTACCAGGAGCAGCACACACACCGCTCACAGCATGAAACTACCCATAACTACCAGGACCAGCACACACACGCTCACAGCATTAAACTACCCATAACAACCAGGACCAGCACACACACCGCTCACAGAATTAAACTACCCATAACTACCAGGAGCAGCACACACACCGCTCACAGCATTAAGCTACCCATAACTACCAGGAGCAGCACACACACAGCTCACAGCATTAAACTACCCATAACTACCAGGAGCAGCACACACACCGCTCACAGCATTAAACTACCCATAACTACCAGGAGCAGCACACACACCGCTCACAGCATTAAACTACCCATAACTACCAGGAGCAGCAGACACACCGCTCACAGCATTAAACTACCCATAACTACCAGGACCAGCACACACACCGCTCACAGCATTAAACTACCGATAACTACCAGGAGCAGCACACACACTGCTCACAGCATTAAACTACCCATAACTACCAGGAGCAGCACACACACCGCTCACAGCATTAAACTACCCATAACTACCAGGACCAGCCCACACACCGCTCACAGCATTAAACTACCCATAACTACCAGGATCAGCCCACACACCGCTCACAGCATTAATCTACCCATAACAACCAGGACCAGCCCACACACCGCTCACAGCATTAAACTACCCATAAATACCAGGACCAGCGCACACACCGCTCACAGCATTAAACTACCCATAACTACCAGGACCAGCCCACACACCGCTCACAGCATTAAACTACCCATAACTACCAGGAGCAGCACACACACCGCTCACAGCATTAAACTACCCATAACTACCAGGACCAGCCCACACACCGCTCACAGCATTAAACTACCCATAACTACCAGGATCAGCCCACACACCGCTCACAGCATTAATCTACCCATAACAACCAGGACCAGCCCACACACCGCTCACAGCATTAAACTACCCATAAATACCAGGACCAGCGCACACACCGCTCACAGCATTAAACTACCCATAACTACCAGGACCAGCCCACACACCGCTCACAGCATTAAACTACCCATAACTACCAGGACCAGCACACACACCGCTCACAGCATTAAACTACCCATAACTACCAGGACCAGCCCACACACCGCTCACAGCATTAAACTACCCATAACTACCAGGACCAGCACACACACCGCTCACAGCATTAAACTACCCATAACTACCAGGACCAGCACACACACCGCTCACAGCATTAAACTACCCATAACTACCAGGAGCAGCACACACACCGCTCACAGCATTAAACCACCCATAACTACCAGGAGCAGCACACACATCGCTCACAGCATTAAACTACCCATAACTACCAGGAGCAGCACACACCCCGCTCACAGCATTAAACTACCCATAACTACCTGGACCAGCACACACACCGCTCACAGCATTAAACTACCCATAACTACCTGGACCAGCACACACACCGCTCACAGCATTAAACTACCCATAACTACCAGGAGCAGCATACACACCGCTCACAGCATGAAACTACCCATAACTACCAGGACCAGCACACACACGCTCACAGCATTAAACTACCCATAACAACCAGGACCAGCACACACACCGCTCACAGCATTAAACTACCCATAACTACCAGGAGCAGCACACACACCGCTCACAGCATTAAACTACCCATAACTACCAGGAGCAGCACACACACCGCTCACAGCATTAAACTACCCATAACTACCAGGAGCAGCACACACACCGCTCACAGCATTAATAACTACCAGGAGCAGCACACACACCGCTCACAGCATTAAACTACCCATAACTACCAGGAGCAGCAGACACACCGCTCACAGCATTAAACTACCCATAACTACCAGGACCAGCACACACACCGCTCACAGCATTAAACTACCCATAACTACCAGGAGTAGCACACACACCGCTCACAGCATTAAACTACCCATAACTACCAGGAACAGCACACACACCGCTCACAGCATTAAACTACCCATAACTACCAGGAACAGCACACACACCGCTCACAGCATTAAACTACCCATAACTACCAGGAGCAGCACACACACCGCTCACAGCATTAAACTACCCATAACTACCAGGAGCAGCACACACACCGCTCACAGCATTAAACTACCCATAACTACCAGGAGCAGCACACACACCGCTCACAGCTTTAAACTACCCATAACTACCAGGAGCAGCACACACACCGCTCACAGCATTAAACTACCCATAACTACCAGGAGCTGCACACACACCGCTCACAGCATTAAACTACCCATAACTACCAGGAGCAGCACACACACCGCTCACAGCATTAAACTACCCATAACTACCAGGACCAGCACACACACCGCTCACAGCATTAAACTACCCATAACTACCAGGAGCAGCACACACACCGCTCACAGCATTAAACCACCCATAACTACCAGGAGCAGCACACACATCGCTCACAGCATTAAACTACCCATAACTACCAGGAGCAGCACACACACCGCTCACAGCATTAAACTACCCATAACTACCAGGACCAGCACACACACAGCTCACAGAATTAAACTACCCATAACAACCAGGAGCAGCACACACACCGCTCACAGCATTAAACCACCCATAACTACCAGGAGCAGCACACACATCGCTCACAGCATTAAACTACCCATAACTACCAGGACCAGCAAACACACCGCTCACAGCATTAAACTACCCATAACAACCAGTACCAGCCCACACACCGTACACAGCATTAAACTACCCATAACTACCAGGACCAGCACACACACCGCTCACAGCATTAAACTACCCATAACTACCAGGACCAGCCCACACACCGCTCACAGCATTAAACTACCCATAACTACCAGGACCAGCACACACACCGCTCACAGCATTAAACTACCCATAACTACCAGGACCAGCACACACACCGCTCACAGCATTAAACTACCCATAACTACCAGGAGCAGCACACACACCGCTCACAGCATTAAACCACCCATAACTACCAGGAGCAGCACACACATCGCTCACAGCATTAAACTACCCATAACTACCAGGAGCAGCACACACCCCGCTCACAGCATTAAACTACCCATAACTACCTGGACCAGCACACACACCGCTCACAGCATTAAACTACCCATAACTACCAGGAGCAGCAGACACACTGCTCACAGCATTAAACTACCCATAACAACCAGGACCAGCACACACACCGCTCACAGCATTAAACTACCCATAACTACCAGGACCAGCACACACACCGCTCACAGCATTAAACTACCCATAACTACCAGGAGCAGCATACACACCGCTCACAGCATGAAACTACCCATAACTACCAGGACCAGCACACACACGCTCACAGCATTAAACTACCCATAACAACCAGGACCAGCACACACACCGCTCACAGCATTAAACTACCCATAACTACCAGGAGCAGCACACACACCGCTCACAGCATTAAACTACCCATAACTACCAGGAGCAGCACACACACCGCTCACAGCATTAAACTACCCATAACTACCAGGAGCAGCACACACACCGCTCACAGCATTAATAACTACCAGGAGCAGCACACACACCGCTCACAGCATTAAACTACCCATAACTACCAGGAGCAGCAGACACACCGCTCACAGCATTAAACTACCCATAACTACCAGGACCAGCACACACACCGCTCACAGCATTAAACTACCCATAACTACCAGGAGTAGCACACACACCGCTCACAGCATTAAACTACCCATAACTACCAGGAACAGCACACACACCGCTCACAGCATTAAACTACCCATAACTACCAGGAACAGCACACACACCGCTCACAGCATTAAACTACCCATAACTACCAGGAGCAGCACACACACCGCTCACAGCATTAAACTACCCATAACTACCAGGAGCAGCACACACACCGCTCACAGCATTAAACTACCCATAACTACCAGGAGCAGCACACACACCGCTCACAGCATTAAACTACCCATAACTACCAGGAGCAGCACACACACCGCTCACAGCATTAAACTACCCATAACTACCAGGAGCTGCACACACACCGCTCACAGCATTAAACTACCCATAACTACCAGGAGCAGCACACACACCGCTCACAGCATTAAACTACCCATAACTACCAGGACCAGCACACACACCGCTCACAGCATTAAACTACCCATAACTACCAGGAGCAGCACACACACCGCTCACAGCATTAAACCACCCATAACTACCAGGAGCAGCACACACATCGCTCACAGCATTAAACTACCCATAACTACCAGGAGCAGCACACACACCGCTCACAGCATTAAACTACCCATAACTACCAGGACCAGCACACACACAGCTCACAGAATTAAACTACCCATAACAACCAGGAGCAGCACACACACCGCTCACAGCATTAAACCACCCATAACTACCAGGAGCAGCACACACATCGCTCACAGCATTAAACTACCCATAACTACCAGGACCAGCAAACACACCGCTCACAGCATTAAACTACCCATAACAACCAGTACCAGCCCACACACCGTACACAGCATTAAACTACCCATAACTACCAGGACCAGCACACACACCGCTCACAGCATTAAACTACCCATAACTACCAGGACCAGCCCACACACCGCTCACAACATTAAACTACCCATAACTACCAGGAGCAGCAGACACACTGCTCACAGCATTAAACTACCCATAACTACCAGGACCAGCACACACACGCTCACAGCATTAAACTACCCATAACAACCAGGACCAGCACACACACCGCTCACAGCATTAAACTACCCATAACTACCAGGACCAGCCCACACACCGCTCACAGCATTAAACTACCCATAACTACCAGGACCAGCCCACACACCGCTCACAGCATTAATCTACCCATAACAACCAGGACCAGCCCACACACCGCTCACAGCATTAAACTACCCATAAATACCAGGACCAGCACACACACCGCTCACAGCATTAAACTACCCATAACTACCAGGACCAGCCCACACACCGCTCACAGCATTAAACTACCCATCACTACCAGGACCAGCACACACACCGCTCACAGCATTAAACTACCCATAACTACCAGGACCAGCACACACACCGCTCACAGCATTAAACTACCCATAACTACAAGGAGCAGCACACACACCGCTCACAGCATTAAACCACCCATAACTACCAGGACCAGCACACACATCGCTCACAGCATTAAACTACCCATAACTACCAGGAGCAGCACACACACCGCTCACAGCATTAAACTACCCATAACTACCAGGACCAGCACACACACCGCTCACAGCATTAAACTACCCATAACTACCAGGAGCAGCAGACACACTGCTCACAGCATTAAACTACCCATAACAACCAGGACCAGCACACACACCGCTCACAGCATTAAACTACCCATAACTACCAGGAGCAGCACACACACCGCTCACAGCATGAAACTACCCATAACTACCAGGACCAGCACACACACGCTCACAGCATTAAACTACCCATAACAACCAGGACCAGCACACACACCGCTCACAGCATTAAACTACCCATAACTACCAGGAGCAGCACACACACCGCTCACAGCATTAAACTACCCATAACTACCAGGAGCAGCACACACACCGCTCACAGCATTAAACTACCCATAACTACCAGGAGCAGCAGACACACCGCTCACAGCATTAAACTACCCATAACTACCAGGACCAGCACACACACCGCTCACAGCATTAAACTACCCATAAATACCAGGACCAGCACACACACCGCTCACAGCATTAAACTACCCATAACTACCAGGACCAGCCCACACACCGCTCACAGCATTAAACTACCCATAACAACCAGGACCAGCCCACACACCGCTCACAGCATTAAACTACCCATAACTACCAGGACCAGCCCACACACCGCTCACAGCATTAAACTACCCATAACTACCAGGACCAGCCCACACACCGCTCACAGCATTAATCTACCCATAACAACCAGGACCAGCCCACACACCGCTCACAGCATTAAACTACCCATAAATACCAGGACCAGCACACACACCGCTCACAGCATTAAACTACCCATAACTACCAGGACCAGCCCACACACCGCTCACAGCATTAAACTACCCATAACTACCAGGACCAGCACACACACCGCTCACAGCATTAAACTACCCATAACTACCAGGAGCAGCACACACACCGCTCACAGCATTAAACTACCCATAACTACCAGGACCAGAACACACACCGCTCACAGCATTAAACTACCCATAACTACCAGGACAAGCCCACATCCCGCTCACAGCATTAAACTACCCATAACAAACAGGACCAGACAACACACCGCTCACAGCATTAAACTACCCATAACTACCAGGACCAGCCCACACACCGCTCACAGCATTAAACTACCCATAACTACCAGGACCAGCACACACACCGCTCACAGCATTAAACTACCCATAACTACCAGGAGCAGCACACACACCGCTCACAGCATTAAACTACCCATAACTACCAGGACCAGAACACACACCGCTCACAGCATTAAACTACCCATAACTACCAGGACCAGCCCACATCCCGCTCACAGCATTAAACTACCCATAACAAACAGGACCAGACAACACACCGCTCACAGCATTAAACTACCCATAACTACCAGGAGCAGCACACACACCGCTCACAGCATTAAACTACCCATAACTACCAGGAGCAGCAGACACACCGCTCACAGCATTAAACTACCCATAACAACCAGGACCAGCACACACACCGCTCACAGCATGAAACTACCCATAACTACCAGGACCAGCACACACACCGCTCACAGCATTAAACTACCCATAACTACCAGGACCAGCCCACACACCGCTCACAGCATTAATCTACCCATAACAACCAGGACCAGCCCACACACCGCTCACAGCATTAAACTACCCATAAATACCAGGACCAGCACACACACCGCTCACAGCATTAAACTACCCATAACTACCAGGACCAGCCCACACACCACTCACAGCATTAAACTACCCATAACTACCAGGACCAGCCCACACACCGCTCACAGCATTAATCTACCCATAACAACAAGGACCAGCCCACACACCGCTCACAGCATTAAACTACCCATAAATACCAGGACCAGCACACACACCGCTCACAGCATTAAACTACCCATAACTACCAGGACCAGCCCACACACCACTCACAGCATTAAACTACCCATAACAACCAGGACCAGCCCACACACCGCTCACAGCATTAAACTACCCATAACTACCAGGACCAGCCCACACACCACTCACAGCATTAAACTACCCATAACTACCAGGACCAGCCCACACACCGCTCACAGCATTAATCTACCCATAACAACCAGGACCAGCCCACACACCGCTCACAGCATTAAACTACCCATAAATACCAGGACCTGCACACACACCGCTCACAGCATTAAACTACCCATAACTACCAGGACCAGCCCACACACCGCTCACAGCATTAAACTACCCATAACTACCAGGACCAGCACACACACCGCTCACAGCATTAAACTACCCATAACTACCAGGACCAGCACACACACCGCTCACAGCATTAAACTACCCATAACTACCAGGAGCAGCACACATACCGCTCACAGCATTAAACCACCCATAACTACCAGGAGCAGCACACACATCGCTCACAGCATTAAACTACCCATAACTACCAGGAGCAGCACACACACCGCTCACAGCATTAAACTACCCATAACTACCAGGACCAGCCCACACACCGCTCACAGCATTAAACTACCCATAACAACCAGGACCAGCCCACACACCGCTCACAGCATTAAACTACCCATAACTACCAGGACCAGCCAACACACCACTCACAGCAATAAACTACCCATAACTACCAGGACCAGCCCACACACCGCTCACAGCATTAATCTACCCATAACAACCAGGACCAGCCCACACACCGCTCACAGCATTAAACTACCCATAAATACCAGGACCAGCACACACACCGCTCACAGCATTAAACTACCCATAACTACCAGGACCAGCCCACACACCGCTCACAGCATTAAACTACCCATAACTACCAGGACCAGCACACACACCGCTCACAGCATTAAACTACCCATAACTACCAGGACCAGCCCACATCCCGCTCACAGCATTAAACTACCCATAACAAACAGGACCAGACAACACACCGCTCACAGCATTAAACTACCCATAACTACCAGGACCAGCACACACACCGCTCACAGCATTAAACTACCCATAACTACCAGGAGCAGCAGACACACCGCTCACAGCATTAAACTACCCATAACAAACAGGACCAGACAACACACCGCTCACAGCATTAAACTACCCATAACTACCAGGAGCAGCACACACACCGCTCACAGCATTAAACTACCCATAACTACCAGGAGCAGCAGACACACCGCTCACAGCATTAAACTACCCATAACAACCAGGACCAGCACACACACCGCTCACACATGAAACTACCCATAACTACCAGGACCAGCACACACACCGCTCACAGCATTAAACTACCCATAACTACCAGGACCAGCCCACACACCGCTCACAGCATTAATCTACCCATAACAACCAGGACCAGCCCACACACCGCTCACAGCATTAAACTACCCATAAATACCAGGACCAGCGCACACATCGCTCACAGCATTAAACTACCCATAAATACCAGGACCAGCACACACACCGCTCCCAGCATTAATCTACCCATAACAACCAGGACCAGCCCACACACCGCTCACAGCATTAAACTACCCATAAATACCAGGACCAGCACACACACCGCTCACAGCATTAAACTACCCATAACTACCAGGACCAGCCCACACACCGCTCACAGCATTAAACTACCCATAACTACCAGGACAAGCACACACACCGCTCACAGCATTAAACTACCCATAACTACCAGGACCAGCACACACACCGCTCACAGCATTAAACTACCCATAACTACCAGGAGCAGCACACACACCGCTCACAGCATTAAACCACCCATAACTACCAGGAGCAGCACACACATCGCTCACAGCATTAAACTACCCATAACTACCAGGAGCAGCACACACACCGCTCACAGCATTAAACTACCCATAACTACCAGGACCAGCCCACACACCGCTCACAGCATTAAACTACCCATAACAACCAGGACCAGCCCACACACCGCTCACAGCATTAAACTACCCATAACTACCAGGACCAGCCAACACACCACTCACAGCAATAAACTACCCATAACTACCAGGACCAGCCCACACACCGCTCACAGCATTAATCTACCCATAACAACCAGGACCAGCCAACACACCGCTCACAGCATTAAACTACCCATAAATACCAGGACCAGCACACACACCGCTCACAGCATTAAACTACCCATAACTACCAGGACCAGCCCACACACCGCTCACAGCATTAAACTACCCATAACTACCAGGACCAGCACACACACCGCTCACAGCATTAAACTACCCATAACTACCAGGACCAGCCCACATCCCGCTCACAGCATTAAACTACCCATAACAACCAGGACCAGACAACACACCGCTCACAGCATTAAACTACCCATAACTACCAGGACCAGCACACACACCACTCACAGCATTAAACTACCCATAACTACCAGGAGCAGCAGACACACCGCTCACAGCATTAAACTACCCATAACAACCAGGACCAGCACACACACCGCTCACAGCATGAAACTACCCATAACTACCAGGACCAGCACACACACCGCTCACAGCATTAAACTACCCATAACTACCAGGACCAGCCCACACACCGCTCACAGCATTAATCTACCCATAACAACCAGGACCAGCCCACACACCGCTCACAGCATTAAACTACCCATAAATACCAGGACCAGCACACACACCGCTCACAGCATTAAACTACCCATAACTACCAGGACCAGCCCACACACCACTCACAGCATTAAACTACCCATAACTACCAGGACCAGCCCACACACCGCTCACAGCATTAATCTACCCATAACAACCAGGACCAGCCCACACACCGCTCACAGCATTAAACTACCCATAAATACCAGGACCAGCACACACACCGCTCACAGCATTAAACTACCCATAACTACCAGGACCAGCCCACACACCGCTCACAGCATTAAACTACCCATAACAACCAGGACCAGCCCACACACCGCTCACAGCATTAAACTACCCATAACTACCAGGACCAGCCCACACACCACTCACAGCATTAAACTACCCATAACTACCAGGACCAGCACACACACCGCTCACAGCATTAAACTACCCATAACTACCAGGACCAGCCCACACACCGCTCACAGCATTAAACTACCCATAACTACCAGGACCAGCACACACACCGCTCACAGCATTAAACTACCCATAACTACCAGGACCAGCACACACACCGCTCACAGCATTAAACTACCCATAACTACCAGGAGCAGCACACACACCGCTCACAGCATTAAACCACCCATAACTACCAGGAGCAGCACACACATCGCTCACAGCATTGAACCACCCATAACTACCAGGAGCAGCACACACACCGCTCACAGCATTAAACTACCCATAACTACCAGGACCAGCACACACACCGCTCACAGCATTAAACTACCCATAACTACCAGGAGCAGCAGACACACCGCTCACAGCATTAAACTACCCATAACTACCAGGACCAGCACACACACCGCTCACAGCATTAAACTACCCATAACAACCAGGACCAGCACACACACCGCTCACAGCATTAAACTACCCATAACTACCAGGAGCAGCACACACACCGCTCACAGCATTAAACTACCCATAACTACCAGGAGCAGCACACACACTGCTCACAGCATTAAACTACCCATAACTACCAGAACCAGCACACACACCGCTCACAGCATTAAACTACCCATAACTACCAGGAGCAGCACACACACCTCTCAGAGCATTAAACCACCCATAACTACCAGGAGCAGCACACACATCGCTCACAGCATTGAACTACCCATAACTACCAGGAGCAGCACACACACCGCTCACAGCATTAAACTACCCATAACTACCAGGACCAGCACACACACCGCTCACAGCATTAAACTACCCATAACTACCAGGGGCAGCAGACACACCGCTCACAGCATTAAACTACCCATAACTACCAGGACCAGCACACACACCGCTCACAGCATTAAACGACCCATAACAACCAGGACCAGCACACACACCGCTCACAGCATTAAACTACCCATAACTACCAGGACCAGCACACACACCGCTCACAGCATTAAACTACCCATAACTACCAGGAGCAGCACACACACCGCTCACAGCATGAAACTACCCATAACTACCAGGACCAGCACACACACGCTCACAGCATTAAACTACCCATAACAACCAGGACCAGCACACACACCGCTCACAGCATTAAACTACCCATAACTACCAGGAGCAGCACACACACCGCTCACAGCATTAAACTACCCATAACTACCAGGAGCAGCACACACACCTCTCACAGCATTAAACTACCCATAACTACCAGGAGCAGCACACACACCGCTCACAGCATTAAACTACCCATAACTACCAGGAGCAGCACACACACCGCTCACAGCATTAAACTACCCATAACTACCAGGAGCAGCAAACACACCGCTCACAGCATTAAACTACCCATAACTACCAGGACCAGCACACACACCGCTCACAGCATTAAACTACCCATAACTACCAGGAGCAGCACACACACCGCTCACAGCATTAAACTACCCATAACTACCAGGAGCAGCACACACACCGCTCACAGCTTTAAACTACCCATAACTACCAGGAACAGCACACACACCGCTCACAGCATTAAACTACCCATAACTACCAGGAGCAGCACACACACCGCTCACAGCAATAAACTACCCATAACTACCAGGAGCAGCACACACACCGCTCACAGCATTAAACTACCCATAACTACCAGGAGCTGCACACACACCGCTCACAGCATTAAACTACCCATAACTACCAGGAGCAGCACACACACCGCTCACAGCATTAAACTACCCATAACTACCAGGAGCAGCACACACACCGCTCACAGCATTAAACTACCCATAACTACCAGGAGCAGCACACACACCGCTCACAGCATTAAACTACCCATAACTACCAGGAGCAGCACACACACCGCTCACAGCATTAAACTACCCATAACTACCAGGAGCAGCACACACACCGCTCACAGCATTAAACTACCCATAACTACCAGGAGCAGCACACACACCGCTCACAGCATTAAACTACCCATAACTACCAGGAACAGCACACACACCGCTCACAGCATTAAACTACCCATAACTACCAGGAACAGCACACACACCGCTCACAGCATTAAACTACCCATAACTACCAGGAGCAGCACACACACCGCTCACAGCATTAAACTACCCATAACTACCAGGAGCAGCACACACACCGCTCACAGCATTAAACTACCCATAACTACCAGGAGCAGCACACACACCGCTCACAGCATTAAACTACCCATAACTACCAGGACCAGCACACACACCGCTCACAGCATTAAACTACCCATAACTACCAGGAGCAGCACACACACCGCTCACAGCATTAAACTACCCATAACTACCAGGAGCAGCACACACACCGCTCACAGCATTAAACTACCCATAACTACCAGGACCAGCACACACACCGCTCACAGCATTAAACTACCCATAACTACCAGGAGCAGCACACACACCGCTCACAGCATTAAACCACCCATAACTACCAGGAGCAGCACACACATCGCTCACAGCATTAAACCACCCATAACTACCAGGAGCAGCACACACACCGCTCACAGCATTAAACTACCCATAACTACCAGGACCAGCACACACACCGCTCACAGCATTAAACTACCCATAACTACCAGGAGCAGCACACACACCGCTCACAGCATTAAACTACCCATAACTACCAGGAGCAGCACACACACCGCTCACAGCATTAAACTACCCATAACTACCAGGAACAGCACACACACCGCTCACAGCATTAAACTACCCATAACTACCAGGAGCAGCACACACACCGCTCACAGCATTAAACTACCCATAACTACCAGGAGCAGCACACACACCGCTCACAACATTAAACTACCCATAACTACCAGGAGCAGCACACACACCGCTCACAGCATTAAACTACCCATAACTACCAGGAGCAGCACACACACCGCTCACAGCATTAAACTACCCATAACTACCAGGAGCAGCACACACACCGCTCACAGCATTAAACTACCCATAACTACCAGGAGCAGCACACACACCGCTCACAGCATTAAACTACCCATAACTACCAGGACCAGCACACACACCGCTCACAGCATTAAACTACCCATAACTACCAGGACCAGCACACACACCGCTCACAGCATTAAACTACCCATAACTACCAGGAGCAGCACACACACCGCTCACAGCATTAAACTACCCATAACTACCAGGAGCAGCACACACACCGCTCACAGCATTAAACTACCCATAACTACCAGGAGCAGCACACACACCGCTCACAGCATTAAAGATACCCATAACTACCAGGAGCAGCACACACACCGCTCACAGCATTAAACTACCCATAACTACCAGGAGCAGCACACACACCGCTCACAGCATTAAACTACCCATAACTACCAGGAGCAGCACACACACCGCTCACAGCATTAAACTACCCATAACTACCAGGAGCAGCACACACACCGCTCACAGCATTAAACTACCCATACCTACCAGGACCAGCACACACACCGCTCACAGCATTAAACCACCCATAACTACCAGGAGCAGCACACACACCGCTCACAGCATTAAACCACCCATAACTACCAGGAGCAGCACACACACCGCTCACAGCATTAAACTACCCATAACTACCAGGACCAGCACACACACCGCTCACAGCATTAAACTACCCATAACAACCAGGAGCAGCCCACACACCGCTCACAGCATTAAACTACCCATAACTACCAGGAGCAGCACACACACCGCTCACAGCATTAAACTACCCATATCTACCAGGAGCAGCACACACACAGCTCACAGCATTAAACTACCCAAAACTACCAGGAGCAGCACACACACCGCTCACAGCATTAAACCACCCATAACTACCAGGAGCAGCACACACATCGCTCACAGCATTAAACCACCCATAACTACCAGGAGCAGCACACACACTGCTCACAGCATTAAGCTACCCATAACTACCAGGACCAGCACACACACCGCTCACAGCATTAAACTACCCATAACTACCAGGAGCAGCACACACACCGCTCACAGCATTAAACTACCCATAACTACCAGGAACAGCACACACACCGCTCACAGCATTAAACTACCCATAACTACCAGGAGCAGCACACACACCGCTCACAGCATTAAACTACCCATAACTACCAGGAGCAGCACACACACCGCTCACAGCATTAAACTACCCATAACTACCAGGAGCAGCACACACACCGCTCACAGCATTAAACTACCCATAACTACCAGGAGCAGCACACACACCGCTCACAGCATTAAACTACCCATAACTACCAGGAGCAGCACACACACTGCTCACAGCATTAAACTACCCATAACTACCAGGACCAGCACACACACCGCTCACAGCATTAAACTACCCATAACTACCAGGAGCAGCACACACACCGCTCACAGCATTAAACTACCCATAACTACCAGGAACAGCACACACACCGCTCACAGCATTAAACTACCCATAACTACCAGGAGCAGCACACACACCGCTCACAGCATTAAACTACCCATAACTACCAGGAGCAGCACACACACCGCTCACAGCATTAAACTACCCATAACTACCAGGAGCAGCACACACACCGCTCACAGCATTAAACTACCCATAACTACCAGGAGCAGCACACACACCGCTCACAGCATTAAACTACCCATAACTACCAGGAGCAGCACACACACCGCTCACAGCATTAAACCACCCATAACTACCAGGAGCAGCACACACATCGCTCACAGCATTAAACTACCCATAACTACCAGGAGCAGCACACACACCGCTCACAGCATTAAACTACCCATAACTACCAGGACCAGCACACACACCGCTCACAGCATTAAACTACCCATAACAACCAGGAGCAGCCCACACACCGCTCACAGCATTAAACTACCCATAACTACCAGGAGCAGCACACACACCGCTCACAGCATTAAACTACCCATATCTACCAGGAGCAGCACACACACCGCTCACAGCATTAAACTACCCATAACTACCAGGACCAGCACACACACCGCTCACAGCATTAAACTACCCATAACAACCAGGACCAGCCCACACACCGTACACAGCATTAAACTACCCATAACTACCAGGACCAGCACACACACCGCTCACAGCATTAAACTACCCATAACTACCAGGACCAGCCCACACACCGCTCACAGCATTAAACTACCCATAACTACCAGGACCAGCACACACACCGCTCACAGCATTAAACTACCCATATCTACAAGGACCAGCACACACACCGCTCACAGCATTAAACTACCCATAACTACCAGGACCAGCACACACACTGCTCACAGCTTTAAACTACCCATAACAACCAGGACCAGCACACACACCGCTCACAGCATTAAACTACCCATAACTACCAGGAGCAGCAGACACACCGCTCACAGCATTAAACTACCCATAACTACCAGGAGCAGCACACACACCGCTCACAGCATTAAACTACCCATAACTACCAGGACCAGCACACACACCGCTCACAGCATTAAACTACCCATAACTACCAGGACCAGCACACACACCGCTCACAGCTTTAAACTACCCATAACAACCAGGACCAGCACACACACCGCTCACAGCATTAAACTACCCATAACTACCAGGAGCAGCACACACACTGCTCACTGCATTAAACTACCCATAACTACCAGGAGCAGTACACACACCGCTCACAGCATGAAATTACCCATAACTACCAGGACCAGCATACACACGCTCACAGCATTAAACTACCCATAACAACCAGGACCAGCACACACACCGCTCACAGCATTAAACTACCCATAACTACCAGGAGCAGCACACACACCGCTCACAGCATTGAACTACCCATAACTACCAGGAGCAGCACCCACACCGCTCACAGCATTAAACTACCCATAACTACCAGGAGCAGCAGACACACCGCTCACAGCATTAAACTACCCATAACTACCAGGACCAGCACACACACCGCTCACAGCATTAAACTACCCATAACTACCAGGAGCAGCACACACACCGCTCACAGCATTAAACCACCCATAACTACCAGGAGCAGCACACACATCGCTCACAGCATTAAACTACCCATAACTACCAGGAGCAGCACACACACCGCTCACAGCATTAAACTACCCATAACTACCAGGACCAGCACACACACCGCTCACAGCATTAAACTACCCATAACAACCAGGTGCAGCACACACACTGCTCACAGCATTAAACTACCCATAACTACCAGGAGCAGCACACACACCGCTCACAGCATTAAACTACCCATATCTACCAGGAGCAGCACACACACCGCTCACAGCATTAAACTACCCATAACTACCAGGACCAGCACACACACCGCTCACAGCATTAAACTACCCATAACAACCAGGACCAGCCCACACACCGTACACAGCATTAAACTACCCATAACTACCAGGACCAGCACACACACCGCTCACAGCATTAAACTACCCATAACTACCAGGACCAGCCCACACACCGCTCACAGCATTAAACTACCCATAACTACCAGGACCAGCACACACACCGCTCACAGCATTAAACTACCCATAACTACCAGGACCAGCACACACACCGCTCACAGCATTAAACTACCCATATCTACAAGGACCAGCACACACACCGCTCACAGCATTAAACTACCCATAACTACCAGGACCAGCACACACACTGCTCACAGCTTTAAACTACCCATAACAACCAGGACCAGCACACACACCGCTCACAGCATTAAACTACCCATAACTACCAGGAGCAGCAGACACACCGCTCACAGCATTAAACTACCCATAACTACCAGGAGCAGCACACACACCGCTCACAGCATTAAACTACCCATATCTACCAGGAGCAGCACACACACCGCTCACAGCATTAAACTACCCATAACTACCAGGACCAGCACACACACCGCTCACAGCATTAAACTACCCATAACAACCAGGACCAGCCCACACACCGTACACAGCATTAAACTACCCATAACTACCAGGACCAGCACACACACCGCTCACAGCATTAAACTACCCATAACTACCAGGACCAGCCCACACACCGCTCACAGCATTAAACTACCCATAACTACCAGGACCAGCACACACACCGCTCACAGCATTAAACTACCCATAACTACCAGGACCAGCACACACACCGCTCACAGCATTAACCTACCCATAACTACCAGGACCAGCACACACACCACTCACAGCTTTAAACTACCCATAACAACCAGGACCAGCACACACACCGCTCACAGCATTAAACTACCCATAACTACCAGGAGCAGCAGACACACTGCTCACAGCATTAAACTACCCATAACTACCAGGACCAGCACACACACTGCTCACTGCATTAAACTACCCATAACTACCAGGAGCAGTACACACACCGCTCACAGCATGAAATTACCCATAACTACCAGGACCAGCATACACACGCTCACAGCATTAAACTACCCATAACAACCAGGACCAGCACACACACCGCTCACAGCATTAAACTACCCATAACTACCAGGAGCAGCACACACACCGCTCACAGCATTGAACTACCCATAACTACCAGGAGCAGCACACACACCGCTCACAGCATTAAACTACCCATAACTACCAGGAGCAGCAGACACACCGCTCACAGCATTAAACTACCCATAACTACCAGGACCAGCACACACACCGCTCACAGCATTAAACTACCCATAACTACCAGGAGCAGCACACACACCGCTCACAGCATTAAACCACCCATAACTACCAGGAGCAGCACACACATCGCTCACAGCATTAAACTACCCATAACTACCAGGAGCAGCACACACACCGCTCACAGCATTAAACTACCCATAACTACCAGGACCAGCACACACACCGCTCACAGCATTAAACTACCCATAACAACCAGGTGCAGCACACACACTGCTCACAGCATTAAACTACCCATAACTACCAGGAGCAGCACACACACCGCTCACAGCATTAAACTACCCATATCTACCAGGAGCAGCACACACACCGCTCACAGCATTAAACTACCCATAACTACCAGGACCAGCACACACACCGCTCACAGCATTAAACTACCCATAACAACCAGGACCAGCCCACACACCGTACACAGCATTAAACTACCCATAACTACCAGGACCAGCACACACACCGCTCACAGCATTAAACTACCCATAACTACCAGGACCAGCCCACACACCGCTCACAGCATTAAACTACCCATAACTACCAGGACCAGCACACACACCGCTCACAGCATTAAACTACCCATAACTACCAGGACCAGCACACACACCGCTCACAGCATTAAACTACCCATATCTACAAGGACCAGCACACACACCGCTCACAGCATTAAACTACCCATAACTACCAGGACCAGCACACACACCGCTCACAGCTTTAAACTACCCATAACAACCAGGACCAGCACACACACCGCTCACAGCATTAAACTACCCATAACTACCAAGAGCAGCAGACACACCGCTCACAGCATTAAACTACCCATAACTACCAGGAGCAGCACACACACCGCTCACAGCATTAAACTACCCATATCTACCAGGAGCAGCACACACACCGCTCACAGCATTAAACTACCCATAACTACCAGGACCAGCACACACACCGCTCACAGCATTAAACTACCCATAACAACCAGGACCAGCCCACACACCGTACACAGCATTAAACTACCCATAACTACCAGGACCAGCACACACACCGCTCACAGCATTAAACTACCCATAACTACCAGGACCAGCCCACACACCGCTCACAGCATTAAACTACCCATAACTACCAGGACCAGCACACACACCGCTCACAGCATTAAACTACCCATAACTACAAGGACCAGCACACACACCGCTCACAGCATTAAACTACCCATAACTACCAGGACCAGCACACACACCGCTCACAGCTTTAAACTACCCATAACAACCAGGACCAGCACACACACCGCTCACAGCATTAAACTACCCATAACTACCAGGACCAGCACACACACCGCTCACAGCATTAAACTACCCATAACTTCCAGGAGCAGCACACACACCGCTCACAGCATTAAACTACCCATAACTACCAGGACCAGAACACACACCGCTCACAGCATTAAACTACCCATAACTACCAGGACCAGCCCACATCCCGCTCACAGCATTAAACTACCCATAACTACCAGGAGCAGCACACACACCGCTCACAGCATTAAACTACCCATAACTACCAGGAGCAGCAGACACACCGCTCACAGCATTAAACTACCCATAACTACCAGGACCAGCACACACACCGCTCACAGCATTAAACTACCCATAACTACCAGGAGCAGCACACACACCGCTCACAGCATTAAACCACCCATAACTACCAGGAGCAGCACACACATCGCTCACAGCATTAAACTACCCATAACTACCAGGAGCAGCACACACACCGCTCACAGCATTAAACTACCCATAACTACCAGGACCAGCACACACACCGCTCACAGCATTAAACTACCCATAACAACCAGGTGCAGCACACACACTGCTCACAGCATTAAACTACCCATAACTACCAGGAGCAGCACACACACCGCTCACAGCATTAAACTATCCATATCTACCAGGAGCAGCACACACACCGCTCACAGCATTAAACTACCCATAACTACCAGGACCAGCACACACACCGCTCACAGCATTAAACTACCCATAACAACCAGGACCAGCCCACACACCGTACACAGCATTAAACTACCCATAACTACCAGGACCAGCACACACACCGCTCACAGCATTAAACTACCCATAACTACCAGGACCAGCCCACACACCGCTCACAGCATTAAACTACCCATAACTACCAGGACCAGCACACACACCGCTCACAGCATTAAACTACCCATAACTACCAGGACCAGCACACACACCGCTCACAGCATTAAACTACCCATATCTACAAGGACCAGCACACACACCGCTCACAGCATTAAACTACCCATAACTACCAGGACCAGCACACACACCGCTCACAGCTTTAAACTACCCATAACAACCAGGACCAGCACACACACCGCTCACAGCATTAAACTACCCATAACTACCAAGAGCAGCAGACACACCGCTCACAGCATTAAACTACCCATAACTACCAGGAGCAGCACACACACCGCTCACAGCATTAAACTACCCATATCTACCAGGAGCAGCACACACACCGCTCACAGCATTAAACTACCCATAACTACCAGGACCAGCACACACACCGCTCACAGCATTAAACTACCCATAACAACCAGGACCAGCCCACACACCGTACACAGCATTAAACTACCCATAACTACCAGGACCAGCACACACACCGCTCACAGCATTAAACTACCCATAACTACCAGGACCAGCCCACACACCGCTCACAGCATTAAACTACCCATAACTACCAGGACCAGCACACACACCGCTCACAGCATTAAACTACTCATAACTACAAGGACCAGCACACACACCGCTCACAGCATTAAACTACCCATAACTACCAGGACCAGCACACACACCGCTCACAGCTTTAAACTACCCATAACAACCAGGACCAGCACACACACCGCTCACAGCATTAAACTACCCATAACTACCAGGAGCAGCAGACACACTGCTCACAGCATTAAACTACCCATAACTACCAGGACCAGCACACACACTGCTCACTGCATTAAACTACCCATAACTACCAGGAGCAGTACACACACCGCTCACAGCATGAAACTACCCATAACTACCAGGACCAGCATACACACGCTCACAGCATTAAACTACCCATAACAACCAGGACCAGCACACACACCGCTCACAGCATTAAACTACCCATAACTACCAGGAGCAGCACACACACCGCTCACAGCATTGAACTACCCATAACTACCAGGAGCAGCACACACACCGCTCACAGCATTAAACTACCCATAACTACCAGGAGCAGCAGACACACCGCTCACAGCATTAAACTACCCATAACTACCAGGACCAGCACACACACCGCTCACAGCATTAAACTACCCATAACTACCAGGAGCAGCACACACACCGCTCACAGCATTAAACCACCCATAACTACCAGGAGCAGCACACACATCGCTCACAGCATTAAACTACCCATAACTACCAGGAGCAGCACACACACCGCTCACAGCATTAAACTACCCATAACTACCAGGACCAGCACACACACCGCTCACAGCATTAAACTACCCATAACAACCAGGAGCAGCACACACACCGCTCACAGCATTAAACTACCCATAACTACCAGGAGCAGCACACACACCGCTCACAGCATTAAACTACCCATATCTACCAGGAGCAGCACACACACCGCTCACAGCATTAAACTACCCATAACTACCAGGACCAGCCCACACACCGCTCACAGCATTAAACTACCCATAACTACCAGGACCAGCACACACACCGCTCACAGCATTAAACTACCCATAACTACAAGGACCAGCACACACACCGCTCACAGCATTAAACTACCCATAACTACCAGGACCAGCACACACACCGCTCACAGCTTTAAACTACCCATAACAACCAGGACCAGCACACACACCGCTCACAGCATTAAACTACCCATAACTACCAGGAGCAGCAGACACACTGCTCACAGCATTAAACTACCCATAACTACCAGGACCAGCACACACACTGCTCACTGCATTAAACTACCCATAACTACCAGGAGCAGTACACACACCGCTCACAGCATGAAACTACCCATAACTACCAGGACCAGCATACACACGCTCACAGCATTAAACTACCCATAACAACCAGGACCAGCACACACACCGCTCACAGCATTAAACTACCCATAACTACCAGGAGCAGCACACACACCGCTCACAGCATTGAACTACCCATAACTACCAGGAGCAGCACACACACCGCTCACAGCATTAAACTACCCATAACTACCAGGAGCAGCAGACACACCGCTCACAGCATTAAACTACCCATAACTACCAGGACCAGCACACACACCGCTCACAGCATTAAACTACCCATAACTACCAGGAGCAGCACACACACCGCTCACAGCATTAAACCACCCATAACTACCAGGAGCAGCACACACATCGCTCAGAGCATTAAACTACCCATAACTACCAGGAGCAGCACACACACCGCTCACAGCATTAAACTACCCATAACTACCAGGACCAGCACACACACCGCTCACAGCATTAAACTACCCATAACAACCAGGAGCAGCACACACACCGCTCACAGCATTAAACTACCCATAACTACCAGGAGCAGCACACACATCGCTCACAGCATTAAACTACCCATATCTACCAGGAGCAGCACACACACCGCTCACAGCATTAAACTACCCATAACTACCAGGACCAGCACACACACCGCTCACAGCATTAAACTACCTATAACAACCAGGACCAGCCCACACACCGTACACAGCATTAAACTACCCATAACTACCAGGACCAGCACACACACCGCTCACAGCATTAAACTACCCATAACTACCAGGACCAGCCCACACACCGCTCACAGCATTAAACTACCCATAACTACCAGGACCAGCACACACACCGCTCACAGCATTAAACTACCCATAACTACCAGGACCAGCACACACACCGCTCACAGCATTAAACTACCCATATCTACAAGGACCAGCACACACACCGCTCACAGCATTAAATTACCCATAACTACCAGGACCAGCACACACACCGCTCACAGCTTTAAACTACCCATAACAACCAGGACCAGCACACACACCGCTCACAGCATTAAACTACCCATAACTACCAAGAGCAGCAGACACACCGCTCACAGCATTAAACTACCCATAACTACCAGGAGCAGCACACACACCGCTCACAGCATTAAACTACCCATATCTACCAGGAGCAGCACACACACCGCTCACAGCATTAAACTACCCATAACTACCAGGACCAGCACACACACCGCTCACAGCATTAAACTACCCATAACAACCAGGACCAGCCCACACACCGTACACAGCATTAAACTACCCATAACTACCAGGACCAGCCCACACACCGCTCACAGCATTAAACTACCCATAACTACCAGGACCAGCACACACACCGCTCACAGCATTAAACTACCCATAACTACAAGGACCAGCACACACACCGCTCACAGCATTAAACTACCCATAACTACCAGGACCAGCACACACACCGCTCACAGCTTTAAACTACCCATAACAACCAGGACCAGCACACACACCGCTCACAGCATTAAACTACCCATAACTACCAGGAGCAGCAGACACACTGCTCACAGCATTAAACTACCCATAACTACCAGGACCAGCACACACACTGCTCACTGCATTAAACTACCCATAACTACCAGGAGCAGTACACACACCGCTCACAGCATGAAACTACCCATAACTACCAGGACCAGCATACACACGCTCACAGCATTAAACTACCCATAACAACCAGGACCAGCACACACACCGCTCACAGCATTAAACTACCCATAACTACCAGGAGCAGCACACACACCGCTCACAGCATTGAACTACCCATAACTACCAGGAGCAGCACACACACAGCATTAAACTACCCATAACTACCAGGAGCAGCAGACACACCGCTCACAGCATTAAACTACCCATAACTACCAGGACCAGCACACACACCGCTCACAGCATTAAACTACCCATAACTACCAGGAGCAGCACACACACCGCTCACAGCATTAAACCACCCATAACTACCAGGAGCAGCACACACATCGCTCACAGCATTAAACTACCCATAACTACCAGGAGCAGCACACACACCGCTCACAGCATTAAACTACCCATAACTACCAGGACCAGCACACACACCGCTCACAGCATTAAACTACCCATAACAACCAGGAGCAGCACACACACCGCTCACAGCATTAAACTACCCATAACTACCAGGAGCAGCACACACACCGCTCACAGCATTAAACTACCCATATCTACCAGGAGCAGCACACACACCGCTCACAGCATTAAACTACCCATAACTACCAGGACCAGCACACACACCGCTCACAGCATTAAACTACCTATAACAACCAGGACCAGCCCACACACCGTACACAGCATTAAACTACCCATAACTACCAGGACCAGCACACACACCGCTCACAGCATTAAACTACCCATAACTACCAGGACCAGCCCACACACCGCTCACAGCATTAAACTACCCATAACTACCAGGAACAGCACACACACCGCTCACAGCATTAAACTACCCATAACTACCAGGAGCAGCACACACACCGCTCACAGCATTAAACCACCCATAACTACCAGGAGCAGCACACACATCGCTCACAGCATTAAACTACCCATAACTACCAGGAGCAGCACACACACCGCTCACAGCATTAAACTACCCATAACTACCAGGACCAGCACACACAACGCTCACAGCATTAAACTACCCATAACAACCAGGAGCAGCACATACACCGCTCACAGCATTAAACTACCCATAACTACCAGGAGCAGCACACACACCGCTCACAGCATTAAACTACCCATATCTACCAAGAGCAGCACACACACCGCTCACAGCATTAAACTACCCATAACTACCAGGACCAGCACACACACCGCTCACAGCATTAAACTACCCATAACAACCAGGACCAGCCCACACACCGTACACAGCATTAAACTACCCATAACTACCAGGACCAGCACACACACCGCTCACATCATTAAACTACCCATAACTACCAGGACCAGCCCACACACCGCTCACAGCATTAAACTACCCATAACTACCAGGAGCAGCACACACACCGCTCACAGCATGAAACTACCCATAACTACCAGGAGCAGCACACACACCGCTCACAGCATGAAACTACCCATAACTACCAGGACCAGCACACACACGTTCACAGCATTAAACTACCCATAACAACCAGGACCAGCACACACACCGCTCACAGCATTAAACTACCCATAACTACCAGGAGCAGCACACACACCGCTCACAGCATTAAACTACCCATAACTACCAGGACCAGCACACACACCGCTCACAGCTTTAAACTACCCATAACAACCAGGACCAGCACACACACCGCTCACAGCATTAAACTACCCATAACTACCAGGAGCAGCAGACACACTGCTCACAGCATTAAACTACCCATAACTACCAGGACCAGCACACACACTGCTCACTGCATTAAACTACCCATAACTACCAGGAGCAGCACACACACCGCTCACAGCATGAAACTACCCATAACTACCAGGAGCAGCACACACACCGCTCACAGCATGAAACTACCCATAACTACCAGGACCAGCACACACACGTTCACAGCATTAAACTACCCATAACAACCAGGACCAGCACACACACCGCTCACAGCATTAAACTACCCATAACTACCAGGAGCAGCACACACACCGCTCACAGCATTAAACTACCCATAACTACCAGGAGCAGCACACACACCGCTCACAGCATTAAACTACCCATAACTACCAGGAGCAGCACACACACCGCTCACAGCATTAAACTACCCATAACTACCAGGAGCAGCACACACACCGCTCACAGCATTAAACTACCCATAACTACCAGGAGCAGCACACATACCGCTCACAGCATTAAACTACCCATAACTACCAGGAGCAGCACACACACCGCTCACAGCATTAAACCACCCATAACTACCAGGAGCAGCACACACATCGCTCACAGCATTAAACTACCCATAACTACCAGGAGCAGCACACACACCGCTCACAGCATTAAACTACCCATAACTACCAGGACCAGCACACACACCGCTCACAGCATTAAACTACCCATGACAACCAGGAGCAGCACACACACCGCTCACAGCATTAAACTACCCATAACTACCAGGAGCAGCACACACACCGCTCACAGCATTAAACTACCCATAACTACCAGGAGCAGCACACACACCGCTCACAGCATTAAACCACCCATAACTACCAGGAGCAGCACACACATCGCTCATAGCATTAAACTACCCATAACTACCAGGACCAGCACACACACCGCTCACAGCATTAAACTACCCATAACAACCAGGAGCAGCACACACACCGCTCACAGCATTAAACTACCCATAACTACCAGGAGCAGCACACACACCGCTCACAGCATTAAACTACCCATATCTACCAAGAGCAGCACACACACCGCTCACAGCATTAAACTACCCATAACTACCAGGACCAGCACACACCGCTCACAGCATTAAACTACCCATAACAACCAGGACCAGCCCACACACCGTACACAGCATTAAACTACCCATAACTACCAGGACCAGCACACACACCGCTCACAGCATTAAACTACCCATAACTACCAGGACCAGCCCACACACCGCTCACAGCATTAAACTACCCATAACTACCAGGACCAGCACACACACCGCTCACAGCATTAAACTACCCATAACTACAAGGACCAGCACACACACCGCTCACAGCATTAAACTACCCATAACTACCAGGACCAGCACACACACCGCTCACAGCTTTAAACTACCCATAACAACCAGGACCAGCACACACACCGCTCACAGCATTAAACTACCCATAACTACCAGGAGCAGCAGACACACTGCTCACAGCATTAAACTACCCATAACTACCAGGACCAGCACACACACTGCTCACTGCATTAAACTACCCATAACTACCAGGAGCAGCACACACACCGCTCACAGCATGAAACTACCCATAACTACCAGGAGCAGCACACACACCGCTCACAGCATGAAACTACCCATAACTACCAGGACCAGCACACACACGTTCACAGCATTAAACTACCCATAACAACCAGGACCAGCACACACACCGCTCACAGCATTAAACTACCCATAACTACCAGGAGCAGCACACACACCGCTCACAGCATTAAACTACCCATAACTACCAGGAGCAGCACACACACCGCTCACAGCATTAAACTACCCATAACTACCAGGAGCAGCACACACACCGCTCACAGCATTAAACTACCCATAACTACCAGGAGCAGCACACACACCGCTCACAGCATTAAACTACCCATAACTACCAGGAGCAGCACACATACCGCTCACAGCATTAAACTACCCATAACTACCAGGAGCAGCACACACACCGCTCACAGCATTAAACCACCCATAACTACCAGGAGCAGCACACACATCGCTCACAGCATTAAACTACCCATAACTACCAGGAGCAGCACACACACCGCTCACAGCATTAAACTACCCATAACTACCAGGACCAGCACACACACCGCTCACAGCATTAAACTACCCATGACAACCAGGAGCAGCACACACACCGCTCACAGCATTAAACTACCCATAACTACCAGGAGCAGCACACACACCGCTCACAGCATTAAACTACCCATAACTACCAGGAGCAGCACACACACCGCTCACAGCATTAAACTACCCATAACTACCAGGAGCAGCACACATACCGCTCACAGCATTAAACTACCCATAACTACCAGGAGCAGCACACACATCGCTCATAGCATTAAACTACCCATAACTACCAGGAGCAGCACACACACCGCTCACAGCATTAAACTACCCATAACTACCAGGACCAGCACACACACCGCTCACAGCATTAAACTACCCATGACAACCAGGAGCAGCACACACACCGCTCACAGCATTAAACTACCCATAACTACCAGGAGCAGCACACACACCGCTCACAGCATTAAACTCCCCATAACTACCAGGAGCAGCACACACACCGCTCACAGCATTAAACTACCCATAACTACCAGGACCAGCACACACACCGCTCACAGCATTAAACTACCCATAACAACCAGGACCAGCACACACACCGCTCACAGCATTAAACTACCCAAAACTACCAGGAGCCGCACACACACCGCTCACAGCATTAAACTACCCATAACTACCAGGACCAGAACACACACCGCTCACTGCATTAAACTACCCATAACTACCAGGACCAGCCCACATCCCGCTCACAGCATTAAACTACCCATAACTACCAGGACCAGAACACACACCGCTCACAGCATTAAACTACCCATAACTACCAGGACCAGCCCACATCCCGCTCACAGCATTAAACTACCCATAACAACCAGGACCAGACAACACACCGCTCACAGCATTAAACTACCCATAACTACCAGGAGCAGCACACACACCGCTCACAGCATTAAACTACCCATAACTACCAGGACCAGCACACACACCGCTCACAGCATTAAACTACCCATGACAACCAGGAGCAGCACACACACCGCTCACAGCATTAAACTACCCATAACTACCAGGAGCAGCACACACACCGCTCACAGCATTAAACTACCCATAACTACCAGGAGCAGCACACACACCGCTCACAGCATTAAACTACCCATAACTACCAGGAGCAGCACACATACCGCTCACAGCATTAAACTACCCATAACTACCAGGAGCAGCACACACACCGCTCACAGCATTAAACCACCCATAACTACCAGGAGCAGCACACACATCGCTCATAGCATTAAACTACCCATAACTACCAGGAGCAGCACACACACCGCTCACAGCATTAAACTACCCATAACTACCAGGACCAGCACACACACCGCTCACAGCATTAAACTACCCATGACAACCAGGAGCAGCACACACACCGCTCACAGCATTAAACTACCCATAACTACCAGGAGCAGCACACACACCGCTCACAGCATTAAACTACCCATAACTACCAGGACCAGCACACACACCGCTCACAGCATTAAACTACCCATAACAACCAGGACCAGCACACACACCGCTCAAAGCATTAAACTACCCAAAACTACCAGGAGCCGCACACACACCGCTCACAGCATTAAACTACCCATAACTACCAGGACCAGAACACACACCGCTCACAGCATTAAACTACCCATAACTACCAGGACCAGCCCACATCCCGCTCACAGCATTAAACTACCCATAACTACCAGGACCAGAACACACACCGCTCACAGCATTAAACTACCCATAACTACCAGGACCAGCCCACATCCCGCTCACAGCATTAAACTACCCATAACAACCAGGACCAGACAACACACCGCTCACAGCATTAAACTACCCATAACTACCAGGAGCAGCACACACACCGCTCACAGCATTAAACTACCCATAACTACCAGGAGCAGCAGACACACCGCTCACAGCATTAAACTACCCATAACAACCAGGACCAGCACACACACCGCTCACAGCATGAAACTACCAATAACTACCAGGACCAGCACAAACACCGCTCACAGCATTAAACTACCCATAACTACCAGGACCAGCCCACACACCGCTCACAGCATTAATCTACCCATAACAACCAGGACCAGCACACACACCGCTCACAGCATGAAACTACCCATAACAACCAGGACCAGCCCACACACCGCTCACAGCATTAAGCTACCCATAAATACCAGGACCAGCACACACACCGCTCACAGCATTAAACTACCCATAACTACCAGGACCAGCACACACACCGCTCACAGCATTAAACTACCCATAACAACCAGGACCAGCCCACACACCGCTCACAGCATTAAACTACCCATAACTACCAGGACCAGCACACACACCGCTCACAGCATTAAACTACCCATAACTACCAGGACCAGCCCACACACCGCTCACAGCATTAAACTACCCATAACTACCAGGACCAGCACACACACCGCTCACAGCATTAAACTACCCATAACTACCAGGACCAGCACACACACCGCTCACAGCATTAAACTACCCATAACTACCAGGAGCAGCACACACACTGCTCACAGCATTAAACCACCCATAACTACCAGGAGCAGCACACACATCGCTCACAGCATTAAACTACCCATAACTACCAGGAGCAGCACACACACCGCTCACAGCATTAAACTACCCATAACTACCAGGAGCAGCACACACACCGCTCACAGCATTAAACTACCCATAACTACCAGGAGCAGCACACACACCGCTCACAGCATTAAACTACCCATAACTACCAGGACCAGCACACACACCGCTCACAGCATTAAACTACCCATAACAACCAGGACCAGCACACACACCGCTCACAGCATTAAACTATCCATAACAACCAGGACCAGCCCACACACCGCTCACAGCATTAAACTACCCATAAATACCAGGACCAGCACACACACTGCTCACAGCATTAAACTACCCATAACTACCAGGACCAGCCCACACACCGCTCACAGCATTAAACTACCCATAACAACCAGGACCAGCCCACACACCGCTCACAGCATTAAACTACCCATAACTACCAGGAGCAGCACACACACCGCTCACAGCATTAAACTACCCACAACTACCAGGAGCAGCACACACACCGCTCACAGCATTAAACTCCCCATAACTACCAGGAGCAGCACACACACCGCTCACAGCATTAAACTACCCATAACTACCAGGACCAGCACACACACCGCTCACAGCATTAAACTACCCAAAACTACCAGGAGCCGCACACACACCGCTCACAGCATTAAACTACCCATAACTACCAGGACCAGAACACACACCGCTCACAGCATTAAACTACCCATAACTACCAGGACCAGCCCACATCCCGCTCACAGCATTAAACTACCCATAACTACCAGGACCAGAACACACACCGCTCACAGCATTAAACTACCCATAAATACCAGGACCAGCCCACATCCCGCTCACAGCATTAAACTACCCATAACAACCAGGACCAGACAACACACCGCTCACAGCATAAAACTACCCATAACTACCAGGAGCAGCACACACACCGCTCACAGCATTAAACTACCCATAACTACCAGGAGCAGCAGACACACCGCTCACAGCATTAAACTACCCATAACAACCAGGACCAGCACACACACCGCTCACAGCATGAAACTACCCATAACTACCAGGACCAGCACACACACCGCTCACAGCATTAAACTACCCATAACTACCAGGACCAGCCCACACACCGCTCACAGCATTAATCTACCCATAACAACCAGGACCAGCCCACACACCGCTCACAGCATTAAACTACCCATAACAACCAGGACCAGCACACACACCGCTCACAGCATGAAACTACCCATAACAACCAGGACCAGCCCACACACCGCTCACAGCATTAAACTACCCATAAATACCAGGACCAGCACACACACCGCTCACAGCATTAAACTACCCATAACTACCAGGACCAGCACACACACCGCTCACAGCATTAAACTACCCATAACAACCAGGACCAGCCCACATCCCGCTCACAGCATTAAACTACCCATAACAACCAGGACCAGACAACACACCGCTCACAGCATAAAACTACCCATAACTACCAGGAGCAGCACACACACCGCTCACAGCATTAAACTACCCATAACTACCAGGAGCAGCAGACACACCGCTCACAGCATTAAACTACCCATAACAACCAGGACCAGCACACACACCGCTCACAGCATGAAACTACCCATAACTACCAGGACCAGCACACACACCGCTCACAGCATTAAACTACCCATAACTACCAGGACCAGCCCACACACCGCTCACAGCATTAATCTACCCATAACAACCAGGACCAGCCCACACACCGCTCACAGCATTAAACTACCCATAACAACCAGGACCAGCACACACACCGCTCACAGCATGAAACTACCCATAACAACCAGGACCAGCCCACACACCGCTCACAGCATTAAACTACCCATAAATACCAGGACCAGCACACACACCGCTCACAGCATTAAACTACCCATAACTACCAGGACCAGCACACACACCGCTCACAGCATTAAACTACCCATAACAACCAGGACCAGCCCACACACCGCTCACAGCATTAAACTACCCATAACTACCAGGACCAGCACACACACCGCTCACAGCATTAAACTACCCATAACTACCAGGACCAGCCCACACACCGCTCACAGCATTAAACTACCCATAACTACCAGGACCAGCACACACACCGCTCACAGCATTAAACTACCCATAACTACCAGGACCAGCACACACACAGCTCACAGCATTAAACTACCCATAACTACCAGGAGCAGCACACACACCGCTCACAGCATTAAACCACCCATAACTACCAGGAGCAGCACACACCGCTCACAGCATTAAACTACCCATAACTACCAGGAGCAGCACACACACCGCTCACAGCATTAAACTACCCATAACTACCAGGAGCAGCACACACACCGCTCACAGCATTAAACTACCCATAACTACCAGGAGCAGCACACACACCGCTCACAGCATTAAACTACCCATAACTACCAGGACCAGCACACACACCGCTCACAGCATTAAACCACCCATAACTACCAGGAGCAGCACACACATCGCTCACAGCATTAAACTACCCATAACTACCAGGAGCAGCACACACACCGCTCACAGCATTAAACTACCCATAACTACCAGGAGCAGCACACACACCGCTCACAGCATTAAACTACCCATAACTACCAGGAGCAGCACACACACCGCTCACAGCATTAAACTACCCATAACTACCAGGACCAGCACACACACCGCTCACAGCATTAAACTACCCATAACAACCAGGACCAGCACACACACCGCTCACAGCATTAAACTACCCATAACAACCAGGACCAGCCCACACACCGCTCACAGCATTAAACTACCCATAAATACCAGGACCAGCACACACACTGCTCACAGCATTAAACTACCCATAACTACCAGGACCAGCCCACACACCGCTCACAGCATTAAACTACCCATAACAACCAGGACCAGCCCACACACCGCTCACAGCATTAAACTACCCATAACTACCAGGAGCAGCACACACATCGCTCACAGCATTAAACTACCCACAACTACCAGGAGCAGCACACACACCGCTCACAGCATTAAACTCCCCATAACTACCAGGAGCAGCACACACACCGCTCACAGCATTAAACTACCCATAACTACCAGGACCAGCACACACACCGCTAACAGCATTAAACTACCCATAACAACCAGGACCAGCACACACACCGCTCACAGCATTAAACTACCCAAAACTACCAGGAGCCGCACACACACCGCTCACAGCATTAAACTACCCATAACTACCAGGACCAGAACACACACCGCTCACAGCATTAAACTACCCATAACTACCAGGACCAGCCCACATCCCGCTCACAGCATTAAACTACCCATAACTACCAGGACCAGAACACACACCGCTCACAGCATTAAACTACCCATAACTACCAGGACCAGCCCACATCCCGCTCACAGCATTAAACTACCCATAACAACCAGGACCAGACAACACACCGCTCACAGCATTAAACTACCCATAACTACCAGGAGCAGCACACACACCGCTCACAGCATTAAACTACCCATAACTACCAGGAGCAGCAGACACACCGCTCACAGCATTAAACTACCCATAACAACCAGGACCAGCACACACACCGCTCACAGCATGAAACTACCCATAACTACCAGGACCAGCACACACACCGCTCACAGCATTAAACTACCCATAACTACCAGGACCAGCCCACACACCGCTCACAGCATTAATCTACCCATAACAACCAGGACCAGCCCACACACCGCTCACAGCATTAAACTACCCATAACAACCAGGACCAGCACACACACCGCTCACAGCATGAAACTACCCATAACAACCAGGACCAGCCCACACACCGCTCACAGCATTAAACTACCCATAAATACCAGGACCAGCACACACACCGCTCACAGCATTAAACTACCCATAACTACCAGGACCAGCACACACACCGCTCACAGCATTAAACTACCCATAACAACCAGGACCAGCCCACACACCGCTCACAGCATTAAACTACCCATAACTACCAGGACCAGCACACACACCGCTCACAGCATTAAACTACCCATAACTACCAGGACCAGCCCACACACCGCTCACAGCATTAAACTACCCATAACTACCAGGACCAGCACACACACCGCTCACAGCATTAAACTACCCATAACTACCAGGACCAGCACACACACAGCTCACAGCATTAAACTACCCATAACTACCAGGAGCAGCACACACACCGCTCACAGCATTAAACCACCCATAACTACCAGGAGCAGCACACACATCGCTCACAGCATTAAACTACCCATAACTACCAGGAGCAGCACACACACCGCTCACAGCATTAAACTACCCATAACTACCAGGAGCAGCACACACACCGCTCACAGCATTAAACTACCCATAACTACCAGGAGCAGCACACACACCGCTCACAGCATTAAACTACCCATAACTACCAGGAGCAGCACACACACCGCTCACAGCATTAAACTACCCATAACAACCAGGACCAGCACACACACCGCTCACAGCATTAAACTACCCATAACAACCAGGACCAGCCCACACACCGCTCACAGCATTAAACTACCCATAAATACCAGGACCAGCACACACACCGCTCACAGCATTAAACTACCCATAACTACCAGGACCAGCCCACACACCGCTCACAGCATTAAACTACCCATAACAACCAGGACCAGCCCACACACCGCTCACAGCATTAAACTACCCATAACTACCAGGACCAGCACACACACCGCTCACAGCATTAAACTACCCATAACTACCAGGACCAGCCCACACACCGCTCACAGCATTAAACTACCCATAACTACCAGGACCAGCACACACACCGCTCACAGCATTAAACTACCCATAACTACCAGGACCAGCACACACACCGCTCACAGCATTAAACTACCCATAACAACCAGGACCAGCCCACACACCGCTCACAGCATTAAACTCCCCATAACTACCAGGACCAGCACACACACCGCTCAGAGCATTAAACTACCCATAACTACCAGGACCAGCCCACACACCGCTCACAGCATTAAACTACCCATAACTACCAGGACCAGCTCACACACCGCTCACAGCATTAAACTACCCATAACTACCAGGACCAGCACACACACTGCTCACAGCATTAAACTACCCATAATTACCAGGACCAGCACACACACCGCTCACTGCATTAAACTACCAATAACAACCAGGACCAGCACACACACCGCTCACAGCATTAAACTACCCATAACTACCAGGAGCAGCACACACACCGCTCACAGCATTAAACTACCCATAACTACCAGGAGCAGCACACACACCGCTCACAGCATGAAACTACCCATAACTACCAGGACCAGCACACACAAGCTCACAGCATTAAACTACCCATAACAACCAGGACCAGCACACACACCGCTCACAGCTTTAAACTACCCATAACTACCAGGAGCAGCACACACACCGCTCACAGCATTAAACTACCCATAACTACCAGGAGCAGCACACACACCGCTCACAGCATTAAACTACCCATAACTACCAGGAGCAGCACACACACCGCTCACAGCATGAAACTACCCATAACTACCAGGACCAGCACACACAAGTTCACAGCATTAAACTACCCATAACTACCAGGACCAGCACACACAAGCTCACAGCATTAAACTACCCATAACAACCAGGACCAGCACACACACCGCTCACAGCTTTAAACTACCCATAACTACCAGGACCAGCACACACACCGCTCACAGCATTAAACTACCCATAACTACCAGGACCAGCACACACACCGCTCACAGCATTAAACTACCCATAACTACCAGGACCAGCACACACACCACTCACAGCATTAAAATACCCATAACAACCAGGACCAGCACACACACCGCTCACAGCATTAAACTACCCATAACTACCAGGAGCAGCAGACACACCGCTCACAGCATTAAACTACCCATAACTACCAGGACCAGCACACACACCGCTCACTGCATTAAACTACCCATAACAACCAGGACCAGCACACACACCGCTCACAGCATTAAACTACCCATAACTACCAGGAGCAGCACACACACCGCTCACAGCATGAAACTACCCATAACTACCAGGAGCAGCACACACACCGCTCACAGCATGAAACTACCCATAACTACCAGGACCAGCACACACACCGCTCACAGCATTAAACTACCCATAACTACCAGGAGCAGCACACACACCGCTCACAGCATTAAACTACCCATAACTACCAGGAGCAGCACACACACCGCTCACAGCATTAAACTACCCATAACTACCAGGAGCAGCACACACACCGCTCACAGCATTAAACTACCCATAACTACCAGGACCAGCACACACACCGCTCAAAGCATTAAACTACCCATAACTACCAGGAGCAGCACACACACCGCTCACAGCATTAAACTACCCATAACTACCAGGAGCAGCACACACACCGCTCACAGCATTAAACTACCCATAACTACCAGGACCAGCACACACACCGCTCACAGCATGAAACTACCCATAACTACCAGGACCAGCACACACACCGCTCACAGCATGAAACTACCCATAACTACCAGGACCAGCACACACACCGCTCACAGCATTAAACTACCCATAACTACCAGGACCAGCACACACACCGCTCACAGCATTAAACTACCCATAACTACCAGGACCAGCACACACACCGCTCACAGCATTAAACTACCCATAACTACCAGGACCAGCACACACACCGCTCACAGCATTAAACTACCCATAACTACCAGGACCAGCACACACACCGCTCACAGCATTAAACTACCCATAACTACCAGGACCAGCACACACACCGCTCACAACATTAAACTACCCATAACTACCAGGAGCAGCAGACACACTGCTCACAGCATTAAACTACCCATAACTACCAGGACCAGCACACACACCGCTCACTGCATTAAACTACCCATAACAACCAGGACCAGCACACACACCGCTCACAGCATTAAACTACCCATAACTACCAGGAGCAGCACACACACTGCTCACAGCATTAAACTACCCATAACTACCAGGACCAGCACACACACCGCTCACAGCATTAAACTACCCATAACTACCAGGACCAGCACACACACCGCTCACAGCATTAAACTACCCATAACTACCAGGACCAGCACACACACCGCTCACAGCATTAAACTACCCATAACAACCAGGACCAGCACACACACCGCTCACAGCATTAAACTACCCATAACTACCAGGAGCAGCACACACACCGCTCACAGCATTAAACTACCCATAACTACCAGGACCAGCACACACACCGCTCACAGCATTAAACTACCCATAACTACCAGGACCAGCACACACACCGTTCACGGCATTAAACTACCCATAACTACCAGGAGCAGCAGACACACCGCTCACAGCATTAAACTACCCATAGCTACCAGCACCACCAAACCACAAACATAAAAAACGAAAAGTAAATAGTCTCTTCCCCGCCCTCACCCCTGACTGGAGGGCCTCAAACATTTACACTATACATGTGTGTATATAATTATTCCAACACATCAATTCCACCCTTCAGACAGACACAGATCAACCCATATTTCCCAAATGTCTGACCAAATGTCCCTAAAAATAAACATTTCACCTAACAGCACAATGATGTTTCCGACTGTGGTTCATCAAATCCCCCAGCAATACTGTGTGCAGGTCAAACCGCATCCTGATATTATGGCAGGGTTAGTTCCATTTGCTTTGCCCCTAAAAACCTGGTATTAGGTTTGTGTTGGGCGAGGGGTAAGCTGATCCTAGATCTGTGCCTTCTGCTTACAAACAATTTCTACCTGGCACTAGAGAGCCTATATGCTTTCATAACAACCTAGCATTGTGCATTGGGACTTAAACTCATGAAACTCTTTATTGTTAATTTTACAGACACAAGCAAAGGACATTTCTGAATAGATCAGTGAATGACTACAAATGTATTATTGTTCATGTATTTCTGCGAAAGAGTGAGAGAGCGAATGAGCTTTAAAGTGAGAAAGTTAGATGGGTGAAGATGAGACAGGGACTTTTGTTTAGGGAACATTCTCAATCTTCTGCAAAACATCAGTGTGCTCATTCTTCTAAACTGACAAGTCAGTAAAAAGAGCTCTCTCTTTCCGACGTCTTGATTGAACTAGTTTAATTAGTTGTAATACTGTCTGAAAAGCATATTTCATTACAAGCCCTTTTATTCAACAAGAAAAAAGCATTTTTCCTTAGATGTAAATTCTCCATTGCTTCTACTCAACCCTGCTATTTGCTTATCTCCGTAATGCCTTTTCTTTGTCACTGATTTTTTATGAGAATTCCAACTTCAGCTTTATCCAAATAAAATTATACATTATTTTGCATTCTGTAAAACATGTATGCTCAAGCAATTGACAGGAAATTAATAAAAATGGCCAATGTGCCATTAATAAAAATGGCCAAATATGTGTACAAAAGCTATTTTCTCTGCGTAGATTTGTGGGGGGTTGTCAGCATGAGCCATGCATGTAAGAGGATGGTCAGAGGTGGGCAGACACATTGGAGGCTTGTTAAATGCCCATTGGTTTCAATTGGTATAAAATTCATAACAGGAGACATTGTCACGTCCGTCTTAAGGAGTAGACCAAAATGCAGCGGGAATGTGTATACTCATCTTCTATTTTATTAGAAGGAAACTGACCACAAAACAAAAATAACAAACATTGACGGAAACAGTCCTGTCAGTTGCAACAAACACTAAACAGGAAACAACTACCCACCAATCCCATAGAAAAAACACCGCTCTTAAATAGGACCTTCAATTAGAAGCAACGAGGAGCAGCTGCTTCCAATTGAAGGTCAACCCAATTAACTAAACATAGAAATAGAAAACCTAGAATGAACATAGAAATACACTACCATAGAACATTAACCAAAAAAAAACAAAACACACTAAACAAACACCCCCTTTTACTGGTCAGGACGTGACAGTACCCCACTCCCCCCCCCCCCCCCCCCCCCCCCAAAGGTGCAGACCCCGGATGCACCTCAAACAAAAAGAAACCAAAACAAAAATAATCCCAAACTAAAGGGAGGGAAGGGAGGATGGCTACCGTCACCGACGGCTCCCGTGCTACACCCCCCCTCCCCAATCCTCCAACTATGGAGGTGGCTCAGGCCCTAGCGTTAGTACCCAACCTAACCTGTCCACCCCCGCTGAAGACTCAGGGCTAAGGCGCGTCGCTGGAGACCTCGGGCTGATGCGCGTCGCTGGAGACCTCGGACTGGAGGGCGACTCTGGCTGCGCCGGTTCCGGACTGTAGGGCGACTCTGGCTGCGCCGGTTCCGGACTGTAGGGCGACTCTGGCTGCGCCGGTTCCGGACTGTAGGGCGACTCTGGCTGCGCCGGTTCCGGACTGTAGGGCGACTCTGGCTGCGCCGGTTCCGGACTGTAGGGCGACTCTGCAGGCTCTGGACTGTGGGCCGTCTCTGCTGGCTCCGGACTGTGGGCCGTCTCCGCTGGCTCCGGACGGTGGGCCGTCACTAGACGGGGCACTGTCGCCGGAAGCTCTGGACGGGGCACTGTCGCCGGAAGCTCTGGACGGGGAACTGTCGCCGGAAGCTCTGGACGGGGAACTGTCGCCGGAAGCTCTGGACGGGGCACTGTAGCCGGAAGCTCTGGACGGGGCACTGTAGCCGGAAGCTCTAGACGGGGCACTGTCGCCGGAAGCTCTAGATGGGGCACTGTCGTCGGAAGCTCTAGATGGGGCACTGTCGTCGGAAGCTCTAGACGGGGCACTGTCGTCGGAAGCTCTGGACGGGCTGATGCACTGGAGGCCTGGTGCGTGGGGCTGGCACTGGAGGAACCAGACTGGTGACACGCTCCTCAAGGCTAGTGCGAGGAGCAGGAACAGGACATACTGGACTGGGCTGACGCACTGGAAGCCTAGTGCGTGGTGCTGGCTTTGGAAGCGCCAGACTACGGACACGCACCACAAGGCAAGTGCGAGGAGCAGGAACTGGATACATTGGGCCATGAATAAGCACTGGAGGTCTGGAGCACACAACTCCTTCTGGCTGAGTGCTCACTCTAGCAAGGGGCTGGAATCGCTCGCACCGGACTGTGCGTGCGCATGGGCGTGATTGTGCGCACTTCTGCATAGCACGGTGCTCTCTTGATCCGTTGCTCCCCATAATAAGCACGGGGAGTTGGCTCAGGTCTATAGCCTGACCTAGCCAATCTTCCCGTGTGCCCCCCCCCAAAAAAAAAACATTTTTGGGGCTGCCTATCAGTCTCCTCCAGCTCCCTTTGTTTGTCCTCCCAAAATCTTCGTTCATCCGCCCATGTCCATCCTTCTCCCCGGTGCTCCAATCCCCATGTTCCTGCATAGCGTTCCCGGTCCTCTCCAGTCTTCCTCCATGGTCCCTCTCCAGCTAGGATCTCTTCCCAAGTCCATGACTCCTTGTATTTCTCCTGTTGCTCCTTCCTCCGCTGCTTGGTCCTTTGGTGGTAGGTAGTTCTGTTACGTCCGTCGTAAGGAGTATCAAATCAAATCAAATGTATTTATATAGCCCTTCTTACATCAGCTGATATCTCAAAGCGCTGCACAGAAACCCAGCCTAAAACCCCAAACAGCAAGCAATGCAGGTGTAGAAGCACGGTGGCTAGGTAAAACTCCCATGAAAGGCCAAAACCTAGGAAGAAACCTAGAAAGGAACCAGGCTATGAGGGGTGGCCAGTCCTCTTCTGGCTGTGCCGGGTGGAGATTATAACAGCACATGGCCAAGATGTTCAAATGTTCATAAATGACCAGCATGGTCAAATAAGTAGTAGACCAAAATGCAGCGGGAATGTGTATACTCATCTTCTATTTTATTATAAGGAAACTGACCACAAAACAAAAATAACAAACATCGACGGAAACAGTCCTGTCAGGTGCAACAAACACTAAACAGGAAACAACTACCCACCAATCCTATAGAAAAAAAAACACCCCTCTTAAATAGGACCTTCAATTAGAAGCAACGAGGAGCAGCTGCTTCCAATTGAAGGTCAACCCAATTAACTAAACATAGAAATAGAAAACCTAGAACGAACATAGAAATACACTAACAGAACATTAATAACCTGTTAGGGCTAGGGGGCAGTATTGACACGGCTGGATAAAAAACATACCCGATTTAATCTGGTTACCACTCCTACCCAGTAACTAGAATATGCATACACTTATTACATATGGATAGAAAACACCCTAAAGTTTCTAAAACTGTTTGAATGGTGTCTGTGAGTATAACAGAACTCAAATGGCAGGTCAAAACCTGAGAGATTCCTTTACAGGAAGTGGCCTGTCTGACCATTTCTTGAACTTCGTTTCCATCTCTATCTTTTACTAAGGATCTCTGCTCTAACGTGACACTTCCTACGTCGTCCATAGGCGCTCAGAGCCCGGGAAAAACCTGAATGTCGTCATCCCAGCCCCAGGCTGAAACACATTATCGCCTTTCTCAAGTGGCCGATCAAGGGACTCTGGGCTTAGGCGCATGACCCGACAGCCCCCGCCTTTGTGATTTTTTCCTCTGTTTGCCGTAAAGGAGATTCCCTGTCGGAATATTATCGCTTTTCTACGAGAAAAATGGCGTAAAAATTGATTTTAAACAGCGGTTGACATGCTTCGAAGTACGGTAATGGAATATTTAGAATTTTTTTGTCACAAATTGCGCCATGCGCACGACCCTTCTTTACCATTTCGCATAGTGTCTGGAACGCACGAACAAAACGCCGCTATTCGGATATAACGATGGATTATTTTGGACCAAACCAACATTTGTTATTGAAGTAGCAGTCCTGGGAGTGCATTCTGACGAAGACAACAAAAGGTAATCAAACTTTTATAATAGTAAATATGATTATGGTGAGTGCTAAACTTGCCGGGTGTCTAAATAGCTAGCCCGTGATGCCTGGGCTATGTACTTAGAATATTGCAAAATGTGCTTTCACCAAAAAGCTATTTTAAAATCGGACATATCGAGTGCATAGAGGAGGTCTGTATCTATAATTCTTAAAAGAATTGTTATGCTTTTTGTGAACGTTTATCGTGAGTAATTTAGTAAAATGTTAGCGAATTCGGGGTGTATGCTAGTTCTAAATGTCACATGCTAATGTAAAAAGCTGTTTTTTTATATAAATATGAACTTGATTGAACAAAACATGCATGTATTGTATAACATAATGTCCTAGGGTTGTCATCTGATGAAGATCATCAAAGGTGAGTGCTGCATTTAGCTGTCTTCTGGGTTTTTGTGACATTATATGCTAGCTTGAAAAATGGGTGTCTGATTATTTCTGGCTTGGTACTCTGCTGACATAATCTAATGTTTTGCTTTCGTTGTAAAGCCTTTTTGAAATCGGACAGTGTGGTGAGATTAACGAGAGTCTTGTCTTTAAATAGCTGTAAAATAGTCATATGTTTGAGAAATTGAAGTAATAGGATTTTTAAGGTTTTGAAAATCGCGCCACAGGCTTCAAGTGGCTGTTACGTAGGTGGGACGAATTCGTCCCGCCTAGCCCAGAGAGGTTAACCCCAAAAAAACGAAACACACTAAACAAACACCCCCTGCCACCCCCTGACCAAACTACCATAACAAACAACCCCTTTTACTGGTCAGGACGTGACAGACATGTATGCATGATGGCATCCCTGGGGTTCATATTTATATGCCAAAGTTGTTGAACAATCGGTTCATGGCTTGCACTTACAAATTACCCTATGCTGGAGAGGAGACCAATTTATTACACCGTCTTGAACTGAATTGTCCAAATCTTGTGGTAAATTAATCTGTACTGCTAGCCTTTGGATTTCATCCAGTCAATGTTCTGTGACCCTTCACAAACAGGTTTAATATTTTGCAAATGTTTTTCTTACCTTGACAGTCTCTTCTGGGACAAGAATACCTGCAAGTGCGATCTGGGTTGTGTCCATTGGGGAACCCATTGGAAAATGTTTTAAAATGTTTTGGACAAGTCCAGTTAGTCGCATCCTGTTTCAGTCTTTTTTCTTCCATTTGATGCCTTATGAATACAACCCAGGCTTTTAGTACTTTAATATAGCCACACAATGCTAACATTAGCATAGATTAACACAAAAAGATAGGCATAAATGCTGCAGACTGCAGTAACTATCAAGTAACTGTAAAAAGCAAATGGAAACCTGTGTGTGGTTAATCTTTTCCACTACCTTTTATGCAGCCATCTGCCTTCTCCAATCATTGTCAAGCAATCTTAATTACATCTAGACGTTCCACTAGCGGAACACCTGCTCTAATATCCAATGATAGGCGCGAATTACAAATTCCTCAAAAATCCAAAAACTTCAATTTTTCAAACATATGACTATTTTACACCATTTTAACCTCTCTGGGCTAGGCGGGACGAAATCGTCCCACCTACGCAACAGCCAGTGTAATCCCGTGGCGCATTTTCAAATACCTTAGTAATGCTATTACTTCAATTTCTCAAACATATGACTATTTTACACCATTTTAAAGACAAGACTCTCGTTAATCTAACCACACTGTCCGATTTCAAAAAAGGCTTTACAACGAAAGCAAAACATTAGATTATGTCAGCAGAGTACCCAGCCAGAAATAATCAGACACCCATTTTTCAAGCTAGCATATAATGTCACAAAAACCCAGAAGACAGCTAAATGCAGCACTAACCTTTGATGATCTTCATCAGATGACACACCTAGGACATTATGTTATACAATACATGCATGTTTTGTTCAATCAAGTTCATATTTATATCAAAAAACAGCTTTTTACATTAGCATGTGACGTTCAGAACTAGCATACCCCCCGCAAACCTCTGGTGAATTTACTAAATTACTCACGATAAACGTTCACAAAAAACATAACAATTATTTTAAGAATTATAGATACAGAACTCCTTTATGCAATCGCGATGTCCGATTTTAAAATAGCTTTTCGGTGAAAGCACATTTTGCAATATTCTGAGTACATAGCCCAGCCATCACGGCTAGCTATTTAGACACCCACCAAGTTTAGCCCTGACCAAACTCCGATTTACTATTACAAAAGTTTGATTACCTTTGATGTTCTTCGTCAGAATGCACTCCCAGGACTGCTACTTCAATAACAAATGTTGGTTTGGTCCAAAATAATCCATCGTTATATCCAAATAGCGGCGTTTTGTTCGTGCGTTCAAGACACTATCCGAAGTGTAAATAAGGGTCACGAGCATGGCGCATTTCGTGACAAAAAATTTCTAAATATTCCATTACCGTACTTCGAAGCATGTCAACCGCTGTTTAAAATCCATTTTTATGCCATTTTTCTCGTAAAAAAGTTATAATATTCCGACCGGGAATCTGCGTTTAGGTAAACAGACAAAAGAAAACAAAGCATGAGGTCGACGCGGGCACGAGCCTGAGTCTCACAGTACTGTAACCAGCCACTACCCAAACGCGCTACTTTTTTTCAGCCAGAGCCTGCAAAGCCACGATTCAGCTTTTTGCCGCCTTCTGAGAGCCCATGGGAGCCGTAGGAAGTGTCACGTAACAGCAGAGATCCTCTGTAATGGATAGAGATAATCAAGAAGGGCAAGAAATTGTCAGACAGGCCAGGCAGTATTTTCACAGACGGAAAAAAAACGTACCCGATTTAATCTGATTATTACTCCTGCCCAGAAACTAGAATATGCATATAATTATTAGCTTTGGATAGAAAACACTCCAAAGTTTCTAAAACTGTTTGAATGGTGTCTGTGAGTATAACAGAACTCATTTGGCAGGCCAAAACCTGAGAAGATTCCAAACAGGAAGCGCCCTCTCTGACTATTTCTTGGCCTTCTTGATCATCTCTATCCAAAACAGGGGATCTCTGGCATAACGTGACATTTTCTAACGCTCCCATAGGCTCTCAGAAGGCGGCAGAACGGTGAATGATGACTTTGCAGGCCATGGCTGAAAAACAGTAGCGCATTTGGTGTGGTCGATCTGAGATCAATGAGACTGGGGGCGACAACATTGTTCAACAGCAATGTAATATATGTCATCTGACTCTGAGATGCAGTACATAAGAGGTTGCCTACTTCCCAACCCTCCTCTTGAATAAGTGTGCAGACTTTTGTTCCATTCCTACCTTAACTCTCCAAATTCACTGAATAAAGGTCCTGTTGAGCTGCTGATTGGAAGAACCAAGGGTGTTAAAGCAGGGCTGGGAAAAAAGCCTGCACACCCTGTAGCTCTATCCTGGAGGAAAGTTGGCAAATTAGCAACTCATGTTGCTCATGCTACATCTACCCGTGTGAATACTTTTTTCAATTCAAACAGACCTATGCATTTGACAAGACAAGAACATAGTATTTCCTCTAAACCACCAGCAACTATCGAGAACTTATCCCAAATGAGATGGTGCTCTAGGAAAAGATTATGTGTTCGTGCTAGGCTCAATGAGATGACAGATAATGACTCACATAGTACAACACTTCCCCCTAGTGGCCATTATTTGTAACTACACAAAGGTGTGCTGACCAAATAGATTTTTCACCGTGTTGTTTAGTTACATAACTATCCAGCAGCGGTAGTGATAGAGGGGTGTCTATATGGAATGTGTCTGATCTGCCCTGCGTTGCCTCTCTTTCCCACGCCACCCCGAGAGAGAGAGAGAGAGAGAGAGAGAGAGAGAGAGAGAGAGAGAGAGGAGAGAGAGAGAGAGAGAGAGAGAGAGAGGAGAGAGAGAGAGGAGAGAGAGAGAGAGAGAGAGAGAGAGAGAGAGAGAGAGAGAGAGAGAGAGAGAGAGAGAGAGAGAGACTGGGCTGCACTTCCTAACCTCCTGCCAAATGTATGACCATATTAGAGACACATATTTCCCTCAGATTACACAGAGCCACAAGGGTTACTGATGATTGGTTCATGGCCAGTATGTAATAACACTGGTATGGCCTACGTTACAAAAACATCAATCTAAATGACACTGACAAATTCAACAATTTCTAGCCGGGGAAGGGTGAATGGCATGTTACATTACATTTCAGATGAAGGCCAGTCTGTTCATCTTTAGGCTGAGCGATAACTGTTATTACAACAAGGAGGATACAATATACACCATATACAACCTTCCAGACTTTTGTGTTTGTCCATTTTTACATTTTACATTTACATTTTAGTCATTTAGCAGACGCTCTTATCCAGAGCGACTTACAGTAGTGAATGCATACATTTCATTTCATACATTTTGTTTTTTCTGTGCTGGCCCCCCGTGGGAATCGAACCCACAACTCTGGCGTTGCAAACACCATGCTCTACCAACTGAGCTACAGGGAAGGCTAACTTCAGAAGAGGAGCTGGATGTGTTTGACCGGAAGAAATACTCCAGATCAGAGGAGGGTCTCTGGGGCTGCTGCCAGTGGTCACAGAGGAAGGCTTTGCTGCATCTAAATTGGAAAAACAATCAGGAATTCAGAGACAGAAACACATATAGGCCTATACGTATTCATAGACCTGTAAATATTCATAGACCTGTAAATATTCATAGACATAGCTAGAGGAAATACACTGAGTATACAAAACATTAGGAACACCTTCTCTTTCCATGACATAGACTGACCAGGTGGATCCAGGTGAAAGTTTTGATCCCTTATTGATGTCCTGAAATATTTCTGGGTGATCAGGATAGGGCTGCCCTTCTCTCAACTATTTCACTGTTCTGTTCTCCTCAGACAGAGAGAGCTGTCTGTATGCTGTGTTTGGTTCCAGTGTGAGCTTACAGACATCACACTTTACTTATACACACTTATGCACTCACATACAAGTGCACACACAAACTGTCAACAAACTGGTCCTGAGTCTAACATGAATCCTGATTGACACAAACCCTCAACATACTTGAGTGACAGCAGTCTACAATGTCGATCTTCCAGTTCACCAGAGAGCAGCTTCAAACCTGAATCTCCTGGGTGATTGTGACTCAGTTCCAGCTCTCTCAGGTGGGAGGGGTTTGACCTCAGAGCTGAGGGTAGAGAAGCAAAGCCTTCCTCTGTGACCACTGGCAGCAGCCCCAGAGACCCTCCTCTGATCTGGAGTATTTCTTCCGGTCAAACACATCCAGCTCCTCTTCTGAAGTCAGCAAGACAAAGACCAGAGCTGACCACTGAGCAGGGGAAATGTTGGCTTCTGAAATACGTCCTGAACTCAGGTAGCGTTGGATCTCCTTCTCCAGAGAATAGTCATTCAGCTCATTCAGACAGTGGAACAGATTAATGCATCTCTCTGAGGAGGGTATTTCTCTCTTCTCCTTGATGTACTTGACTATCCTCTTATTGGTCAGTGAGAGGCTTCTTGTCCGTGTCAGAAGGCCGCAGAGGAGAGTCTGATTGGACTCCAGTGAGAGGCCCAGAAGGAAGAGGAGGGACAGCTCCAGCCAGCCATTCTTACTCTGTAAAGCCTTGTCCATTGCATCGATTGATTGATTTAATTTATTTGACAATTTGTAAAATCCAGCTGGTGACGCCTCCACATAGAATTTAACAAAATCATCAAGGATAACACAATAAAGCTTAACAACTTACTTCCATTGCGGACACCAGGGTGCCCCGCCTGTCCTCCGGCCCAGCCCGAGTGGCCCTCCTGTCCTCCGGCCCAGCCCGAGTGGCCCGCCTGTCCTCCGGCCCAGCCCGAGTGGCCCGCCTGTCCTCCGGCCCAGCCCGAGTGGCCCGCCTGTCCTCCGACCCAGCCCGAGTGCCCCGTCTGTCCTCCGGCCCAGCCCGAGTGGCCCGCCTGTCCTCCGGCCCAGCCCGAGTGGCCCGCCTGTCCTCCGGTCCTGCCAGAGTGGTCCGTCTGCCAGGGTCAGCCCGAGTGGCCCGTCTGCCTGGCGCAGCTATCGCAGCTAGCGAGGTCCACGTCCCGCACCTGAGCCACCTCCAGGATAGGTGGGTTGGGGAGGGAGGGTGTAGCACAGTGCCGTCGTTGACGGCAGCCACCCTCCCTTCCCTCCCTTATTGTTTAGGGGTTATTGTTTATGGGTTTTGTTGGGGTATTGGGGATTTTTTTGTGTTTTCTTTTGTACGGTGCATTCCGGGGTCTGCACCTTGGGGGGGGGGGGGGGGGTTCTGTCACGTCCTAACCAGGATAGGGAGCGATTGTATTAGTTTTGGTCAGGACCTGGCAGGGTTTTTGTGTGTTAAGTGTTGTGTTGGTGATTGGACTCCCAATTGAAGGCAGGTGTGTTGAGTTGCCTTTGATTGGGAGTCCTATATAGTAGTGTGTGTTTTTCTTTGGGGTTGTGGGTTGCACTGCGTTTTGTGTGCCTGTAAAACTGTTGCTGTCGTGGTTATTATTGGTTTTCCTGTGGATGCTTTACTCTGATTCATTAAAAATATGAGTATCCACATTCCCGCTGCGCCTTGGTCCATTCTTGAAGACAGCTGTTACACAATCTCTCACCTCATTTTCATTATTGCCCTCTCCACTTCCACCCTCTGTGATGTAGAGCTCTGTATAGATCTTATTGAGAAGTGTTGGGTTTCCTTGTTTAGCTATTCCCTCAATAACACTTTCAAACGTATTTAGATAAGATTTTAGCTTCCATTGGCTCCTAATGACAAGCGTATAGACAACACCAACCAATCCAGAGGACATAAATGTTACCAGAGCTTTGATTTACTATATTCAGGATGTCAAATTATTTTTTAGAGAACAGCCAACACTACACAGAGATATATACTTTGTTTGGCTAATATATTATGAATTTAGCATTAAACCTGCAGACAGCATACTAATTGAAACATAATTGGACGATATGATTGTAACTACTCCCAAGTCAGATGATAACACAGGTGAAGAATAAATACTCCTCAGTTTCATCAGCTGTCTGGGTGGCTGGTCTCAGACAATCCCGCGGATGCAGAAGCCGGATGTGGAGATCCTGGGCTGACGTGGTTACATGTGGTCTGCGGTTGTAAGGCCGGTTGGAGGTACTGCCAAATTCTCTAAAGTGTTATTGGACGGAGGAATTAACATTCAATTCTCAGGCAACAGCTCTGGAGGACATTCCTGCAGTCAGCATGCCAATTGCACTCTCCCTCAAAACTTGAGACATCTGTGGCATTGTGTTGTGTGACAAAACTGCACATTTTACAGTGGCCTTTTATTGTTAACCCAGCAGTGTTGCAGTTCATGAGAGTAGCTGCTGCCTTGCCAGCAGCTAATGGGGATCCATAAAATTACAAAATACAAAAACCATACCCTGTTCAAAGGCACTTAAATATTTTGTCTTGCCCATTCACCCTCTGAATGGCACACATACACAATCCATGTCTCAATTGTCAGAAAGTCCTTATTTAACCTGTCTCCTCCCCTTCATCTACACGGATTGAAGTTGATTTAACAAGTATTAAGGGATCATTGCTTTTACCTGGATTCACCTGGTCAGTCTAAAGAGCATGGAAAGAGCAGCTGTTCTTAATGTTTTGTACATATGTGGTCAGTTGTTATTTTGAGTAGTGTCAAATAAATGCATGTACTTACTACTTACAAGTTATATGAAGGCTCTATCATTTTTGAAATCTTATTTACCTTTATTAATGTATTTTACTCAGCTCTGTTTCACTGACAGTGTAGAAGTAGCAACATGACCTGTCCAGTAGATGGCAAGGTGTAGGCGTATTCCATAGACTTGGATCAGGGGAGAATGACTGGCCCCTGTCATTGAGGATTTCAAGTTCACAGCCGTCCAGGTACTGCAGGCAATGTTTTCTGAAAGCAGGATCGCTGATTATAGTCAATGGGAGTATGGTGATCTTCATGGTCAATATTCATGTATATATAAATAAATAAAAATAACAAATTCTGAACACACTCATGGTACCAATACTTCTATTTCACCTGATGTATGTGGATTGCAAACAAGGGGATCACACAATCCAGGGGGTCAAATACTTATTTCCCTCATTAAAATGCAAATCAATTTACAACATTTTTGACATGCGTTTTTCTGGATTTTTTGTTGTTGTTATTCTGTCTCCCACTGTTCAAATAAACCTACCATTAAAATTATAGACTGATCATTTCTTTGTCAGTGGGCAAACGTACAAAATCAGCAGGGGATCAAATACTTTTTTCCCTCACTGTAACTGTCTGAGGCATTCTCTCAGGTGACAAGAGGCATTTATGCCAGGGTGGCAGGCGCTGATGGGTAGGTAGGCAAGGCAGGCATGGTGATATCTCCGCCCATTTGGGCCTGTAATGAGCCACTCTGACAAGCTTGTCTGACAGCAGCCAGTGAGAAAAAAATTCTAACCGTAAACAGCTAGCCAGGGATAAGAAGTGCAAATGAGAGCGAGAGAGGAGAAAATATGTCATGTGTGCTGCTCTTAAGGCAGCAATACATTCTGTTTTAATGGGGCACCACAGCAGTAGCAGGCACTCTGTAGCAGCAGCCTGTGTTTGATACCAAATTGGAGGAGATAAAGTGATTTGCTGGTCCAAACTCTCTCTCCACCCCCTTCCATCTCCATCACTCCTTCTCTCTTATTCTCCAAACATCCTAGATGTGAAATACGCCATGCATAGATTACGCATGAGGTCTGACGGAAGTACATTGGTTTCAAATGGGATGTGGTGCACATTAATGAGACTTTGCATATCCCGATCATTGCAAGTAGCCAATAACTTTCTTCAAAAATAGTTGCAGTCTTCAAAATATGTGCTAGTAAGGATAAAATAAGCCAGTACAACAGTTGAAAGGAAAATAATTGGGCACCAATCTCTTCCTTTTATTTGGGATTGAGATATAGCCTGAATCTATACAACCGGTAGAATGAGACGAAGTAAACTTCAGACAATTTTTTTTAGATCTGAAACTATTGGAAAAATTGATGAGTGAAATATCCCTTTAATCCTGTCCTCATGAACAAGAAACTGAGCATTCAAAAAAAAAATTGGTACGAACTTTATATTCACATGATCAACAAATTGCATTTCTTAAAAGATAGTATAAACAGTGCATTTTGATGGTGTGTCAAATGGTGCACCCCCTTGAAACTACTCAGCTAATGACAAATAAAAGGTGTATTCTGTGAATGACACAAACACACCTGAAAGAGAAATCACTTCAGTGTTATTGTATTGAAATCTTCAACTCTTTTTACATCACCTTCCCATCAAGTTGTACATTTCTTTGTGAGAATTGTGTATAAATAACAGGACAATTACAACCATTTTTCAAATTCTACAGAAATAGCCTGAGGGACATTCTGATGTTCTTTGCCATCTTTGGTTAGAAAGTTTACATAATCCCCTCTTATGTGTTATCTAATAAGGTTAGCATGATTATTTTACCACAAAAAAACTACTTAAATCATCAATAAAGAAAAACAATCATTGTATTTCAAAATACAGATCACATTAACGCTTATAGGACTGTAAAAATGATACATTTTTTTCTGTTCCAATCCAATGCTAGTGTCCCTCCGACTCTGTGATTACAATCACAGAATAAAAGAGTACCACTACCAATGCGTCATTTATAGACCTAATCATCAATTTATGCATTACACAACACTTTATGTACTGTAATGTATACTGGTCAATACCAGACCTGGTTTCAAATAGTTTAGCTAGGCTTGATTGAGCTTGCCTGGCACAATGGAACTAATAGAATAGTGGCAAAACTGCAAATCCTGTCCATTTGGCACTCCAGGCAGGCTAAAGTAAATGATAACAGTACTTAAAGATTTGATAAAAGTATTTGAGCCCATGTCAGATCACCAAAGGTCCTTGGTTTGATGTAGCAGCAACTTCACACTGGCTAACAGTTACTCTTTCTTCCATGATTAGACAGATCAGACCATACTGATTAATTATCGTAAATACAAAGGTATACCATTAAATATAGAGATTCAAACCTCAATATCCTTTTTATGTTGATATTTTAGGCTAAGTGATTGTGTAATAGTGATTTTAGTTTAACATTAAATAAAGCTATTTCAAGTCATTAGTGTTTAAAGCAAAATCAAATATTGCATAGTTCGTTAGAAAATAAAGTTTAAAATAAGTTTGATATAAATTGGTATAAAATATACGGCAGTAGTTTCCCATATTACAGTAGTAGATATGTTAACAAGAATGACAGTGTTTAAAGCAAAATCTAATATTGCACAGAAAATACATTAAAATATGTTTGATATAAAATGGTAAAAAAGCATTGTGACATTGCAGTGGTTTCCCATGTACAGTGACCATGTAAAAATGAACAGTTTTGTTCCTTGACCACATAACCTCATTATTGGTTCTTTAGAAAAAGAGAGTTTAAAATAATGTTACTTTTTCACCATAATACCGTGGTTTTACCATTACTTCAGCTGAGGGGAGGCAAAGAAGCCTTCTTGGCGACTTGAGCTAGTGGATGCCTTGCTCTTGCTTCCAAATCTGTAAATGTATATAAGAATAAAAAACATTAAACTCCATCACTCTGATATAACCACAGATTAAGCAAATTAAGAACAGATCTAATCCAAGATAACGAGAATATTAAAAATACATTCAGGCAGATTTATCACCCAATAAACACATTTAGGGCTGACTCCATTTAGTTGACTGGTCGATTGTTTGGCCAATAGGCTGTTGGTTGACCGAGATTTCCTTAGTTGAGCAGTAGCAACAACAACAAAAAATCATGGTGTACAAGACACCTGCCTGATTCGCGCCTGTCTGAGTGGACTAATCCATTGTGGAGGCCGTGGGGGTGGCACATTCCATCACTCTATGACATGTGCTACTGAAATTGTATATGGTTATATTACATAAGAACAATGGTGCAACACTAACAAAAATATTATTTTATAATAAATGTGCTTTCTATTTTTCTTGTTCTGAAACATCAGTGCATTTTCCTAGACCATTTTGCTATGTGCATAATAGCAAAGTTAACCAGCATATCTGTGTTGAGAATGTGGCGGAGGCAGCAGCGGAGTTAGGAGATGAGAAAACAGCCCTTGTCTTAATTGTCTAAGAAAAGTGAGGAGAGAGGAAACCAACTTAACTTCTTTGGAATAGGGGGCAGTATTTTCACGGCCGGATAAAAACGTACCCGATTTAATCTGGTTACTACTCCTGCCCAGAAACTAGAATATGCATATAATTAGTAGATTTGGATAGAAAACACTCTAAAGTTTCTAAAACTGTTTGAATGGTGTCTGTGAGTATAACAGAACTCATATGGCAGGCCAAAACCTGAGAAGATTCCATGCAGGAAGTGCCCTGTCTGACAATGTGTTGTCCTTCTGTTACATCTCTATCGAAATTACAGCATCTGTGCTGTTACGGGACACTTTCTAAGGCTTCCATTGGCTCTCTAAAGCCGCCAGAAAGTGGAATGGGGTGTCTGCTGTCTCTGGGCAAAGTATAGGAGCAGAGTTTGTAAGTGGTCAGCCTGGGGACAGTGAGACTGGAGATGCGCGTTCACGAGAACTCTCCATTTTTTTCTTTCTCTCTTTGAATGAATACAACGTTGCCCGGTTGGAATATTATCGCTATTTTACGAGAGAAATAGCATAAAAATTGATTTTAAACAGCGTTTGACATGCTTCTAAGTACAGTAATGGAATATTTTTACATTTCTTTTGTCACGAAATGCGCTCGCGCGTTACCCTTCGGATAGTGACCTGAATGCACAAACAAAACGGAGGTATTTAGATATAACTATGGATTATTTGGAACCAAAACAACATTTGTTGTTGAAGTAGAAGTCCTGGGAGTGCATTCTGACGAAGAACAGTAATTCTGAGGTTACTGAGCCCCGACGTTGGCGGGTCTGAATAGCTAGCCTTGATGGCCGAGCTATGTACTCAGAATATTGCAAAATGTGCTTTCGCCGAAAAGCTATTTTAAAATCGGACATAGCGATTGCATAAAGGAGTTCTGTATCTATAATTCTTAAAATAATTGTTATGTATTTTGTCAACGTTTATCATGAGTAATTTAGTAAATTCACCGGAAGTTTTCGGTGGGTATGCTAGTTCTGAACATCACATGCTAATGTAAAAAGCTGTTTTTTGATATAAATATGAACTTGATTGAACAAAACATGCATGTATTGTATAACATAATGTCCTAGGAGTGTCATCTGATGAAGATCATCAAAGGTTAGTGCTGCATTTAGCTGTGGTTTTGGTTTTTGTGACATATATGCTTGCTTGGAAAATGGCTGTGTGATTATTTGTGTCTATGTACTCTCCTAACATAATCTAATGTTTTGCTTTCGCTGTAAAGCCTTTTTGAAATCGGACAATGTGGTTAGATTAACGAGAGTCTTATCTTTAAAATGGTGTAAAATAGTTGATTGTTTAAGAAAATTGAATTGTGGTATTTTAGTTGGTTTTGTATTTCGCGCCGTGCGATGCCATTGGCTGTTGGCTAGGGGTTCCGCTAGCGGAACGTCTGTCCTCAACAGGTTAATACCATAACTTACTGAGGCCTATATTTCAATACTTATATAGGCTACTGTATCAATCAATCATTTATTTGTTCATGTCATCACACAGCATACGAGACATTCATGATTTGAAATGCAATCAAGCATTTGAGTTAAAATAAGCGACCCAAGAATAATTAGCGTAAACAATAAATAAATACAGTGCCTTGCGAAAGTATTTGGCCCCCTTGAACTTTTCGACCTTTTGCCACATTTCAGGCTTCAAACATAAAGATATAAAACTGTAATTTTTGTGAAGAATCAACAACAAGTGGGACACAATTATGAAGTGGAACGAAATTTTTTGGATATTTCAAACTTTTTTAACAAATAAAAAACTGAAAAATTGTCCGTGCTAAATTATTCAGCCCCTTTACTTTCAGTGCAGCAAACTCTCTCCAGAAGTTCAGTGAGGATCTCTGAATGATCCAATGTTGACCTAAATGACTAATGATGATAAATAGAATCCACCTGTGTCTAATCAAGTCTCCGTATAAATGCACCTGCTCTGTGATAGTCTCAGAGGTCCTTTTAAAGCGCGGAGAGCATCATGAAGAACAAGGAACACACCAGGCAGGTCCGAGATACTGTTGTGGAGAAGTTTAAAGCCGGATTTGGATACAAAAAGATTTCCCAAGCTTTAAACATTCCAAGGAGCACTGTGCAAGCGATAATATTGAAATGGAAGGAGTATCAGACCACTGCAAATCTACGAAGACCCGGCCGTCCCTCTAAACTTTCAGCTCATACAAGGAGAAGACTGATCAGAGATGCAGCCAAGAGGCCCATGATCACTCTGGATGAACTGCAGAGATCTACAGCTGAGGTGGGAGACTCTGTCCATAGGACAACAATCAGTCGTATACTGCACAAATCTGGCCTTTATGGAAGAGTGGCAAGAAGAAAGCCATTTCTTAAAGATATCCATAAAAAGTGTTGTTTAAAGTTTGCCACTAGCCACCTGGGAGACACACCAAACATGTGGAAGAAGGTGCTCTGGTCAGTTGAAACCAAAAATCAAACTTTTTGGCAACAATGCAAAACGTTATGTTTGGCGTAAAAGCAACACAGCTCATCACCCTGAACACACCATCCCCACTGTCAAACATGGTGGTGGCAGCATCATGGTTTGGGCCTGCTTTTCTTCAGCAGGGGCAGGGAAGATGGTTAAAATTGATGGGAAGATGAATGGAGCCAAATACAGGACCATTCTGGAAGAAAACCTGATGGAGTCTGTAAAAGACCTGAGACTGGGTCGGAGATTTGTCTTCCAACAAGACAATGATCCAAAACATAAAGCAAAATCTACAATGGAATGGTTCACAAATAAACATATCCAGGTGTTAGAATGGCCAAGTCAAAGTCCAGACCTGAATCCAATCGAGAATCTGTGGAAAGAACTGAAAACTGCTGTTCACAAACGCTCTCCATCCAACCTCACTGAGCTTGAGCTGTTTTGCAAGGAGGAATGGGCAAAAAATTCAGTCTCTCGATGTGCAAAACTGATAGAGACATACCCCAAGCGACTTACAGCTGTAATCGCAGCAAAAGGTGGCGCTACAAAGTATTAACTTAAGGGGGCTGAATAATTTTGCACGCCCAATTTTTCCGTTTTTTATTTGTTAAATTTTTTTGAAATATCCAATAAATTTCGTTCCACTTCATGATTGTGTCCCACTTGTTGTTGATACTTCACAAAAAATTACAGTTTTATATCTTTATGTTTGAAGCCTGAAATGTGGCAAAAGTTCGAAAAGTTCAAGGGGGCCGAATACTTTCGCAAGGCACTGTAAATAAATAAATAAAGTTCAATTTTGGAAATTGCATTCATTGTTACAAATGGTGAGAAAAATATATTGTAATCTACACAGAACCTGTTCGGCACACATAATATGCACTCAAAGCTTGCTTCTTAACTTATTTTTCTTGATCTCCAGTATTTTCCACAACTAGCCAAATTCATTCCACACATCTGACTTCCCCTTTACCTCCCGAGGAAGCAGTAAACATTGCCCAGTTTCAAGTTTATTTGTCACGTCCTCTGCATCCATTTTGCTGTCACATGTGCTACGTGTTCAGAGTTTGTTATAAGCAATTTATTGATGCGATTATGATATAGTTCAGGCCCTATTGGTCACGTGCATGCGATGCATATGTGTTACGTAAAGAGAGTGTTGAGGGAATAGGGAATGTTTTTCCTAAACAAATGAGGGATTTCGGTAACATAACTTTTCAGTCAGAAATGACTGTAATTATGTTGCAGCTTCAGCAACACAGACAAAGCGATAAACACTGTTGATGTTCTGTGGTGGTCGCTGCAGCAGGGTCGCTGCAGCAGGGTTAAGGGAGAGGGAGACAACGGATGCTAGACACAGTCACTCACTGTCATTTTGTTTTAACACAGAGCTGCAAGTCTTAGTCCAGCCCGGCACAATCAAATCAATTGCGGTCGGACTCCCTCTAGTCATGCATGTGACTATTGGGACTAGAAGTGCAGTGTGACTATAAGTGCACTGTTTGATCAAACAGTGCACTTAAAGTATCAGACAAGCTCAGTGCATATAGTTGATTAGGATTTGTTTATATATGGAAAAATACAAGTTTTCAAATTTTGACCAGACGACTCTCGGTTGACCAAGATTTCTTTTTTGTCGGGGACAGCCCTAAACACATTAGAGCCATTTGAGATGTGCCCTAAGGTTAGAGTGTGGTACTTACATTGTGGTGCTGGAGAAAGTCTGTTTCATGCGCTGGGACAGGGAGCTAGAGGAGGGCGTTTTAGTCATCTGGTGTTCTGGAGTGGTCACTGGTCCCAGCATGCTCACTGTGTGGTCAGAGAATTAACATATTTAGGAGAAAATTATTATTTCAGACTGGCCAATATTGTGAAATCATTTTGGAAAATTGCCCACCCCGTATTTCCACATCACATTCAAGCATTACACACAAAAATGCATACACAGTCATTTTATAACTCCCACCCCCCCCCCCCCACACACACACACACCAGTGTGAAACTGTACTGTAGCTCCAAAGTGAAACTAAGAGCATGCCATGTACTGAATGAAGTAACTTTTTAAACTATTAACATAGCAATGGTAAAGGATACTGTATGTTTGGTATTTTAGACCTTCTTTGACACTACTGTATGTCTATAGGCCAGGAGAGACGGGTTCTCAAAGCTGCTTACCTTTGTGGTCTGGAGTGTTGTAGCAGTTAGCATCGTCTTTGACCACATTGTCTGGATGGGTGTGCTGCTCCACTGTGAACTGGCTCCAGTACTCATAAGGAAGGTCCAACAAGCACTCCATCACCTGTGTACATCAATAGGAATCTCTCAAAACTGTTTTCACCACTTAACCTGTTAGGGCTAGGGGGCAGTATTTGCACGGCTGGATAAAAAAATGTACCCGATTTAATCTGGTTACTAATCCTACCCAGTAACTAGAATATGCATATACTTATTATATATGGATAGAAAACACTCTAAAGTTTCTAAAACTGTTTGAATGGTGTCTGTGAGTATAACAGAACTCATTTGGCAGGCAAAACCCTGAGACATTTTCTGACAGGAAGTGGATACCTGATGTGTTGTATTACCTTTAAACCTATGCCATTGAAAAACACAGGGGCTGAGGAATATTTTGGCACTTCCTATTGCTTCCACTAGATGTCACCAGCCTTTACAAAGTGTTTTGAGTCTTCTGGAGGGAGATCTGGAACGATGATGGCCCATTAGACACCTGGCGCGCGAGTTCATGTTGGGTACCCTCGTTCCAATACGTTATAAAAGAGAATGCATTCGTCCACCTTGAATATTATTCATGTTCTGGTTAAAAAAGGCCCTAATGATTTATGCTATACAACGTTTGACATGTTTGAACGAACGGAAATATATTTTTTCCCCTCGTTCATGAAGTGAAGTCCGGCGGGCTTAGATCATGTGCTAACAAGACGGAGATTTTTGGACATAAATGATGAGCTTTTTTGAACAAAACTACATTCGTTATGGACCTGTGATACCTGGAAGTGACATCTGATGAAGAGAATCAAAGGTAATGGATTATTTACATAGTATTTTCGATTTTAGATCTCCCCAACATGACGGCTTGTCTGTATCGCAACGCGTATTTTTCTGGGCGCAGTGCTCAGATTATTGCAAAGTGTGATTTCCCAGTAAGGTTATTTTTAAATCTGGCAAGTTGATTGCGTTCAAGAGATGTAAATCTATAATTCTTTAAATGACAATATAATATTTTACCAATGTTTTCTAATTTTAATTATTTAATTTGTGTTGCTGACTTGACTGCCGGTTATTGGAGGGAAACGATTTCCTCAACATCAATGCCATAGTAAAACGCTGTTTTTGGATATAAATATGAACTTGATAGAACTAAAAATGCATGCATTGTCTAACATAATGTCCTAGGAGTGTCATCTGATGGAGATTGTAAAAGGTTAGTGCATCATTTTAGCTGATTTTATGGTTTTGGTGACGCCTGTCTTTGAATTGGCACAACATTACACACAACTCTTGTAAATGTACTGTCCTAACATACTCTAAATTTATGCTTTCGCCGTAAAACCTTTTTGAAATCGTAAAACGTGGTTAGATTAAGGAGATGTTTATCTTTCAAAGGGTGTAAAATAGTTGTATGTTTGAAAAATTTGAATTTTGACATTTATTTGGATTCAAATTTGCCGCTCTTGAAATGCACCTGCTGTTGATGGAGTGCACCACGGGTGGGACGCTTGCGTCCCACCTAGCCCATAGAGGTTAAGAATAGCCTTGTGTAGAAAGAGCAGTACTTTTCTGTGTGGAGAGAATCATTGTTATTGCGTATTCAAAAGGGTACTGTAATATAATAACAATATTCTGTTCAACTAGACAGCTGATAAATAAGTGTCCACATAATGTAGAAATAACTTAAATTCAGCTTATGGTCTGAGTATTATTTTACATATGTATGTCTAAATATATATTTGTATAGCTCTCTACATACCCGTGGTTGTCTGCTGGTGTCGTGCAGGATGGTCATGGGGTCTGGGTCTGGGATGGCATGACCCACCAGGGTGGGTCCAAACACTCTTGCCAGATTGGTGATGTCCATCTTGGTGTCTAGTACACACTGGGCCACCCTGAAAGAACATCGTCAACCATTTCAGAGAGATTCAAGTCAGGTTCAAGCTCCTCCGGTGCATTGTGAAATCAGGACTTGCTTTTAAACTCGTCTTTGATTATGGGGGGCAGTTACTACAGAATTTAAATAACATTGACAGTTACATTGCCCAACATCCACCACTACAGTTTACAAACACGTGCAGGCAGGGGCACCACTTTTGACTGGTTTTGCAAGTTACAGATTGTGCTTTAAATGGCGGTTTGATGGAGTAACTATGAGGTGGATTGAAGCTCTGCCATACCTCTGCAGGTGGATGGACAGATAGGCCAGAGTGTCTCTGTTAGGATGGGGCAGCTCACTGATGGTCTGGTAGATCATCGACAGACTATTGCCATTGTCCTGGATTTCTGTGTGCAAGACAAGAGGAGTGACATAAGAAGAGCTCCATAGACTACTTACAAGGTGAAGAAACCAATGCGTCAGCCAACAGCTGAAGACGGACCTGCAGCCTCCATGAAGTCGCGGTTGAGGCGGAAGGTGAGGAGGGGCTCCGGGAGGTTTCTCAGGAAGTCCTTGAGGAAGCCCGTGACACAGTGGATGTCCTCCACCTTGGCCAGGGCAGGCACTGTCCTCCCCCGCAGGAAGCTCTTCTTCAGCTCCTTCACTGTGCGCCCCTCGCCCGACACACGGTACAGACCCGTCTGACAGGGAGGGAGAGAGAAAGAATTGGATGGAATATTAACTGGCAGTCAGGATAGGAACGATGACATCAGTTCAATTAAAATTATCAAGGTAAAAACTAAACATTTGTAAAAAAAAAAAAAAAAAAAAAGTTACGTGAATTTTGTATGTGCTAAAGTGCCAACATTTAAGAGCTGAAATGGCTGCTCACCTCGTGTAAACCCCTGTGCTCAATCTCCTTGACACAGTGGACCACCAGGGCAGGGATCATGGGAGAGGAGGAGGGAGCGTAGTCTGCAAGGGTGCTTGGCTGCAACACAAGACAAACACTCATGGCATGGGACATTTGGAGAAGGCATTCAAAACAAATATGTTGCGATACAAATCAGTCATAATCCATCTAACCATACCCAGGACCCTGAATCATAAATACAAAATCATTATTAGTTATTGCTGTATAAGCATTGCAAATATGAAGTGTTGTCAATCTAAGAATATATAACTCCCCAGGTGTAATACCTCTCTGGTCCTGATGGGGGTGCTGCCTGTAGAGATAGGGTTACACGGCAGGGTGCAGAGGTCGCGGCACTCTGGGTGAGCCACCAGCTTGCAGTCCTGGCACCTCAGGTAGAGCTTCCCAAACTTGGTCTTCCTTCCACACGGCACGCAGAACTCTGACCTGATCACCTGTGTGAGGAGAGGGGACGGGACAGACAGAGGCTAGTGACAAATGGGACAGACAGAGGGTAGAAGAGTGGACGGGACAGACAGAGGCTGGTGACAGACAGGAGAGACAGAGGCTGGTGACACAGGTTTGTAGGCCAAACCTTTCGGACGCTAAAGACGTTTCATGAGAAGACCGATTTTCATGGTCTGACAAACATCACTCTAGCTCTGTCACCTGATGCGAAAGTGTGACATAGGCAGATGCGGTGGATTGAGATGCATCCAATGCAAAAAAACATATCTCTCTAGCTTAAACTGATGGATTTTGATGGGAATTGTTTTTATTATGCAAATTAGATTCCCACGAAACAACAAGTGTATTACAGACAAAAGTGTGTTACAAACAAAAGTAATAACAGAACGTGTACCGTTTTGGCAAGGAACTCGTGCTTTCGGGCCCCCACTTTGGCTCTGGGTGTTTTGGTTGGGGGCGGAGCATTACTGCATGGGGTGCTGGGAACCTCGCTAGCTGTCTCTGATTGGTCAATAGAAGTAGTGTCCCAGCCCTGAGCAGCTGGAAAAACAAGAGAATGTCAAGTTTTTACCCCTCAAACTGGAAGAACTACCTAATTTTCTTCAAATTTTAAATCTTGATACATTATGCGCATCTGAACATGGCTGTCAAGAATAAGGTACTGTAGGCTTGTTAGTGCCGTCTCACCGATCCTCTTCCTGCTGCCTGTCCAGTAGCCAGACACTGTCTCCATGGTGGACACGGCCTCTACCGGACCTCCATTGACGGGCACTGTGATGGTGGTCTTGGTAACTATGGACTCGTTCACCTGTAATAATACATATATAAAACTTGAGTCACATGAAATAATGCTGAAAAAGGAGAAAGCAAAACAGAAGCATAATTTTGTTTTAAACAATTTGAAGCAACTGATAAAGGTCTACAGAGCAATGTTTTGTTTACACGCAAACGTTTGAGTGATGCGCGCGCATGCTAACATCAAAAACCCTGTAGCAGAATAGCTTTACACCGATGTTGGGACCTTGACAAACTTAGCAGTGAGTGATGACCATGAAAACCCACAATGGCTATAGCTACTGTATGTTCAACAAGTATATTACTCTTCTGGATTTATCAAATCAACCCCAGCTTACAATTGGCTTATTCATCCCCCGCTCCTCGCCCCTATAACTATTCCCTAGGTCGTTGCTGTAAATGAGAATGTTCAGTCAACTTACCTGGTTAAATAAGAATAAATAAAATATGTCTAGAATGCGAACACATTCTGACTGTTCTGATTGGTTCCAGAAACCGATTCTTTGGGTCGGAGCCAGCCTACATGATGACGTTATCAACGTCGATTGGTTAGAGAAGATCCAATCACTTATTAATTTATTTTGTTCAATACCCCTCATTTTGAAGTCACACAAACAACTTCTAGGATTGCAGTTTCAGACTGAATGTATGTACCCTCTCGGAAGTACGGCCAGTGGAGCGGGGTTTCTTCACCACCTGCTGGGGAGGCTCAGCAAGGGTTCTGGAGGAACGCTGTGGAAACAAATAGGAATGACTGAGCTAACAATACTTCCAAACGACTGAGCATTGTAGCACTACATTCCCACACTATCCTTGACTACAGACACTTTAGATATAAAATGATAACAAAAAATGTACGTACATTTCCATTGAGGATCTGTCAAGCTATAAACTAAACAGTAACTCTCCACTCACCCTTTTCTGCAGTTTTCTCAGTCGCACTGTCCTCATCACAGAAGAGTCCCAATCCTACAGGAAATATAGAGCGATGACAACCCAATAGTTTATATAGGTACTATTAGTGTGGCTTTATCTGTTTGTCACTTTTTCTATTTTGGCATATTGTTTTCATGTATTTTTGTGATGTGTCACTATGATGTTCAAGACAAATGTTCCCTTGGGGACAAGGTGAAAATGTAAAACGCAATACTAACCAGAGAATCATCTGTTTTGTCATAGCTAATGTCTGACAACAAGGAAGCAGATTCATCTATGGTGGTTAACCTGAAAGACATGACGGGAGGCTTGGTTACGAACCCTGTTCTGAACCTGAACAATCTGGGTCATATTCACTAAACACAAAACTGAATCAAATGTTCCGAAACAGGGTAGGCATATCTAATTACGTCCTAAAAGAAACATATTTTTGTTTTGCATTTCAAAACATTTTCCGTTGGGTGCTCCAATGAACGCAGGCCAGACACGGCTGATGAGGGCCTAGTAAAGGGGTGTATAGTACTTGTGGCTGGTGTTGAGGTTGGTGTTGTTCTTGGCAGCCTGAGCAGCCTGGGAGTGGGCGTTGAGGAAGGCCAGGGCAGAGCGCTGCTCCTCACTCAGGTGGAGGCTGCTGCTGGAGCTCTCCGCCACCAGCATATCTCGGATCAGCTGGATCTGACGCTCCTACACACAGAGATCAGGAAATTACCCCACAATGTCATAGCTACCCAAACAGTGTGTGGTTTTGTGAATTTCTTACCAACTCATAACTAATTAACCTAACCATAGATTTCTTCAAACTTTGTCCTCTTTTTGACAATAAACATCACAAATGAGCAGCATAACGCAATAGAAGCCACCACCACATGTACAATTCTGACGTAGAATCACCTGCGACATGTACTGTAGCAGTCTTATAAACTGTTTACCAACCAGTTTCTCGTATTCTGCCTCTGCCCGCTGGCGCCGTCTGATCTCCACGTCCACCTGGTTGCGTGCGTGCTTCAGCTTTATCTCCAGAGCCCCCCTCTCAGTCTCTGTTTTGGTCAGCACCTCCTTGCAGGCTCCCAGTTCCTCCTCCCACTGCAGCCACTTCCTCCTGCAGTCCTCGAAGTTCAGAGCCATTTGGATGAACTCTGATCAAAGAAATAAGGCCAAGGGGATGGTTATTGGTTGAAGATCTGCTTTTATCTCATTCAGACCAAATGTACTCTTTTGAAGTCAATCTCCCCTATGGTTTTTCTGGTGAGGGGTGAAGGGGGGGGGGGCAATGATGCCAACATTCTTTCAGGTAGGTGGCTACAAAGATGGGCAAGGGTTCCGCCTTGTCTAAGTGAATGAGCAATAAGTCATTTTGTTATCCATTTTAGATGAGTTAGCGTTTTTCAAACCTACCTCCACCCCCCTTTCAATTTTGGGGTCATTAAGTGTCTTGTGCAAGGGCACCTGGAATACTCACTCCAGCGAACCTCCAGTTGCTAGTTAATCGTTCAATGTCATTACACATGGGTTTTCAACCAGCAACAACCTGCGAGTTTCTGGTCTGCTGAAAACCTGCCATCTCTGATATGCAATGGCATGGGCACTGATTCAACAATCCACCAAAAGCATGCTCCACTGGTCACTTACGTGGTTCGAGGCCCTCATTGAGAATATCGGAGCATGCACACAGATTCTGGAAATGGTTGTGCAGGTTCAGCACTGTCGATTCCATGTCCTGATAATGCAAGGTGACAAAAGGACATGGGGGGAACGGTCACGTGACAGAAACCCAGCAGGGGACTTCAAAGATTTTCTAGCAAAGACAGTACAGTATGTTTTAGAAACTCTGTTTCTAGAATAGCTTTTTCTCTCCGACTTTATTTATTTGGTAGGTAGTTATAACGTTAGCAAGATTATAAATAATAGATAGCTAGCCTAGCTGCCAAAGTTAGCAAAACAGATTGAAACGGACTCACCTCCACTTTTTAGAAACCAAGCATGGTATTAGTTACTATAGCTAGCTAACGTTTGCTAACTTTAATAAAAAATACAAATATATTGAAAACAAAATAGAGCAGATAGTTACGGACTTTGGTCCTTCCTGGAACAGTGTCCCACGGCGGATGTTTCCAGCTGCTATCAAAGGCAACATCTATTGTAAATCGTGACAATAAGTGGGTTATGTTGTCTCTAGCAACGCAAGCTACCACACCTGTCTGGTCCAACTTTTCCAAGCGTTTCAAAATCCAGGCGCCGAGAAAGAAGGCGTTTCTTCGGGTGGGTTTTCTGACTATGCAGATGGCAGCTATTTGGGCATTATCGCCACCATGAGAGTTGGAGTGTAACTACGCTTACAACGAGAGGCTAAATACATTCGAATAGGGCAGGTTTTCCCAAACTCGCTCCTGGGGGCCCCTGGGAGCACGTATTGTTTTTTGCCCTAGCACTACACAGCTGATTCAAATCATCAAAGCTTAATGATGAGTTGGTTACTTGAATCAGCTGTGTAGTGCTAGAGCAAAAAAAACAAATGTGCACCCAGGAAGGTCCCCAGGACTGAGTTCGGGAAACCCTGGAATAGGGAACATATAACTACCTTGTAACCAGTGTTGGTAGAAAAAAAGAGAGAATGCATTAGAGAGAAATGTTCCATGTTACATTCTTCAAGGCTCTGGGGTGTAAGACACCAACGAGATATAGGGTGGAGTGTCTGTGAATTATCAGGTCTTGACACTGCTGCCTGTTCTCCTTTAGTTTGTCTGTCACACATGGGACATACCCCACAGCATCATTAATCAAACCATGCTGGTGTATCTGGGCCCTGCATCAGCCTTACTGTGCCATATAATGAGGAGGACAGACACTCACTCACTTGCGGACACACGCTAACATACAAACACATTTGGATCAAAATTGTATGTGTTTGTAAAAAATAGGACGACATACAAATAGGCAAACACACCTGTACACACACCACGAGCATTAACTCTGCTATGCTCGTCGCTCACTCATAATTGTCTTCTTTGTGTTTCACATTGCTCTTCCACTACTGTAGATCCATTAGTCTTGATTTGAGATCATTGGACTTGTCAGTCAAAAATACTGACTCTTTGTCTATATCTATTATTTATACAACAGCTAGAGGCCCCTTTCCGTGGCTCGGCAAATATTCCACCAATCAAGCATCAATTAACTGCCGGAACTCTCTCTCTCCTCTCAAATCAGTCTACTTTGTCTTGGACTGACTAGAGAAGTTAGTGAGATTCCTCTCTAGGAAGCTTGGCATCCGTCTTACAAAGACTGTGATATGGAAAGAGAATATGGAATAACTTTGCATTACCAAACAACCCAGAGAAGGCATTTTGGGAAATAAGCCACCACCTATCATGCCAGTGAAGAGTTTTACCAACAGATTTCTATTAAAACGCACCACTCCTTCTGCCCTACATCACTTAAATCTGTACGCATTCTTTGTACACACAATACTCCATCCACTGTAGCACTTTAACACAGACCAATCCTGCAACTCTAATGCATACTATCCACACGTATGATGCTAATAGGGCTTCCCGCCACCTACAAGCATGTGTTCACACATGAGTTAAACTGATTAGAGTGAAACATGAAACTACCTGTAACACAGTGTGGCTGGATCAAGTATTTTACAGTAAAGAGGGTACAGGAGAAAAAGCCTTCATCTCCTCTGTCAGCGTCACTATCAGACTCAGGAATAACAATATTGAGGGTAACAGACAAACGGTTAACCTCTGTAGATATATTCCATGTTGAATTTGCATTCCAATATTACACTTTATATACATCACAGAAGACTGAAATAATGTATAACAAAACTGTTTGACACAGAATCTGATATTTAAAAAAATAATGTTTTTAATTGTGAAAGTGCTTATCTTGAGCTGGATCCTGCCAGAACAGGGTCGGCACATCTCTGTTTTTCTCCAGAACCTATCTGTATCCGGTACCTCATGGCATGTATAAATTCTATTAAAATAGATCAAAGTTCATTCGAGTTGCCTCTTCGTTAATTCTCCTTCCCCCTGAAAAGCACAGTGTGAAAAAGTAGATTTTCAGCCTGGGCCTGATATTCTAAGAGTTGGGCTGACCTGGGCTTATGGTTTGCGCAACATTGTAACCTACAGCATGTTTGAGACCAACGCCTGGCAGTGGCTGTGTGAGAAGCACGCATGAGTCTCTCACAGAACTAGAATGAGAATCACTTTATATGATCTCTCTCTCCCTTTCTCTGCTCTGATAGACATGAGCCTGCTGTAGGCTACCAAAATATTTGATCAACTTCCAAATATTGGTGTACAAAGTAAAACAAGAGTAAGATAGGCTTTTGGCACCAGCGCATCGGCTATCACCAGCGAGAGAGCTGCTCATCATTGGGTGAGTCAGTGAAACTGGAGAGCATTTTAAGGACTATAGTTTCCTTATCATATTGTAGCCAATATGTCTCCACACACCTAGGCCTAGGCTATTGATGTATTCAAAACAAGGTCATTTTTATTGATCTCAGATTCTCAGTTTGTTAGTGTCAAAGTAGCCTGTCATTTCGATCATTTGTGCAGTATGAAAAAATATTCTGCCAAAGCCTCCTGTCATGTAAAATTACGTAGAATTGCATGAAATGCATTTATAAAAGGACATTTTTCCCAGACCCTAGGCTACTAAACAATGTTCCCCTTGTGTGCAACTTCTGTAAGTGCCTCTACTCTACTGCTCAATGCCACTACATAAATGTGACGATATACATGCATGGCTTTATTTCTCATGCGATCCAGGACCTCAGAGCTCCCGAGTTCAACCATCTCTCACGCTCACTTTTTGTTCTGGCACCTCCCGATTTACAAGTTAACCTCTACAGGATCGGTCCCAACCTCAGGACGTTGAGCTAACGTGCAGCTAATGTGATTAGTATGAGGTTCTAAGTAACAAGAACATTTCCCAGGACATAGACATATCTGATATGGGCAGAAAGCTTAAATTTGTGTTAATCTAACTGCACTGTCTAATTTACAGTATTACAGTGAAAGAATACCAAGCTATTGTTTGATGAGAATGCACAGTTATGAACTTGAAAATGTATCAATAAACCAATTTGGCACCTTTGGGCAGACTTGAATCAACAATTTGAACAGAAATGCAATGGTTCATTGGATCAGTCTAAAACTTTGCGTGTCCACTGCTGCCATCTAATGGCCAAAATCTAAATGGCGCCTAAACTGGAATAATACATTGTGGCCTTTCTCTTTAATTTCAAAGATGATGGAAACATTTTTAAAAAGATGCATCTTTTTTTTCTTTGTATTATCTTTTACCAAATCTAATGTGTTATATTATCCTACATTAATTTTACATTTGCGCAAACTTCAAAGTGTTTCCTTTCAAATGGTATCAAGAATTTGCATATCCTTGCTTCAGGTCCTGAGCTACAGGCAGTTAGATTTGGGTATGTCATTTTAGGCGAAAATTGACAAAAAGGGGTCAGATACTTAAGAGATTTTTAAGCACTGAAAATATTAATAACATTCCACCATGAGGGCTCTAGAAGGCAATTTGGTCATTTTACTGCAGGAAAGGGCAATGTGTTCTGCCTTTCGTTGTAACAAAACATCAAGTCTATTGTTTAACGCAAAACAAAAACTGCGTTGTGTACAAGGCTCCTAATAACGCTTTTGATGTGCATCCGGTATGAGCAAAGATGGTTGACTGCAGGAAACCCCTTTTGTGTTGTTCCTTAAAATCGGGATCTAGCTTGTCTGTATTTAGTGGGTCACAGGAAAAGACCCAAAAGCTTTAGATGGGTCTCATTGATACGTTTGGGATCCAAGGGTGTGGAGAAGTTTCAGGTCATTACTATTACTGAATCCCCACAGACTGGCAGCGTTGTGCTGAGCACAACAGCTTTCCTGTGGCTCCAACACAACAACGGTAATGGATCTGCAACTAGACTCGAGGGGACCACTTCGTCGACACACATCCACTTAAGAGGAAGCAATGCTCTCAACATTCTGCGTGTGTGGGTGGGTGAGGTTCCCTGGCAATCACGTCATAGGAACTTTGGCTGTGTGTATTATACAGGCCTTGATTTTATTAATGTGATGTGCGTGCGTGTGTGTGTACATACAGTAACATGGTAGAGTGGTATCACACAAATTAGATTACACAGTGAATCCCCTATTCACAAAGTGGTTCCTGGCAGCAGAGGAATCCTTTTTCCATATCCCCAAGAACCAAAACATCAACAACAACTAAACAAACAGGCACGTCCAGGCCCGCTCATTGGGCAGGATTGGACGTCCGCCTATGGCGGCAGACTGATGAGGGCGGCATTTTCTGAGCTAACTGACCAAGATGCACCTCCAACAACAACACATAAAGCCTCACATAATCTGGCCCCAAAACAATGGCAATTTCTTTCAACCAGTAGCATATGGGCTTTTTAGGTGAACATTGATACCGTTCTGTGATAAGCAGTGCCCACTTTGTCAAAGGCAGCGGCGCAAAATATTTTGCTTGTCCATACCCAGCATGCCTCTCCGGGGTTCTGTTGGAGAGACGCATTGCTGCAGTGCTCCACCAATGTAAAACATAAATCATGTAGTAGCAGGGGCGCAACTTTGGTTTTAGAAGTGGGGGGGCCAAAATTATAATTATTGTATTGTTTTTATCCAGTCGAATAAACACTCCAAACAGCCTACCCGACCGCTCGGAGGCATCCGCATGGTCCTAAAGCACACCGTTGCCTAGTTTTATATCACATTCCAATGGTAAAACTGTGGGGAACAAAAATGCAATTTCAGAATGTGGGGGAGGCATGTCCCCCCCGTCCCCAGTGAAAGTTGCACCCCTGTGTAGCAGATATTGGATATGGTAGAAAGAGCACGTTGCCTTTTCTGTAGCCTACAGGCTGGTGATAAAATATATGACAATTTATTGACAAGGACACTTTTTACATCATGCAGGTTTCTTCAGTCAAATAGCCTAACCTAAGACACTTTTAACATCATTCAGGTTTCTCCGATCAAATAGCATAACCTAAAACAAATGTACTGTCATGTTAACAAATAACATATCCTAAAAATACGTATTTTCAACATCCGGAAAATAAGTATTTTCAACTTTCAGTAGAACCGAAAATAAACCTTACTTCAACATCAGGAAAATATGTATTTGTCAACGTCCGGAAAATATGCCTTTTCAACGTCCTGGAAAATATGTATTTTAAACGTATGGAAAATACATATCTTCACCTTTCCTTCAGACCTAAATTGAACCTAACTTCTATGTCTGGAAAATACATATTTTAGATGTCTTTTCAATGTGATTTTGCTTACTGGCACTATTCTAGTTTTGGGGGATGGCATTTTTTGGTCTTGCCTAGGGCACAGAACAGCAAGGTCCGGCCCTGCAAACAGGGGTGGCATATCTCATGAAACAAATACATTGCCTTAGCCAGCGGAAAATAGCGGAAATCCCAGATTTTACACTCTTGAAAAACCACTATGAAAACAAAAGTTGTTTTATTCAACATAACTTACTGCACCATACTGCTTAATGAGAAACAAAGGCATTCAAAGTCAGACAGTAGACCCACACAAATGCTGTGCTTTTTACAATTGAGAATTTTTTCAGTTGTGCTTGAAAGAAATGAGCCCTGTAGGGTTTGCGGGCAAAAGGATAAGGCCAAAATAGCACTCAAGGGCGTAACTGACTGTGATAACATGGGGATTCACAAAGAGTTTGCATTAGTTTAGCTTTGTCTTTTGTTATTACTCTCTCCTGAGAGAAGTGGTGCAAAAGCATGGTATATGTAGGGCATACTAGTCCCCTACATCGTTATATGAAAAAAAAATTGTTATATATATAAGATAAACACTGCATTCAGACTTCAGAATCCCTGCATCTCATCATCACTAATCAACCAATCAAGTCAGTCTTTGTTTGGTGGTTTCCTGTCTGATATCCAATCAGAGCCTCAGGAGCTCATTGTGGCGATGGGGATGACGATGACAAGGACTATTGTAATGGCTGTGAAGATGAGCGCCCCCAGCTTGCAGGCTTTGGCTCTGCGCTGGTCAGCCTCTTTGCGCCTCAGTAGTGTGTCGTAACCTGGCGTGTAGATGTCCTCCATCCAAAACTCCAGATTATTGGGGTTTAGAGACTCCTGGGCCTACGAGACAAAACATAAGGTCGCCACCACTCTATCAAGCCAGATGTTAGACAGTCAGATAGATAACTGTTCGAGTTTCTTCGTTAACAGTCTTATTCACTGGGAGTTCCATTTGAATCCCAGTGAATATACATTTTCTGAATATATGTTTTCTAAAGATTCAATGACTAATCCTGGTTTATATCATTTTAGGAGAAAGCTCTGTGAAACTTTACCGAATGCATTATGATGCAGTTATAAGCATCATCTCATAATGACCCTGACTGAATAACATCTGTTTTCAGTCTGTTGAATAAAACTGGGGGCCCATGGGCTAGATACGGCCGGCAAGCAGTTTAAATGTGGTCTGTGGTTTAATTAAAGGAAAGTGTCACCAAAAGGCCAATAAGGTCCTAATGTACCTGCAGTTCCAGAGGGGACATTCTGGCCTCTCTGTCCTCCACGGTCCAGATCGGGGCTCCTCCTCTCCCCCCAGCCAATCTGGGGTCACAGGGCAGCCCAGAGGACAACCCAGGATTGGTCAACCCGCCACCCTTCTGACGCAAGAGAGAGGAACTGAACACTGGCTCCACCAGGTGGGAGTGTTTCTGAGGGGGGAGCTTATGACTCTGGGCGGAGTTGTTTGATTGGTCCATCTGCATGGAGGGCGAGTCAGAGATGTGAAAGAGAGAATGCGAATGGATGAGAAGGAGGAAGAGAGAACAATAGAGCAAATGTAAAGGCAGAAACAAAAGTTGTAATATTGGAATAAACGTGATCAAACTGGATACACACAAGCAGACCTTCTCTTGCCTTCTTATCCTAAGTTGAAAATTACTGATTACAGTCTTAGAAAAAGTGCTATTTAGAACATAAAAGAGTTCAGCTGTCGCCATAGGAGAACCATTTGAAGAACCCTTATTGATTCCAGCTAGAACCCTTTTGGTTCCAGTTAAAACCCTTTTTGGCTCCATGTAGAACACTTTGAACAGAGGATTCTACATGGAACTCAAAAGGATTCTACTTGGAACCAAAAAGGGTTCTCCTATGGGGACAGCTGAACCCTTTTTTCGAAGAGTGTACGATGAAAGACATCCCTGCATTGAAAGTAAAAGAGCCATGGGTTATACTAATCGACTATGTATTCAACTGACCACCTAAACCACAGTCTGACCAACAGGCCAGCTAATTACATGTCTGACTCAAGTTCTGCTTTAGATTTGAGTATTAGTCTTTTCCCATCTCTGCCTAAAACCCCAAAATCCACAGAGCTTATATTTCCTTATTCTGACACACACAGGTCCAAACTAGCCTTGTGAAACCCGACCAGTGTTATAAAATACTATTAAGTAGTTTTTTTGGGGTATCTTTACTTTACTATTTATATTTTTGGCTACTTTTACTTTTACTCCACTACATTCCTAAAGAATATATGTACTTTTTACTCCATACATTTTCCCTGACACCCAGAAGTACTTGTTACATATCGAATGCTCAAGCAGGACAACAATATGGTCCAATAGATACACCTATAAATATGATGTATTGTCATCCCTACTGCCTCTTATCTGGCGGGCTTAGTAATACAGCGTTTGTAAATTATGTCTGAGTGTTGGAGTGTGCCCATTGCTGTCTGTAAATAAAAAAAACAAGAATTGTGCCATCTGGTTTGCTTAATATACAGAATTTTTGTTTTAGCACTTACTTTAACTTTTTACTTTTTTAAGTCAATTTAAAACCATATACTTTTAGACTTTTACTGAAGTAGTATTTTACTGGGTGACTCACTTTTACTTGAGTCATTTTCTATTAAGGGATCTCTACTTTTACTCTTTTACTCAAGTATGACAATTGAGTACTTTTTCCACAACTGAACCTGACTGATCTTACAATAGCTCACATTCTGTATAACTTAATGTGAAATGAAACGTGAGAAATAGCAACCAGTCTCCTTTACCAGGCTAGGCCCAAACACCAACACACGAAAATACAGAGCAGATAACAGGTTGGACCCTGAGACTGCTTTACAGCAAACACAGTTAACCTCCCGACTTAACAAAATGATCACACTCAATAACACACACATACTCAGTTACTCCCAAACGAATCCAAACATTTCCAAACAAATTGATGCGTGCATACCAACACACACACAAACACACACTGACATACAATGTTGCACTGGCGAAGGTCGTACATCACCTGCCGTTTTTTCCCGGGCTGGGCCTTGCCATCTTTACTTTTAGAGAACGACACCGTCCAATCCCGCGCAGACGAGTTGGAGACGACGCTCGGACGTTTGGAGTCTACGCCACTTTTCTCCTCAGGCTTGGAGGAGGCCAGCCGAGAGAGCACCCCTTTCTTCCCCCCTTCGGTCTCGCTCAGACCTCCGTTTGTCTCTGTCTTCCCTTGGCTGCTGCCCCACTGGTTCCAGTCCAGGCTGCCAAACGAATGCCCAGACACAGACAGGGGCTGGGGTTCTGAGGAGCCACCAGACCCAGGAGTGAGCGAATGGCTCAAGCTACCCAGGGAAGACCCACCACCGCTGGGCGGTCCCAGCCACCTACCTCCACTCCCTCCTCCCCCTCTAATGGCCTGCTCTTGTATCTTCTCATCCAGTCGCTGGAGGAAGGAGAGAACTTGGGAGATCTCAGCCTTGACCTCGGACAGCGACTCCAGGCGTCGCTCGATCTGACCCATTCTCAGGAGGAGTTTACATACGCTGGCCTTGAGGCCACCATCATCGCTGCCATCCAGGGAGTGAAAGAGCTTCTGGAGCTGGCCCAGGCGGCCGCGCCGTGCCTCTGGGGTGTCCTGGGCTGCCGAGGGGCCCACGTCGTGGGGGTGGAGGACCCCCGTGGAGCCGCACATGCTCATGTCGTCCAGGAAGCGGAAGATGGCGCTGATGTCATCCTCGCCCATCATGTCAGGGTCATCCATCGAGGTCATGAAGGACAGCCGGTCGGCGTGCACCAGGCTCCGCAGGCGCCGGGGGTCCGGCATGGTGTCGGTCTGGGTGCCCCTGCTGCAGGCCGTCAACCCCCCTCCTCCAAGTGCGGGAATGGTGTTCCCCTCCCATCCCTTTGGAGGGGACAACCCCCCACCAATGTTGTTTGTGGTGGGGCTGGGAGTGAGTCTCACCTGAAGAGAGCCCTCGGAGCCATCCAAACCCACCCCCGCTAAGCCCACCACCCTGTCATCCAGACTCAGGCTCTTGTCGGCCCACCCTGGCCTCTGGGCCCTAGGGGGTTGGAGGTGGAGGGGGGACCATTCTTGAATAGTATCCCCTGGGCCAAAGTACGTGGAGTCCTGGAGGTCGTCCAGGCTTTCATGCTTGGCCCGGCGCTCCGGCGAAGACCGACCAACAGTGGGGGAAGGATACGGGTTGGATAGCAGTTCAAAGCTGCGGTTGGAAAAAAGTTCCTGCCTCCCTCTTCGGCCTACTCCTCCTCTTGGAGTCTGAGACTCAGTACTGATGGTCACCTGGGGAACAAGTTGCGACTGGTTGTGGAAGTCCTTCTTGAAGATGTCTCTCTTCTTCACGCAGGAATGCCGCTCCGATCCCGGCTGTGATCCCGCCTGTGATCCCGGCTCTGATCCCGGCTCTGATCCGGGATCTCTGGGTGCCGAGTCTCCGCTCAGGGAATCCTTGGAGGACTCGCTGTCCGTCTCCAGGGGGAGATAGATGCTCTGCATGCCTGGGATGCTGCCGCTGCTAGCGAACAGTGGGGTGTTGTGGCGCCAGTCGAAAGACACAGCCCTGGCACGGCTCGGAGGGGATGAGGAGACAAGAGAGAGGGGATCGGGAGGGAGACTGGCGCGCTTGCGGAACGAATAATTTGATTTGGGCCAGAGCAAGCTTGAGTCGATGGGGCCTGAGATGGTCTGAGAGTCTGAAAGTGTGCGCACCCTATCACATCTGGAGAATCTCACTTCGTCAGTGATGGGCAAAGAGCTTTGCAAAGAGGGCTCTGGGGATTGGTCGATGTGAGGGGTGGGCTTTGCTTTTATTGGCTGAGCAGCCTGGGCCTCATCGGGAGCCCCACCCGTCATTTGAATGAGGTTGAATATAGTGACGATGTCAGCTGCCACGCCTATTGGGGATGTCCCCAGTCCCTTGGGGGTGACCCTGTCTCTGAAGAGGGTGGCAGGGAAACAGGGGTCGCGGCAAGCTGCGGAGAACAGCAGGCTCCTAAGCTCTGTGAGGTGCTGCAGGTCGAAGCGGGTGCTGACCATTCGACACAGGTCCTGGAAGGAGAGCCAGTGGCGCATAGCGGACAGCTCCTCCAGAATACCCAGCAGGACCAGGGGATACTCCTGTTGCAGGCTGGCCATGAGCCAATATCACCTTCATATCAACAATAAAATCAACAGGAGATGTGAGAACAATCAAAGTGGTTGGAAATAACTCATAGGATAAATACCACTCATTTATTACCACTAATTTATTACCACTTGAATACCACTGAGCCAGAGTAAAACCTCTGGAGTTTAAAGTGTGTGCTAGTGTCACGTCCTGACCCTAGTTAGATGTAATTTTCTATAGTAGAGTAGGTCAGGGCGTGACAGGGGGTGTTTTGGGTGGTTTTCTATGTTTTCTATTTCTATGTTTAGTTCTAGTTTTCTATTTCTATGTTGGAGTTTTTTTGGGATGATCTCCAATTAGAGGCAGCTGGTTCGCGTTGTCTCTAATTGGAGATCATATTTAAGTTGGGTTTTTTTCTATTGTGTTGGTGGGCAGTTGTATTCTGTTTAGTTGTGTTCTGTGTAGTCTTCAGTACCTGACAGAACTGTTGGCTGATCGTTTTCTCTTTGTTATTTTCTTTAGTGTTCTGAGTTTAATAAACAGTAATTATGAGCACTCAACATGCTGCGCCTTGGTCCCCTCTATATGACAGCCGTTACAGCTAGCCTAAAGAACTTATTAGTAGAATATTATTTATCATGTATCAAAATAACAAGAAATCACAATCTATAGCTAATTAATGAAGCATACACCCTCTTGCAATTTTATTTAATTCAAACCAAAAATATGTGGACCCTGGTGTTTTACGTCAGTGATGTAAAATTATCTATCTCACTGAGAGTCACACTTTACAGCAGGTGACCTTAATTTGAGCCTTAAAATAACTGACCAGATGATATGACGAGGAGATGCTGCATAGCCTATAATATACTGTACACCAGTTAACTCGAAATGAACCAGAAAAAAAATGTAGGCTAAATGAAAAGCCAAACTTAAATAGCATAGTTTTAAAAGACATCTTAATAAACAAATATAATAGCACATATGACATACATTAATTTGAAAATGTAGTCGTTTTTAAGTCATCTCAGAAGCACTAAAAGTTTAGCAATTGGGAGAGCAGAATCAAAAACAGTCATGGAGTCAATCCAGTCTGTGTCAATTAATAATGCATCCCATGAGAACATGAAATAATCTTCACTTGTGCTTGTTGAAAATGTTGAAAAGCCTTTAAAGTAGGCTAGCCTATTTAGAAACAATATTTGATCAACAGTCAGGTTTTAAATAACAGTTACACAAAGTAGGAGACTTAGCTAGCCTACCTGTTATCTCTGGGCAGAGAATAGTTGAATTTCAACAGCAGCACCTCCGTTAGAATAACAGCACTGGCTTTGAGAATCGCAAAACGACCTCAGGTAGCATATTGTCTGCAGATTAATAAAAGGACAATATTCCTTTGGAAAGAAAGATCCAATGCACTGCACAGTTAATTCTCATCTGCCTGGATGAGCTCTGTTAAAACGGGTATCTACAGACCAGGCTGAGAGTAGAAAATTAGAAACCAGGTCATCCTCTCACTAGTCCCTAAGTCCCCAGAGGAGCCTCAAAAAAGCAACCATTCAACTAAGTATGATCTCCCCGAATAGAATAGCTTTATGACACCTGAAATGTCAACACAAACTAGAGGCTACATGTAGGCTAATCATATTAATCATACACTAGCCTAAAATAAAGGTTGGCACAATATATCTCTGTGTGTGATGGAGTGTGGGAGTGTTTCTTTTAGGCTGTCAGATGACAAAAGTGTGTTTGAGTGTGTAAAGGAGAAAACAGATTAAAAATGTATGATTTCATAATTCAGACTCCTCAACAACATCTAGCTTGGCGTGGACGACCTGATCACAGACACACACACGCACGCACGCACGCACGCACGCACGCACGCACGCACACACACACACACACACACACACACACACACACACACACACACACACACACACACACACACACACACACACACACACACACACACACAGAGAGAGACACACAGAGACACACACACCAGCCAGTTCTCCTCGTGGATCTGTCATCATTAGCAAACATTAGTATCCATAAAGGCCAATACTTAAAACCCCATTAGACTGAGAGGAGAGGAAAGCTTTCAGCTTCTACATCTCTGTCAGTTTCACCCGTCAGCCATATAGGAATAAATCTATTATATACCGAGGATGGAATCCCTTTCGATCCATAAAATGAGTGGATGGTACAGGAAAGCGCTTTTATATAAGATTTTATTCTACAGTACATAAATTATGATGTTTTTGCCTAGAAATAACATGATAGTAGCAGGTAATTTCTGGCAATTGTTTGTACAATGTTTGAAGAAAATTATAATATACTGTGTAATTACCTTAATAGTTAACAACCATCTCTTCATCAAACTGTGTAATTACCTTAATAGTTAATAATCGTCTCTTCATCATACTGTGTCATTTACTTAATAGTTAATTATCGTCTTTCATCACACTGTGTAATTAACTTAATATTTAATAATCCTCTCTTCATCATACTGTGTAATTCACTTAATAGGTAATAATCCTCTCTTCATCATACTGTGTAATTAACTTAATAGTTAATAATCCTCTCTTCATCTCTTTGGGACACAAGGCCACAATGAGCTCTGTCCAACAGATCTCTCTCCAACAGATATCTTACCATGGTGTTATTGAGTAATTTCACATATAGATACTGTGAAATAATGTTGCAACACCCTCAATAGTAAAGAACTATAAACTATCTCTAACCACTGCTACAAGGTAATTACTGTATTGTAATGGATGACTTTAATTTACAGTTCTATTATCATTGAGTTTTCTAGTAAGTTTACATGTAGATACTCCAGTCAAGTCAGCCACCAACTGCTTTATTAGATGTCAGTCCTAGTGAGTTACACATTGTGAGCCGACATTACAATTCATCCACCAGAATCAGCTAAGAGCCTTTACAGTTTGCCCAGATTTCCTTGCAAGGATGGTGTGGTGGTGCATAGTGGGCAATACAGAGTTAGAGTTAGAAAAATGTGCCACTCCACAAAATCTCTCTCTATCTCGATCTCTCTCAGAACCAGGAAGTCCCCCTAGTGTGTGACCCAAATGCAGGAATGGGGGGTCTGAAAGAGGGGGATGTTGACATGATGGATGTTGACATGACAACTTTGGATGAAATGCAGGCTGAGGAGTTTGGAGATTCTTCTGGGGTGGTTGAGGCTCATTTACAGTGGGCGTGGGGTCCCAGGTAGTGAGAGAGCAGGGTTTGGGATACATGTTTCCCAGTTTCAGATACACCAGGGTAAGCAGCTGTCTGATGGACTTTCAGTCTTTTCTGATTAAATGCTATCACAAATATGGGCTCTGTAGTGGGTGGAAGAAGTGGGGCCTGACAGGGTAATTTTGTGTTCAGAGTCTGCCACTCTCCTGGTTGTACTGAGCGAATGGAAGTCTAGGGCACGTCCAAAGATTTGTTAATCGAGCTACTGTTGGCACTTTATGGGGTGGGGCAGAAAGGATGAGTAAGGTATGTTTTCTGTGAGTCCCAGCCCATGTAGGGGTTAGGGGGAAATGAAGCAGCAGATAAGAAAGCTAAGGCAGCTCTGAAGAGGGAGGAGGTAGATGTGGTGGTCCCGTTAGGGAGAATGGAATGTAAGCGCATCATAGCAAAGGGGATGATTCAGAAGTGGTAACGTGAGTGGGAGAGAAAGGAGAACGGAGGATTGTTTTTCTCTATCCAGAACTCTGTGAGGAAGGTCAGTGGGTACCTGGGGAGTGAAAGGAGATGGGGTTCCTGTTAACAAGGCTGAGGTTAGGTCATTGTGGATTGGGAGGTGGGTTAGCTTTAGTAGGGAAACATCCAGATGGGAAGTGTGAGAAATGTTGGGAGGTGGAGTCTGTACAGCATGTCCTGCTATAATGCAGGTGGTATAAAGAGAATAGGAGGGAATTGTACTGTGAGCTGGCTACAATTTCACTAGAAACTCTCTTGGGTTCATTATGACCGGCAGTGCGAAATAGCTTGACAGCTTTTGTCTTTTCTCTGTACCACTGGTCTGCACTTAGTGGTGTGAGGCTGGAATATGAGATATATAAATGTATAATACCTACGCCAACCTGTGAAAGGCAGCAATGCATCGGAAAGTTACAAGAAGAAGACAAGAAGTACCTCCTACAAACTTTCTTCAGTTTCTGAGAAAATAAAACTGATCTGAGTCGCTGAGTTGTCTGTCTGTGTGAGAGTGAACAACAACAGTCCAAATGGCACAACAGAGAGTTCTGCTGGACCAGGACCAGTTCTGTTGTTCTGTCTGTCTGGATCTATTGAATGAGCTGGTTACAATTCACTGTGGACACAGTTACTGTAGGAGCTGTATTGAAGGCTGCTGAGATCAGGATGATGACAATTGCACACAGACCTTCAATCCAAGGTCTGCTCTGAGGAAAAATAACATTTTGGCTGAGGTGGTGGAAAAACTGAAGAAGACAGGACTTCAGGCTTCTCCTGCTCTGTACTATGCTGGACCTGAGATGTGGCATGTGATTTCTGCACTGGGACCAGAAAGCAGAAAGCCCTCATGTCCTGTCTGGTATGTCTGGTGACTACTGTGAGACTCACCTCCAGCCTCACTGTGATATTCCTGGACTAAAGAAACACAATCTGGTCAAAGCCACCGCACATCAACAGGAGAAGATCTTCTCTCGTCATGACAAACTGCTGGATATTTACTGCCGTACCGATCAGCAGTGGGTTTGTTATATTTGTACAATGGATGAACATAAAGGCCATGATCAAATCAAATCAAATGTATTTATATAGCCCTTCTTACATCAGCTGATATCTCAAAGTGCTGTACAGAAACCCAGCCTAAAACCCCAAACAGCAAGCAATGCAGGTGTAGAACCACTGTGGCTAGGAAGAACTCCCTAGAAAGGCCAAAACCTAGGAAGAAACCTAGAGAGGAATCAGGCTATGAGGGGTGGCCAGTCCTCTTCTGGCTGTGCCGGGTGGAGATTATAACAGAACATGGCCAAGATGTTCAAATGTTCATAAATGATGGTCAAATAATAATAATCACAGTAGTTGTCGAGGGTGCAACAGGTCAGTACCACAGGAGTAAATGTCAGTTGGCTTTTCATAGCCGATCATTGAGAGTATCTATAACGCTCCTGCTGTCTCTAGAGAGTTGAAAACAGCAGGTCTGGGACAGGTAGCACGTCCGGTGAACAGGTCAGGGTTCCATAGCCGCAGGCAGAACAGTTGAAACTGGAGCAGCAGCACGGCCAGGTAGACTGGGGACAGCAAGGAGTCATCATGCCAGGTAGTCCTGAGGCATGGTCCTAGGGCTCAGGTCCCCCGAGAGAGAAAGAAAGAATTAGAGAGAGCATACTTAAATTCACACAGGACACTGGAGAAATGCTCCAGATATAACAGACTGACCCTAGCCCCCCGACACATAAACATAAACTACTGCAGCATAAATAATGATGCAGTGTCAGCTGCAGCAGAGAGGACTGAGAAACAGGTAAGGTGACTTTGAACGTGGCACCGTCAAAGGATGCCACCTTTCCAACCAAACAGTATAGCAAATTTCTGTAAGGCAAAAAAACTGTAAGTGCTGTTATTGTGAAGTGGAAGCTTCTAGGAGCAACAACAAATGGTCAATCCGCGAAATGGTAGGCCACACAATCTCACAGAACGGGACCGCTGAGTGCTGAAGCGCGTAGCGTGTAAATATTGTATGTCCTCGGTTGCAACACTCACTACCGAGTTCCAAATTGCTTCTGGAAGCAACGTCAGCACAATAACTGTTCATTGGGAGCTTCATGAAATGGGTTTCCATGGCCGAGCAGCTGCACACAAGCCTAAGATCACCATGCGCAATGCCAAGCGTTGGCTGGAGTGGTGTAAAGCTCGACACCATTGGACTCTGGAGCAGTGGAAACGTGTTCTCTGGTAGTCCAACAGACTAATCTGGGTTTGACAGATGCCAGGAGAACTCTACCTGCCCTAATCCGTAGTAACAACTATAAAGTTTGGTGGAGGAGGAATAATGGTCTGGAGCTGTTTTTCAAGGTTCGGGCTAGGCCCCTTAGTTCCAGTGGATGGATATCTTAACGCTACAGCATAAAATGACATTCTAGACAATTCTATGCTTCCAACTTTGTGGCAACAGTTTGGGGAAGGCCCTTTCCTGTTTCAGCATGACTATGCTCCCGTGCACAAAGCAGTCCATACAGAAATGGTTTGTCGAGATCGGTGTGGAAGAACTTGAATGGCCTGCAAAGATCTCTGACCTCAACCCCATCGAACACCTTTGGGATGAATTGGAACGCAGACTGCGAGCCAGGCCTAATCACCCAACATCAGTGCCTGACCTCACTAATGCTCTTGTGGCTGAATGAAAGCAAGTCCCTGCAGCAATGTTCCAACATCTAGTGGAAAGCCTTGCCAGAAGAGTGGAAGCTGTTATAGCAACAAAGGAGAGACCAACACCATATGAATGCCCATGATTTTAAAATGAGATGTTTGACGAGCAGGTGACACCCTAATCCTATCCAAAAGTCAGTCTAAGCTCCCTGATACATGTACTGTACAAACAATAATCATTCAACTATTAACAGAGATAATATATATTTTTTAAGGAACTTCCATAACATTTGAATCCCTACCCTCTATGGGCCTTAAATCACTTTACTATACTATTGAACTATTTATCAAATATTGTGATATCTCGATGAAGACTGCTGTCCACTGAGGTACCTGGACATGAGTCAGCAGAAGATCCAGCAGAGAGTCCAGGAGAGAGTAAATGTGCTGAAGGAGCTCCAACAGGCTGTGAAATCTCTCAAGATGAGTATTATTGATCAGAGGAGACATTTCCACTTCTCTCCTCCAGTCAGCCGATGAGAGAGCCACTCTCCAATCCCGTTGAGCCCCAATGTGGGGAACAGGGTCCTATTGGCGCCCAGTTAACAGTGGGGCCAATAGGGGTCAGTGGGGTCTTCTCTCTCTCTCTCTGTCCTAACAACGCTCTGTACAGGCAGCAGTGGAGGACAGTGAGAGGATATTTACTGATCTGATCCACTCCATTGAGAGAAGGCGCTTTGAGGTGAAGGATCTGATCAGAGTCCAAGAGAAATTGTGCTGAGGGACACCTGGAGCAACTGGAGCAGGAGATAGCTGAGGTGGAGAAGCGCTGAGCTGGAGCAGCTCTCAAACACAGGGGATCACATCCATTTCCTCCAGGTAACTAGAATGCCTTGATACAGGTGATATGGAAAGAATAGAATAGATACTTTACTGTCCATTCTGTGAGAAACTCTCTCAAGGACAATGGCAGGAGACCAGCAGCTGCCAGATTGAGTTTTTTTCTCCCTCTCCCTCTCTCTCTCTAGAGTTATCAGTCTCTCTCCAGCCCCAGTATATCTTCAGACTTACCCAGCATCGTTGTCCATTGTCACGTCCTGACCAGCAGATGGAGCTGTTGTTGTAGTTTTGGGGTCAGGACGTGGCAGTCTTGTGTTCTGTGTTGGTCTTGTGGCTCCTAATCAGGAACAGCTGGGGATCGTTGTTCCTGATTGGGAGTCATATATGTAGGAGTATGTTTGTCACTTGGGTTTGTGGGTAGTTGTTTTTACACTGCGTGTATAGCCTGTAAAACTGCTACTGTTGTCACCGTCATTGTTTTTTCAAGTGGATGCTTTACTCTTTTTTTGGTAATAAAATAACCATGAGTATTCACATACCTGCTGCGCCTTGGTCCATTCATGAAGACAACCGTTACATCCATCCTCTTTCACATTGAAGATGTGACTGAGGCTGTTGCTGAGCCGAAAAATAAACTACAAGGATTCATTAAAGGATATATCCTATAGAGGTGGGTTGAAAATAATACTAAAACAAATTGTGAAACACTTTAGACCAATGAGGTCTTATAGCCATTGCTTTACATATGTGTAATATGATCATAGCATTCTCTCTGTGAATGTGTTTGTGTCTGCAGTGAATACAGTGGATGTTCTACTGCCTCCAAAGCCAAAGACCAGAGAACAGTTCTTATAATGTGAGTGTCTTTATCTTGAAGTAACTTAATCTCTTTTTATTGACACTCCTCATAAACCATAAGATAGAAATATATAGCCAAATACTAGTTAGACACAGTATCTGACTCTTGGTATCGCTCTGATTTGATCTATAATCAAAGAGGGTAGATAGAACAATAAGTTAAGTCAGATACTCTAACTCCTCTCATTGGTCTCTGCTCTTTTTCTAGATTCATGTCAGCTCACATTGGACCCAAACACAGCACACACATACCTCGCTTTGTCTGAGGGGAACAGAAAGTTGACAAATACAGAATTAAACCAATTCCATCCTTTCCATGCAGACAGATTCACCAGCTTTTTCCAGGTTCTGTGTAGAGAGGGTCTGCCTGGAGGGTGTTACTGGGAGGTGGAGAGGAGTGAAGGGCAGATTTATACAGCCGTCTTATCTAAAGACATCATCAGAATATCAAATCAAATCAAATTTATTTATATAGCCCTTCGTACATCAGCTGATATCTCAAAGTGCTGTACAGAAACCCAGCCTAAAACCCCAAACAGCAAGCAATGCATGTGAAAGAAGCACGGTGGCTAGGAAAAACTCCCTAGGAAAAACTCCCTAGAAAGGCCAAAAACCTAGGAAGAAACCTAGAAAGGAACCAGGCTATGAGGGGTGGCCAGTCCTCTTCTGGCTGTGCAGGGTGGATATTATAACAGAACATGGTCAAGATGTTAAAATGTTCATAAATGACCAACATGGTCAAATAATAATAATCATAGTAGTTGTCGAGGGTGCAACAAGCACGTCCGGTGAACAGGTCAGGGTTCCATAGCCGCAGGCAGAACAGTTGAAACTGGAGCAGCAGCACGGCCAGGTGGACTGGGGACAGCAAGGAGTCATCATACCAGGTAGTCCTGAGGCATGGTCCTAGGGCTCAGGTCCTCCGAGAGAAAGACAGAAAGAGAGAAAGAGAGAATTAGAGAGAGCATATTTAAATTCACACAGGACACCGGATAAGACAAGAGAAATACTCCAGATGTAACAGACTGACCCTAGCCCCCCGACACATACACTACTGCAGCATAAATACTGGAGGCTGAGACAGGAGGGATCAGAAGACACTGTGGCCCCATCCGATGATACCCCCGGACAGGGCCAAACAGGCAGGATATAACCCCACCCACTTTGCCAAAGCACAGCCCCTACACCACTAGAGGGATGTCTCCAACCACCAACTTACCGTCCTAAGACAAGGCCGAGTATAGCCCACAACGATCTCCACCATGGCACAACCCAAGGGGGGGCGCCAACCCAGACATGAAGACCACGTCAGTGACTCAACCCACTCAAGTGACGCACCCCTCCCATGGACGGCATGGAAGAACACCAGTAAGCCAGTGACTCAGCCCCTGTAAAAGGGTTAGAGGCAGAGAATCCCAGTGGAAAGAGGGGAACCGGCAAGGCAGAGACAGCAAGGGTGGTTCGTTGCTCCAGCCTTTCCATTCACCTTCACACTCCTGGGCCAGACTATACTTAATCATAGGACCTACTGAAGAGATAAGTCTCCAGTAAAGACTTAAAGGTTGAGATTGGTAGGTAGACCATTCCATAAAAATGGAGCTCTATAGGAGAAAGCCCTACCTCCAGCCGTTTGCTTAGAAATTCTAGGGACAATTAGGAGGCCTGCGTCTTGTGACCGTAGCGTACGTGTAGGTATGTACAGCAGGACCAAATCGGAAAGATAGGTAGGAGCAAGCCCATGTAATGCTTTGTAGGTTAGCAGTAAAACCTTGAAATCAGCCCTTGCCTTAACAGGAAGCCAGTGTAGGGAGGCTAGCACTGGAGTAATATGATCAATTTTTTTTGGTTCTAGTCAGGATTCTAGCAGCCGTATTTAGCACTAACTGAAGTTTGTTTAGTGCTTTATCCGGATAGCCGGAAAGTAGAGCATTGCAGTAGTCCAGCCTAGAAGTAACAAAAGCATGGATTAATTTTTCTGCGTCATTGTTGGACAGAAAGTTTCTGATTTTTGCAATGTTACGTAGATGGAAAAAAGCTGTCCTTGAAACAGTCTTGATATGTTCTTCAAAAGAGAGATCAGGGTCCAGAGTAACGCCGAGGTCCTTCACAGTTTTATTTGAGACGACTGTACAACCATCCAGATTAATTGTCAGATTCAACAGAAGATCTCTTTGTTTCTTGGGACCTAGAACAAGCATCTCTGTTTTGTCCGAGTTTAAAAGTAGAAAGTTTGCAGCCATCCACTTCTTTATGTCTGAAACACAGGCTTCTAGCGAGGGCAATTTTGGGGCTTCACCATGTTTCATTGAAATGTACAGCTGTGTGTCGTCCGCATAGCAGTGAAATTTAACATTATGTTTTCGAATGACATCCCCAAGAGGTAAAATATATAGTGAAAACAATAGTGGTCCTAAAACGGAACCTTGAGGAACACCGAAATTTACAATTGATTTGTCAGAGGACAAACCATTCACAGAGACAAACTGATATCTTTCCGACAGATAAGACTTAAACCAGGCCAGAACTTGTCCATGTAGACCAATTTGGGTTTCCAATCTCTCCAAAAGAATGTGGTGATCGATGGTATCAAAAGCGGCACTAAGATCTAGGAGCACGAGGACAGATGCAGAGCCTCGGTCTGACGTCATTAAAAGGTCATTTACCACCTTCACAAGTGCAGTCTCAGTGCTATGATGGGGTCTAAAACCAGACTGAAGCGTTTCGTATACATTGTTTGTCTTCAGGAAGGCAGTGAGTTGCTGTGCAACAGCTTTTTCTAAAATTTTTGAGAGGAATGGAAGATTCGATATAGGCCGATAGTTTTTTATAATTTCTGGATCAAGATTCGGCTTTTTCAAGAGAGGCTTTATTACTGCCACTTTTAATGAGCTTGGTACACATCCGGTGGATAGAGAGCCGTTTATTATGTTCAACATAGGAGGGCCAAGCACAGGAAGCAGCTCTTTCAGTAGTTTAGTTGGAATAGGGTCCAGTATGCAGCTTGAGGGTTTGGAGGCCATGATTATTTTCATCATTGTGTCAAGAGATATAGTACTAAAACACTTTAGTATCTCCCTTGATCCTAGGTCCTGGCAGAGTTGTGTAGACTCAGGACAATGGAGCTTTGGAGGAATACCCAGATTTAAAGAGGAGTCCGTAATTTGCTTTCTAATGATCATGATCTTTTCCTCAAAGAAGTTCATAAATTTATTACTGCTGAAGTGAAAGCCATCCTCCATTTGCGAAGTCTGCTTTTTAGTTAGCTTTGCGACAGTATCAAAAAGAAATTTCGGATTGTTCTTATTTTCCTCAATTAAGTTGGAAAAATAGGATGATCGAGCAGCATTGAGGGCTCTTCGATACTGCACGGTACTGTCTTTCCAAGCTAGTCGGAAGACTTCCAGTTTGGTGTGGCGCCACTTCCGTTCCAATTTTCTGGAAGCTTGCTTCAGAGCTCGTGTATTTTCTGTATACCAGGGAGCTAGTTTCTTATGACAGATGTTGTTAATTTTTAGGGGTGCTACTGCATCTAGGGTATTGCGCAAGGTTAAATTGAGTTCCTCGGTTAGGTGGTTAACTGATTTTTGTCCTCTGACGTCCTTGGGTAGGCAGAGGGAGTCTGGAAGGGCATCAAGGAATCTTTGGGTTGTCTGAGAATTTATAGCACGACTTTTAATGCTCCTTGGTTGGGGTCTGAGCAGATTATTTGTTGCGATTGCAAACGCAATAAAATGGTGGTCCGATAATCCAGGATTATGAGGAAAAACATTAAGATCCACAACATTTATTCCGTGGGACAAAACTAGGTCCAGAGTATGACTGTGGCAGTGAGTAGGTCCAGAGACATGTTGGACAAAACCCACTGAGTCGATGATGGCTCCGAAAGCCTTTTGGAGTGGGTCTGTGGACTTTTCCATGTGAATGTTAAAGTCACCAAAAAATTAGAATATTATCTGCTATGACTACAAGATCCGATAGGAATTCAGGGAACTCAGTGAGGAACACTGCATATGGCCCAGGAGGCCTGTAAACAGTAGCTATAAAAAGTGAGTGAGTAGGCTGCATAGATTTCATGACTAGAAGCTCAAAAGACGAAAACATCATTGTTTTTTTTTTTGTAAATTGAAATTTGCTATCGTAAATGTTAGCAACACCTCCGCCTTTGCCGGATGCACGGAATAGCAGGTGATGACAGTAAATTGATGACAGTAAATTTCGGAAACAATGACAAATCCTGGATCCTTATATTACTCTAGTGGTAGTTATAGTTTCAGACACAATAATATTGTGACTAAAGTATCACGCCCTCAGTTCTCCAGAGTAGGAGTGTACCTGGATCACAAGGCAGGTACTCTGTCCTTCTACAGTGTCTCTGACACAATGACCCTCCTCCACAGAGTCCAGACCACATTCACTCAGTCCCTTTATCCTGGGTTCAGGCTTTTTGAAAGCAACACTACTGCTGAGCTTTGTAACCTGATAGTAGTGTCAATCCCCATGCAATCGTGATGCTTTATTATGTTTTCCTGTAGACCTATTTATTCAAGTGATTTTGTCTTCAGTGTAGATACTGGGTAATAATGTCACAACACCCTCAATAGTACAGAACTATACTTAAAGGGGCAGTCTGTAATTTGATTGTTTTGGGATGGGGCTGAAGAAATGTAACCAGTGAAATGCATAGACATACTGCTATTAGACGTCTGTCCTCGTGACTTTGACACTCTGGATCCCTTAGTGGTGCTGTGACTATAGTGCATGCAATTCGTGTGAAGTAACTGTGAAGTCACATTAGATTGCAGTTGACTGCTCTCATTGTATTTTGGTCACCTATGTCAAAGTAAGCACTTGATGGTTGATTATTAAATAGGTTGGTTGATTATGAAAAAGTGTATATTTCAGTCTTACTAACCCCTAGACCACAATAAAGAGACTAACCATCTGCACAAATGCAAAAAATCTGAGGATCAGAAAACCAGTCAGTATCTGGTGTGACCACCATTTGCCTCATGCAGCATGGCATATCTCCATCGCATAGATCAGGCTGTTGATTGTGTCCTGTGAAATGTTGTTCCACTCCTCTTCAATGGCTGTACAAAGTTGCTGGACATTGGCGGGAACTGGAGAACTCTGTCGTACTCGTCGATCCAGAGCATCCCAAACATGCTCAATGGGTGACATGTCTGGTGAGTATGCAGGCCATGGAAAAACTGGAAAATGTTCTGCTTCCAGAAATTATGTACACATCCTTGCGACATGGGGCCGTGCAATAACATGCTGAAACATGAGGTGATGAATGGCACGACAATGTGCCTCAGGATCTCATCACAGTATCTCTGTGCATTCAAATTGCCATCAATAAAATGGACTTGGGTTCGTTGTCCGTAGTTTATGCATGCCCATACCATAACCCTACCGCCATCATGGGCCACTCTGTTCACAATGTTGACATCAGCAAACCGCTCGCTCACACGACGCCATACACGCTATCTGCCATCTGCTTGGTACAGTTGAAACCAGGATTCTTCTTTGAAGTGTACAATTCTCCAGCATGCCATTGGTCATTGAAAGGGAGCATTTGCCCACTGAAGTCGGTTACGATGCCGAACTGCAGTCAGGTCAAGACCCTGGTGATGACGACGAGCACGGAGATGAGCTTCCCTGAGATGGTTTCTGACAGTTTGTGCAAACCCAGTCCGGGTGGCTGGTCTCAGATTGATCCCACAGGTGAAGAAGCCGGATGTGGAGGTCCTGGGCTGGTGTGGTTATATGTGGACATACTGCCAAATTCTCTAAAACGAAGTTGGAGGTGGCTTATGTTAGAGAAATCAACATTCAATTCTCTGGCAACAGCTCTGGTGGACATTTCTGCAGTCAGCCTGGCAGTTGCAAGCTCCCTCAAAACTTTTGTGGCATTGTGTTGTGTGACAAAACTGCACCTTTTAGAGTGGCCTTTTATTGTCCCCAGCACAAGGTGCACCTGTGTAATGATCATGCTGTTCAATCAGCTTATTGATATGCCACACCTGTCAGACGGATGGAATATCTTTGCAAAGGAAAAATGCTCACTAACGAGTGTAAATACATTTGTGCACACATTTGAGAGAAATAAGCTTTTTTGTGCATATGAAATATTTCTGGGATCTTTTATTTCAGCTCATGAAACACAGGACCAACACTTTACATTTATATTTGTGTTCAGTGTATATGCAGTGATACAGATCAAGTAATATACAGTTATTTTTTTCTGTTTTATTTACATGCACCAGAAAATGACAGCATTACATTTGGGATGATTAAAAAAAAGATTTTACATAAAGAGGTTTAAAAAGGGTTATATTACACGTGAAAACAGCGAAAATGCCAAGGTACAACCCCCCCCCCCCCATCACAGAGCTACACTTTCAGGTATTAATTAAACATTGTTGTGTTCCAATTGTCTAGTGTTGGATTGGTGAGCAGAGTTTCACGCTCCCGCCTCTTCCAGAATGTTGGATTCAATGTCGGACTCTCCTCCTCTGTAAAAATGTGACATTGATAATGCAATTAGTACTCACAAACAGTATCATAAAATAAAGAAGAAAACTGTGTGGTAGCTTCTACTTTTATAGTGCAGTGTAGTGTAGTATAGCATGCTGTAAGTCCTTGCCTATGATGTCATCTTCAGTGTCAAGCTCTTTGCAGGATAGTGGGATCCGGGCTAAGGCAGACAGTTTAGCTATAAAGACCTCTTCTGCCTCCTGATGGAGCAAACACAAAAATGCATTATGCAACTGTTGGTAAGGCTGCTAATTTACTGTTTTTTTCATAAATAGTTTGTTAACCATTAGTAAACTATATATCATTCTTCAAATAAAATGTTTGCCAACTCTTATGAACATTCTCTGCTTTCACATCTAAATGATCATAATCAAGAACCACAATGTCATTCAGGTTGTATAGAGTGGTTCTTACCTGTAACTGTCCTTTGAATTTCTCCATGTTTTTTTGCTGGGATAACTTCCTGCTCTCAAAGTTTCACACGCAACTTCCAGCTCCAAGTCATACTGTTCCAACATCCTCTTCTTCTGCAGTTCAACTCTATACAAGTATTGTTTGTAGTGTACAATGAAAAAGAGTGAGCCTTTCTCTGTATAATATATTCACAGTATCAGACCTGGATTCAAGTAATATTTGTTTTATTTAGCTTTTTTATGTGAACTTTAGCTGCACTTGATTGAGGTTGCCTGGCTGCAATGGAACCAATGGGAATACTCCGAAAAGTGCAAACCCTGCCCATCCCAGGCAGGCTCAATCAAACAAACACTCAGAGTATTTAACAAATACTATTTGAATCCAGGTCTGTACATACAGTATTTAATCAGCACATGCTTAAAATGTAGCCAGCTCATGTTTGTTTGTTGGCATGCCAAGACATAAGAGAGAATACGAAGGAATAAAATATGTTAACAGCAATTGATTAGTAGAGAAACAGTACCTCTGGTGAAACTCAGTGGACATGGGCTTTCTCCCCCAGTTGACCAGCTCCTTCAGCAGGGCCTTGTTAATCTGAGAGCTGCTCTCTCATTGTTTCCACCCCTTTGTGACAGTGACAGCCATATTAATTTAGGCCCAAATTCAATCAATCGAAGACGCGTGAGTTACATTACATTTTGAGTTATGCATACAGTGGCCTTTTCTCAATTGCATACTCCTTGCTTCCTCGCTCCTCGTCTCCTTCTCAAAACCAATTGTAAGAGACGGTCAGAGGGGAGGGACCTCTGGCTTTTTCATCCATTGAGTTTTGAGAAGGCAACAAGGAGAAAGGACGCAAGGATTATGCAATTGAGAAAAGGCCATAGTATCTCCAGTTAGGATTTAGCCCTTACAGACAGTGCGCTTACTCTGTCTGCATGAAACGCCCCCATTCAACTCAAATAGAGTAGAGTAGAATTAAGCAATAAGATAAGACACCTTGACTTTTTCCACATTTTGTTTCTTTACAGCCTTAGTCTAAAATTGATTAAATAAAAAACATCCTCAGCAATCTACACATAATACCCCATAATGACAAAGCGAAAACAGGTTTTTAGAAATGTTTGCAAATGTATAAAAAAATGTAAAACAGAAATACCTTATTTACATAAGTATTCAGACCCTCTGCTATGAGACTTTGAAATTGAGCTCAGGAACATCCTGTTTCCATTGATCATCCTTGAGATGTTTCAACAACTTGATTGGAGTCCACCTGTGGTAAAATCAACTGATTGGACATGATTTGGAAAGACACACGTGTCTATATAAGGTCCCACAGTTGACAGTGCACATCAGAGCAAAAACCAAGCCATGAGGTCGAAGGAATTGTCCGTAGAGCTCTGAGACAGGTTTGTGTCAAGGCACAGATCTGGGGAAGGGTACCAAAAAATGCCTGCATCATTGAAGGTCCCCAAGAACACAGTGGCCTCCATCATTCTTAAATGGAAGAAGTTTGTAACCACCAAGACTCTTCCTAGAGCTGGCAGCCTCGGCCAAACTGAGCGGTTGGGGGAGAAGGGGGTTTGTCAGGGAGGTGACCAAGAACCCGATGGTCACTCTGACAGAGCTCCAGAGTTCATCTGTGGAGATGGGAGAATCTTCCAGAAGGACAACCATCTCTGCAGCACTCCACCAATCAGGCCTTTATGGTAGAGTGGCCAGACAGGAGACACTCCTCAGTAAAAGGCACATGACAGCCTGCTTGGATTTTGCCAAAAGGCACCTAAAGTCACTCAGACCTTGAGAAACAAGATTCTCTGGTCTGATGAAACCAAGATTGACCTCTTTGGCCTGAATGCCAGGTGTCACGTCTAGAGGAAATCTAGCACAATTCCTACGGTGAAGTATGGTGGTGGCAGCATCATGCTGTGGGGATGTTTTTCAGCGGCAGAGACTGGGAGACTAGTTAGGATCGAGGCAAAGATGAATGGAGATCGTTGATGAAAATCTGCTCCAGAGCGAGCTCAGACTGGGGCGAAAGTTCACCTTTCAACCGGACAACGACTCTAAGCACACAGCCAAGACAACGCAGGAGTGGCTTCGGGACAAGTTTTTGAATGTCCTTGAGTGGCCCAGCCAGAGCCTGGACTTGAACCCGATCAAACATCTCTGGAGAGACCTGAAAATAGCTGTGCAGGGATGCTCCCCATCCAACCTGACAGAGCTTGAGAGGATCTGCAGAGAAGATTGGGAGAAACTCCCCAAATATAGCCATCATACCCAAGAAGACTCGAGGCTGTAATCGCTGCCAAAGGTGCTTCAACAAAGGACTGGGTAAAGGGTCAGAATACTTATGTAACTGTAATATAATTTTTTATTTGTTTATAAATTTGCAAATAATTCTAAAAAACTGTTTTTGCTTTGTCATTATGGGGTATTGTGTGTAGCCCTTAGCCGTGGTATATTTGCCATATACCACAAACCCCCGAAGTGCATTATTGCTATTATAAACTGGTTACCAACGTAATTAGAGCAGTAAAAATACATGTTTTGTCATACCTGTGGTATACGGTCTGACATACCATGGCTGTCAGCCAATCAGCATTCAGGGCTCGAACCACCCAGTTTATAATATAATCTAGATCTCATCTCTGGCCCTGTTAGAGTGCTGCTGCTGAAGGCCCTTGGTGATGCCTTGGATCTGAGAGTAGTAACTGGTGACCAGAGCACTAAGCGAATCCCTGGTCACATATACACTCTGAGGCCACCACCGACAGCTGGCTCTACACATACACAAAGCATAAACAATGAGAATAGGTCACATATCCCATCTATGGCAAAATGGGTGGTTATGAAAACACATATAGGCCTAGGTCACTTCTCATTTCTAGCTGGTTTTAGTCATTCAACTTTAATCCAAAATGATCACATGGGCCGTAGTTTTCCCTTGTCTGGCCTAGGGGGTAGGGACTAGGGCAGCATTTCCCAAACTCGGCCCTGGGGACCCTAAGGGGTGTGCATTTTGTTTTTTGCCCTAATACTACACAGCTGATTCAAATAATTAACTAAATGAATCAATCAAATGTTTTTTATAAAGCCCTTTTTACATCAGCAGATGTCACAAAGTGATTCTACAAAAACCCAGCGAGATATAGACGCACATCATCATCTCATCATCAAACTTTGATTATTTGAATGGGTTGTGTAGTGCTAGGGCAAAAACCAAAACGTGTACACCTTGGGGTCCCCAGGACCGAGTTTAGGAAACAGTGGCCGAGGGGTTGTTTCTGGATGAGGTCAGAGGATCTGGTACCTTCCTGCTGTGGTCAGGTTGGGGCGGGGAACTGGGAGGGTCCTGATCCATCTGCTGCCAGAGGCTCTGGCTGAGGGCGTGTCCCACCAGCAGCTGGACGTTGGCCTGCAGGAACTCCGTCTCCAGTTACCTGCTGAAAACGATGGCCAATTAGCTGCGTCTCCGGTCCCAGGTGCGTCTTGGCGATTCTAGCACTGAGATCCTGTTGGAAGGAGAGATGGAGACATAGGGAGGTGAGTGACAGAGCACAGTGACAAGGTGACAGGGACAACTTGACAGTCTCAAACAGAGCCATAGTTGGACGGAGTATAGCGAACATTAGGAACATCTTCCTAATATTGAATTGCACCCCCCCCTTTTGCCCTGAAAAGAGACTCAGTTAGTCGGGGCATGGTGTCTACAAGGTGTCGAAAGCATTCCAGTAGGATGCTGGTCCATGGTAACGCCAATGCTTCCCACAGTTGTGTCTAGTTGGCTGGATGTCCTTTGGGTGTTGGACCATTCTTGATACACACGGGAAACTGTTGAGCGTGAAAAACCCAGCAGCGTTGCAGTTCTTGACACAAATTGTTGCGCCTGGCACCTACTACCATACCCTGTTCAAAAGCACTTAAATATTTTGTCTTGCCCATTCACCCTCTGAACGGCACACATACACAATCCATGTTTCAATTGTCTCAAGACTTAAAAACCCTTATTTAACCTGTCTCCTTCCCTTCATTTACACTGATTGAAGTGGATTTAACAAGTGATATCAATATAGAGTCATAGCTTACACCTGGATTCACCTGGTCAATCTATGTCATGGAAATAGCAGGTGTTCTTAATGTTTTGTATACTCAGTGAATGCCTCTAAAGCAGTTTGTCAATTAGTTCCTAGGGGGATCTTAGAGTGTCCACTAACACACGTAATTCAACTAATCAAGGGCTAGGCAATTAGACATGTTTGCGCTGGAACAGAAATGTGCACCGCCTGGGAATGGCTTGAGAAACTCTGGACAAAACTAACGTCTTCATCTCCTTATGCTTTTGAAGGTCGTATTGTTGTAAGAAATAAATGGAACAAAAATGTAAACGCAAGATGGAACAATTTCAACGATTTTACTAAGTTACAGTTCATATAAGGAAATCAGTCAATTGAAATAAATGCATTAGGCCCTAATCTATGGATATCACATGACTAGGCAGGGGCGCAGCCATGGGTGGGCCTGTGGAGCCAACTCGCTGGGGAGCCAGGCCCAGCCAATCAGTACATTTTTAATACAGACAGAAATACTCCTCAGTTTCATCAGCTGGCGGGGTGGCTTGTCTCAGACGATCCCGCAGGTGAAGAAGCCAGATGTGGAGGTCCTGGGATGGTGTGGTTACAAGTGGTCTGTGGATGTGAGGATGGTTGGACAACCTGCCAAATTCTCTAAAACAACGTTGGAGGCGGCTTATGGTAGGGAAATGAACATTCAATTCTCTGGCAACAGCTCAGGTGGACATTCCTATAGTCAGCATGCCAATTGCACATTCCCTCAAAACTTGAGACATCTGTGGCATTGTGTTGTGTAACGAAACTGCACATTTTACAGTGGCCATTTTATTGTCTCTAGCACCTGTGTAATGATCATGCTGTTTAATCAGCTTCTTCATATGCCACACCTGTCAGGTGGATGGATTATCTTGGCAAAGGAGAAATACTCACTAAAAGGGATGTAGACAAATTTGTGCAGAAAATTTGAGAGAAATACGCGTATGGAAAATGGGACCAACAATTTACATTTTTGTTTATATTTTTGTTCAGTATAGTTTATTATTGTTGTAAGTGGAAGTGTTACTGGACCTGATGCTGAGCTTTGGTCTTTGTTGGGCTGACTGTTGCCTGGGTCTGGTTCACTAGAGCCAGTAGGGACCTGAAGTCACTCTGAGACAGCACCTTGAGCTTGGACAGCCTCATCTCCTTCAGGACCCTCAGGCAGAAGTGTCTGGCCAAAAGTGCTTCTGCACCGCAGCCAGCAGTAATTACTGTTTATTCTCGATCAACATCCCCTCGTGGCTGGGATAGAATAGAACAGGATAGTGATAGGTCAATATGTCCACATGCATATCTTGTCATTGATTTCAAAGACACTGAATCATATAATGTACATTAAACACACTTAAACATATTGTATTAAATCTATTAAGTTGTCAATGATGAATATTCTATTATATACTTTGGCACACCTGCCAGGCAAAAGCATGGATTGATGTGGCTCCCTGGTTCACCTGTGGCCTCCCGAGTGGTGCAGTGGTCTAAGGCACTGCATCTCAGTTTCAAACTACAGTCCCTGGTTCGAATTCAGGCTGTATCACATCTAGCTGTGATTGGACGGCGCAAGGTTGGCCCAGCGTCACCAGGGTAGGCCATCATTGTAAATAAGAATTTGTTCTTAACTGACTTGTCTAGTTAAATTTAAAAAATAATAATACATTCAGCACGTACCTCTGTCTGACCACCATGCCTCTGAGGATCTTCAACTGCTGTTCATCTAGGTGTCTGAGGAAGGACTTTTTATAATGGAAAGCAAAAACATGTGGTTCTTATTGGTCCAGGTATTCTCTCCATGTTTCACTCCGTTTTCTTCAGTTTGGTACCTAATGAATACGACCCATGATGAGATAAACCTGGGGCCTGTTCAGTAGACTGTAACGTTACAGAACGTCCAGATAGAAATGTATTGAGCAGAAAGGATGTCTGTCAGGTAAAATAAGAAATTGAGTCAGCTCTATTCATTACATTTCTAGGTCTGGAAGAATTCCTACCTGTCCATCTTGTTCCAGCTGAGCCCGTAGGCCCTCCAGTTGCCGTTTGGCATTGGCCTCTGCCTGCTGCAGCAGTGCAGCCAGGTCACCGTCTTGATCCAACCATAGCCTCTGATCCTGGTCTGGCATGATGCCTCTGGAGATACAAAAGCATGGGTGATATACCATGAGAAATAAGAAAGACCAGTGCTACAAGGCGAATGCTGACTGCTTGGGGCTATTGGCTAGGATATATCAATAGACAAAAACGAGGGGACTCCTCAACCTCTTTGACCAGGTAGAATGAAGTAAACAGTACAAAACACACACAATAGGTTGGGTGGTGTCATGTAAAAATCTTCCCAGCGCGAAATAGTTCCCAATCGTTCTGATTGTGTTGCGACTATGATGTCATGTTGTCATATTGTGACGTTAGGTGGGTGCTACATGAAATATACTATATATACAAAAGTATGTGGACATTCCTTCAAATTAGTGGATTTGGTTATTTCAGCCATACCCGTTGCTGACAGTTGTATAAAATCGAACACACAGCCAGCCATGTGTCATGACTGTCCTGTAAGGATCCAAATAGGTCAGATCAGCTTGGCAACAAATTACTTCCAGCAGACCCTCTCTCACCCACAGAGGGGGGAGAAGGGAACTGGTGGGAGTTGACAGCTCACACCCTGTTGTAAATCAAGGACAGAACATTCACCTATCTCCCTCTCCAATGATCACCACAGGAATGTGCCTTTGTTTCAGACACTTTTCCCGCCAAAACTCTAACACGTTGTGGGGAATGGTCAGAGGCGATCTAAAGAATAATAATAATGTCATTTCGGTTGTTATTTTGTGATGTCATTAAAAATGTTATAAAGGATATACTGTAACTTGAAAAGTATACACACTATAAGTGTGAAGTGTCCTTCTGATGCATTGAGCATGAAATATGAAAAATGATGAGTGTTTTTGTTAAGAGAGGGATGTGATTTTAGAAACTATAAGAGGAAATTGTTTCTATAACTTTGTTCAAGTAAGTATTCACCGCCCCCTTGAGTGAGGTCAGAGAGTGTGTCAGCCTGACGGAACCGCCCTTTTGAATGAACTGTATAAAAAAATGGGTTAAGAATAAACATATCAGACTAGAAAGACGTGGAGCTGCAGCTCACATCCAAAGTGGTTCGAACTCAATCTCAACGCGAGGTAGAGACGATAAAGTCACCTCCCGGACAATCACTGGTACTGCTGATTAGCTGTCTTAAGTAAAGTATCTAGAGAAGCAAATTTAAGTGGGACCATTCTACTACTCTTCTCAAATCACCTTAGTATGTTATTCTCATCACCCTGAGAACCATCGACACGGCTGGCTAGCCTATCTTCAAATAAGCATCTTCCAGAGCGAATGGAAGTAGAATAAACTCTGTCACCGGATACCGGACGACAGCAGAGGCTGAACTCCATTTCCAAGGCGGCCTGGTTCCGACAGAAATACACGAAGAACCAAGGCATTTACATGTAAATACATTCATGATTTCTTACTCCAAATGGGCGGTGGTTCGTGTGCAAAGTATATGATTACTGTGAGAGTAGTTTCTAAACGTACCAAAGTACTATGTCTCTGTCCCTCTCTGCCCCCCTCTTTTGTAACAAGCTGCCATATTGTGTCAGTCCACTAGTGACCTGTTTCTAATGTATTAAGTGTGTATGTTTATCCTGTGTTACCATTTAGTTAGCTAGTAAATAAATAATTAAACCAATTTGTGTAGTACTGAATCATAAGTAAGGCTCGGGTTTTTGCAGATACAGGTTTTTGCAGATACTGTTCAGAATGATGATATGATACAAGGTTATGATTAATAAGTTGACTGTTTATGGATGTGATAAGACCTTTAGAGTCTTTAAAGAACTGCTCTCATGGTGCTCCAAATTCGAATGAGTTAATTGTTACATGATTAATTTAATCGGGTAACAATTAAAAAGTTAGTTGATTAGATAAATAACAGATTAATGAAAGTAAAGTCACAACACATGCAATCTCCCTAGACAAACATTGTCAGTAGAATGGCCTTCCTGAAGAGCTCAGTGACTTTCAACGTGGCACCGTCATAGGATGCTACCTTTCCAACAAGTCAGTTCAGCAAATTTCTGCTGTGCTAGAGCTGCCCCCAGTCAACTGTAAGTGCTGTTACTGTGAAGTGGAAATGTCTAAGCGCAACAACGCTCAGCCACAATGTGGTAGGCCACACAAGCTCACAGAACAGGACCGCCGAGTGCTGAAGTGCGTAAAAACCATCTGTCCTCGGTTGCAACACTCACTACCGAGTTCCAAACTGCCTCTGGAAGCAACAACAGCACAAGAACTATTAGTCGGGAGCATCATAAAATGGGTTTCCATGGCCGACCAGCTGCAAACAAGCCTAAGATCACAATGCGCAATGCTAAGCATCGGCTGGAGTGGTGTAAAGCTCACCGCCATTGGACTGGAGTGATGAATCAAGCTTCACGATCTGTCAGTCCGAAGGACAAATCTGGGTCTGCCGGATGCCATTAGAACGCTACCTGCCCCAATCCATAGTGCCAACTATAAAGTTTGGTGGAGGAATAATGGTCTGGGGCTGTTTTACATGGTTTGAGCTAGGCCCCTTAGTTCCAGTGAAGGGAAATCTTAATGCTACAGCATCTAAACAATTCTGTGCTACTAACTTTGTGGAAGGTCCTTTCCTGTTTCCGCATGACAATGCCCTGTGCACAAAGCAAGGTCCATACAGAAATGGTTTGTCAAGATCGGTGTGGAAGAACTTCACTGGCCTGCACAGAGCTATGGCCTCAACCCCATAAAACAGGTTTGTGATGAATTGGAACACCGACTGCGAGCCAGGCCTAATCGCCAACATCAGTGCCCAACCTCACTAATGCGCTTGTGGCTGAATGGAAGTAAGTCCCCACAGCGATGTTCCTACATCTAGTGGAAAGCCTTCCCATAAGAGTGGAGGCTGTTATAGCAGCAAAGGGGGGATTAACTCCATATTAATGCCCATGATATTGGAAGGAGATGTTCAACTGAGCAGATGTCCCCATACTTTTGATCATGTAGGGTACCATTAATGACAACCTACCCTCCAAAGACCCCAGACTGCCTCTGCCACTCTGCTGCAGCTCCAAGTCACTGCACTGTTCTGCTGTTTCAGAATATTTTTTTATTTAACTAGGCAAGTCAGTTAAGAACAAATTCTTATTTACAATGACAGCCTAGGAACAGTGGGTTAACTGCCTTGTTCAGGGGCAGAACAACAGATTTTTACCTTGTCTGCTCAGGGATTCAATCTAGCAACCTTTACAGTTACTGGCCCAACACTCTAACCACTGGCTACCTGCTCTTGATACAACTGGAGAGGAAAATGTAACTGTTAAACCTGGAGCATGCAGCTATCAGGAGCAATTAACAATGTAATGTAATGAGACTGGATAACTGTTATAGACTTACACAGAGGTGGCACTCATCCAAAGTAGACTTTATAGTGAAGTGATTGAATAGATCAACGTGAAAAGTAGTTTACTACTACTATTGTTGTGGCGCTGGACACATGACGGAACAAATGAGCCTACTAAAAGAGAGATATTGACCTTCACAAATTCCTGTGGGTCACTGTGAGTCTGTGCAGAATCCAAGACACGGCTTCTCTCCTTTGCTTGACTCCTCAAGAGCTTCTTCTTCTTGGAGTCGATCTTCTTGCAATTTTCATACTCAAGCTCCTTGGTCTTTACCCCTGCATTCTGTATCAAAAATGAAGTTACATGTAGTTTTGATCACAATGCTACTACACTAAGTTGCTGATTCGGCACAGAATATGACCAGTTTAACACAATTCACTTCATTCTTCTGTGTATCATTATGCACTTACCATTTATAGTCGAGTAGTACATTTCATTACTACAAATGTACTTATGAAGGGGCGGCAGGTAGCCTAGTGGTTAGAAGAACATTGGGCCAGTAACCGGAAGGTAGCTGGATCGAATCCCAGAGCTGACAAGGTAAAAATCTTTTGTTCTACCCCTGAGCAAAGCACTGTTTCCTAGGTGCCGTGGATGTCGATTAAGGCAGCCCCCGCACCTCTCTGATTCAGAGGGGTTGGGTTAAATGTGGGAGATACATTCAGTTGAACAACTGACTAGGTATCCCCCTTTCCCTATGTCAAAACTGTATTACTATACAATTATATTTTATTTTGGTTTGCATTGGTGACTAATCACTTGAGACTTCCATACATTTATTTGATTCAATCTTGTTAGCAATGGAGAAGAGGCCGTAAAATAGGCTATTTTAAGACACCAGTTCATTTAAGATGAGGAACTAGGCCACATAATACTGAAAGATTGCCACCATATTCCTCAGGAGGGACGTCCAGCAGGGTATTACAGAATTACACAACTTCCCAGTGGGCATAACTGGTTGCAAAGACGTCATTATGACACTATGTTCCAAATTCTACCCTCTGGGCACTGATTTCACATGAACTAGAATGGTAATCTACTACACTCTTTTGTTAAAAACACACACCAGTTTCGTTGCTTCACCGGTTGGCTATTTGGAGTTGGTGGCCCACGGGAACAATAATGTGTCAGGAATCCCACGGTTAGCAGTGCACTTACAGATGAACAAAAAACGTGTGTGTGTTTGTGTTTGTGTGTGCGCATGCTCCTGCGAGTATGCATCTGTGTCTGCGTCATGAGTCACCTTCACTGCAGTGCTGGAGCCCATCGGTCAGGGCAGCTTGCAGCTCGGCCAGGGTCTTCTCCATGGTGGCAAAGGTCAGGTGTCCGTCACTGTTCAGCTGCTCTAGTCCTCGGGCCACTAGGCCCTGTCTGAGGGATGCCTCCTGCCGGAGCAGGGCCTGCTAGGCCCACAGCACACCCTTCAGCTCCTCCCACCACAGCAGCTTCTCCTGTATCCTCTGGGAGAGCCGGTGGGAAGAGAGATATGGATCTAGAAACAAGCCTTACCGCCTTGGCATTGCTTTTGTTTTTGCAATGTCTTTGGGGTCTAGTTCGGGTTACAGTATAAGCACTTTGTGACAACTGCTGATGTAAAAAAGACTTTATGAATAAATTTGATCAAATTTAAATTGACTTGTGTAGCTAGATCTGAGAAGCCTATAATACTGGATACGTGCATGCCATACCTAGAGCGGGTCAAACAAACAGTATTAAAAACAGGGATGTATTCATTAAGGCACACTGTAGCAAAATGTTTTATAATGGAAAGCAAAAACAAGTGGTTCTTATTGATCAAGTCCAGGTTATCCCTCCTTGTTTCAGTCCATTTTCTTCAGTTTGGTACCTAATGAATACGACCCATGATGAGTGAAACCTGGGGCCTATACAGAAGACTGCAACGTTACAGAACGTCCAGATAGAATGTATTGAGTAGAGATGATGTCTCTCCCTTATTTTGACTCATTCTTACAGTATCTCACCTTCATGTCTGCGGCCTGAGTCTCAGTCAACTGGTTTTCCACCAATAGGAGACAGTGGATGAGGGTGTGGATAACATCCTGGGCCTCATTTCTAGGGAGAATACTGGACCTGCCCAGCAGTCTCTGGCAGAAGGCCTCCACCTGTTTGCTAAAGCCCTTTGTCTGTGGAGCGACACATACAGTACTTACAGTTTCCCACCAAACTTTAAGATATTTTTCTGAAAAAAATTCCCACAAACTTTAAGATGTATTTTTAAAAGTTTCCCCATAAACTTAATTCCCCCCATTTTAAATCACGTCGTACTTGCCTGAGCAAGAAATATGGTTCAGATTTGGCGTTTCTGTCACGTCCTGACCAGCAGAGGGAGTAATTGTATTAGTTTTGGTCAGGATGTGGCAGAGGGTTTGTGTTTTTGTATGTATTTCTATGTTCTGTCTAGTTTAGTTTTCTATGTTTAGGCTTGGGTGTTGGACTCTCAATTGGAGGCAGGTGTTTCTAGTTGCCTCTGATTGAGAGTCCTATAATTAGGTGTGTGTTTGGTTTGGGTTTTGTGGGTAGTTGTTTTTGCATTGCTTTTAGTATAGCCTGCAAGACTGTTGTACTGTCGTGTTTTTTCATGTTCAGTAATAAATAACAATGATGAGCACGCAACCCGCTGCGCCTTGGTCCATTCCTGATGACAAATGTGACAGAACTACCCACCATACCAGGACCAAGCAGCGGAGGAATTCTGGCGAGGACTGGGGAAAACGGCGGGTAAGGGAGCCCGAGAGGCAGCCCCAATTGTTTTTGGGGGGGGCACAAGGGCTCTTTGGTGGAGCGAGATTGGAGACCCAGGCCAGCTCCCCGTACCCTTTTTGGACAGAGACAGACTGGACAGGTCCCGTGCTTTGGGGTAGGTGCTGTGGTGAGGCCTGGTATTTTCAGGCCGGTATGCGCAGTACCAGCGCCCCGCATGTGCCAGGGGAGAGTGGGCATCGAGCCTGAAGGGGTGATGCCAACCCTGCGCTCGAGACCGCAAGTGCGCCTCTACGATCCAGCGTTTCCTGCTACACGCACTAGCCTTGAGGTGCGTGTCTCCAGGCTGGCACGTCCTGTACCAGCCCCACGTATCAGGAATCTAGTGCGTCAGCCCAGCCTCGCCAGTCTGGGGCCGCCCGAGTGGCCCGCCTGTCCTCCGGCCCAGCCCGAGTGGCCCGCCTGTCCTCCGGCCCAGCCCGAGTGGCCCGCCTGTCCGGCGCAGCCATCGGCGCCACCTAAGTGGGCGACGCAGACGGTGGAGCGAGGTCCACGTCCCGCACCTGAGCCGCCTCCTATATAGGTGGGTTGGGGAGGGGGGGTGTAGCACAGTGCTGTCGTGGACGGCAGCCACCCTCCCTTCCCTCCCTTTAGTTTAGGGGGATATTTTTTTTGTTGTTTGGGGGTTTTTGTCTTTTCTTTTAGGTACAGTCGGGGTCTGCACCTTTAGGTGGGGGGGGGGGGGGGGGGGGGGTACTGTCACGTCCTGACCAGCAGAGGGAGTAATTGTATTAGTTTTGGTCAGGATGTGGCAGAGGTTTTGTGTTTTTGTATGTATTTCTACGTTCTGTCTAGTTTAGTTTTCTATGTTTAGGTTTGGGTGTTGGACTCTCAATTGGAGGCAGGTGTTTCTAGTTGCCTCTGATTGAGAGTCCTATAATTAGGTGTGTGTTTGGTTTGGGTTTTGTGGGTAGTTTTTGCATTGCTTTTAGTATAGCCTGCAAGACTGTTCTACTGTCGTGTTTTTTTTCGTGTTCACTAATAAATAACAATGATGAGCACGCAACCCGCTGCGCCTTGGTCCATTCCTAACGACAGATGTGACAGTTTCAATTTGTATAATGTGAATTACATACTATGCGTGTTGAAAGGTTTGATTGTGCTAGTCTACTTGGGTACCATTTGAAGGCCGCGCTCCAATAGGTCTTTCTGGGTTCTTTTGCGTCTCCTCCAGACTACAAGTGTCTGAACTTAGATCTTTGTTACTCTAAGGCAAATAGCCTGGTTGACAGTTCTTTCTTCAATGCATCCAGTTCCTACAATGACAAGAGAGAAATATCACTAAAGAGACAATCCTTATTTCAGAATGTAAACATACAGTGGCAAGAAGTACGTGAACCCTTGGGAAATACCTGGATTTCTACATAAATTGGTCATAAAACTTGATCTGATCTTCATCTAGGTCACAACAATAGACAGTCTGCTTAAACTAATAACACACAAACAACGTTTTATATGTTTTCATGTCTTCATTTAACACATTGTGTAAACATTCACAGTGCAGGCTGGGAAAAGTATGTGAACCCTCCTTTGGCAGCAATAACCTCAACCAAACGTTTTCTGTAGTTGCAGATTAGACCTGCACAACGACCAGGAGGAATTTTGGACCATTCCTCTTTACAAAACTGTTTCAGTTCAGCAATATTCTTGGGATGTCTGGTGTGAACTGCTCTCTTGAGGTCATGCAACAGCATCTCAATCAGGTTGAGGTCAGGACTCTGACAGGGCCACTACAGGTGTATTTTCTACTGTTGAAGCCATTCTGTTGCTTCACCCAACTTCTGTTGAGCTTAAATTGGCAGATAGCCTAACATTCTCCTGCAAAATATCTTGATGAACTTGAGAATTCATGTTTCTGTCAAGGATAGCAAGCTGTCCAGGCCCTGAGGCAGTAAAGCAGCCCCAAACCATGATGCTCCCTCCACCATACTTTACAGTTGGGATGAGGTTTTGATGTTGGTGTGCTGTGCATTTTTTTCTCAACACAAGGTGTTCCTTCAAAACAACAACTGCAGTTTCATCTGTCCACAGAATATTTAGCCAGTAGCACTGTGGAACATCCAGGTGCACATCAGACGTGCAGAAAGGTTTTTCTTGGACAGCAGTGGCTTCTTCCGTGGTGTCCTCCTATGAACACCATTCTTGTTTAGTATTTTACGTATCGTAGACTCGTCAACAGAGATGTTAGCACATTCCTGAGATTTCTGTAAGTCTTTAGCTGACACTCTAGGATTCTTCTTAACCTCAATGAGCATTCTGCGCTGTTCTCTTGCAGTCATCTTTGCAGGAGGGCCACTCCTAGGGAGAGTAGCAACAGTGCTGAACTTTCTCAATTTATAGACAATTTGTCTTACCGTGGACTGATGAACATCAAGGCTTTGAGAGATACTTTTGTAACAATTTCCAGCTTTATGCAAGTAAACAAGTCTTAATCTTAGGTCTTCTGAGATCTCTTTTGTTCGAGGCATGGTTCACATCAGGCAATGTTTCTTGGGAATAGAAAACTCAAATTTTGTGAATGTGTTTTATAGGGCAAGGCAGCTCTAACCAACATCTCCAATCTGGTCTCATTGATTTGACTCCAGGTTAGCTGACTCCTGACTCCAATTAGCTTTTGGAGAAGTCATTAGCCTAGGGGTTCATATACTTTTCCCAACCTACACTGTGAATGTTTAAATTATGTATTCAATATAGACAAGAAAAATACAATCATTTGTGTGTTATTAGTTTAAGCACACTATATTTGTCTATTGTTGTGACTTAGATGAAGATCAGATCAAATTTGATGACCAATTTATGCAAAAATCCAGGTAATTCCAAAGGGTTCACATACTTTTTCTTGCCACAGTATATCAAGATTTTGACAGAGATTCCTTCCTACCCTTTCCTGCAGGAGAAGACATTGATGTAAAAATCTGAATCCTTTTTATCTTGGAAACCGTCCGATGAGTATAATTCTGATAATTTAGAGAAAGAGCTACCACAAGGAAACAGGAGAAGTAAGGGAGATATCGTCTTGAGATTTTGACCCACCAACATTTGACACATGCTCAGTGACCCGAGCCTACCAGACGAGCTAAATAACTTCTATGCTCGCTTCAAGGCAAGTAACACTGAAACATGCATGAGAGCATCAGCTGTTCCAGACGACTGTGTGATCATGTTCTCCGCAGCTGATGTGAGCAAGACCTTTAAACAGGTCAACATTCACAAGGCCGCAGGGCCAGGCGGATTACCAGGCAGTGTACTCTGAGCATGTGCTGACCAACTGGCAAGTGTCTTCACTGACATTTTCAACCTCTCTCTGTCTGAGTCTGTAATACCAACATGTCTGAAGCAGACCACCATAGTCCCTGTGCCCAAGAACACTAAGGTAACCTGCCTAAATGACTACAGACCCGTAGCGCTCACGTCTGTAGCCATGAAATGATTTGAAAGGATGGTCATGGCTCACATCAACATCATTATCCCAGAAACCCTAGACCCACTCCAATTTGCATACTGCCCCAACAGATCCACAGATGATGCAATCTCTATTGCACTCCACACTGCCCTTTCCCACCTGGACAAAAGGAACAACTGTGAGAATGCTATTCATTGACTACAGCTCAGCGTTCAACACCATAGTGCCCTCAAAGCTTGGCAGGGGCGGCAGGTAGCCTAGTGGTTAGAACATTGGGCCAATAACCGAAAGGTTGCTGGACCGAATGCCCAAGCTGAGAAGGTAAAAATCTGTCCTTCTGCCCCTGAACAAGGCAGTTAACCCACTGTTCCCTGGTAGGCCGTCATTGTAAATAAGAATTTGTTCTTAACTGACTTGCCTAGTTAAATAAAAACTACGCTAAGGACCCTGGGATTAAACACCTCCCTCTGCAACTAGATCCTGGACTTCGAGCACCCCCCCCCCATTCTCATCGACGGGGCTGTAGTGGTGCAGGTTGAAACTTCAAGTTCCTTGGCATTCCCATCACCAACAAACTGACATGGTCCAAGCACACCAAGACAGTCATGAAGAGTGCACGACAAAACCTATTCCCCCACAGAAGACTGAAAAGATTTGGCATGGGTCCTCCTCAAAAGGTTTTGCAGCTTCACCATCGAGAGCATCCTGACGGGTTGCATTACTGCCTGGAATGGCAACTGCTCGGCCTCCGACCGCAAGCCACTACAGAGGGTAATGCGTACGGCCCAGTACATCACTGGTGCCAAGCTTCCTGCCAACCAGGACCTCTATACCAGGCGGTGTCATGGGAAGGCCCTAAAAATTGTCAAAGACTCCAGCCACCCTAGTCAAAGACTGTTATCTCTGCTACCGCACGGCAAGCGGTACCGGAGCACCAAGTCTAGGTCCAAGAGGCTTCTAAACAGCTTCTACCCCCAAGCCATAAGACTCCTGAACATCTAATCAAATGGCTACGAAGACTATTTGCATTGCCCCCCCCCCCCCCCCTTCTACCCTGCTGCTACTCTCTGTTATTATCTACGCATAGTCACTTTAATAACTCTATCTACATTTACATATTACCTCAATTACCTCGACACCGGTGCCCCCGCACATTTACTCTGTACTAGTACCCCGTTTTTAGCCCCACTATTGTTATTTTACTGCTGCTCTTCAATTATTTGTTATTTTTATCTCTTACTTTTTTATGTATTTTCTTAAAACTGCATTGTTGGTTAAGGGCTTGTAAGTAAGCATTTCCCTGTAAGGTCTACCTGTTGTATTCGGCACATGTGACAAATACATTTTTATTTGATTTGACATTGCATAGCAAGTATTATCGATAGAAATGCACAAAAAAAAGCTTATATCATGTCCTATAATGCTATATGGGGATATAATAGGCATAAGTGCATTCATAACACATTATGAATATTTGGCTTAGTTTGGTAAAACAGTAGGATAAATACACATGTAGGTAGAGTCCATTCTTGCTTTTTTTCTCCTTTTCTTTTAAGAGCTTTGTCACAACAGACCAGTCAGTCAATGCATTATGAACAGTTAGCATTATAAATTGTTTGCAAGTGTGTGATGAAAGAAAGAGGTCACCCAGCACACATTTCTCCTCCAGGACCTGTGAACAGTGTTGCTGCACGTTCCTGCAGAGCCAGACAGTATAGGCAGATCCTGCACTCAAATCTACAATGATAACAGCTACACTAGAAACACAGCTTGTACTTACAGTAGAATGCATTAAAGGTACTCAGAAATATGACATCATCATACACAGCTACAACTTTGATGATCCAGTCCAAGGGATACTTTATCTACATTAAAGTGAGGATTGTCTATACACTCTTAAACACCCCATGGGAGAAACCTTTGAGTAACCCTTTTGGGTTCCATGTAGAAACCTTTCAACAGAGGGATGTACATGGAACCCAAAAGGGTTCTCGCATATGGATAGCCAAATAACCTTTTTTGATCCCTTTTTTCTAAGAGTGTAGACTGATTTCAAGGTAAGAAAACACACATCTTAATATGTAATTTCTCTGAATTATTCCTTTAACTGAATATCTATCTGTCCTGGTCATGGCTCAGTGACTCCGCTAGAGTCAGATGAGGACACTCCGTTGGGGAGGATGGGAAGCTTGGAGTGCTCGTGCAGCGATGGGATGGAGGCTCCATCCGCTAAGGGCTGTCGTTGGGAATTGACATTAAAGGGACAGTTCGCATCAAAGTCAAAGTTTGCCAGATGTATTCAGTCCTATTTAATGCGGTCTTAAAATGAAAAGTTCAGCCATAGACTGCTTTCAAGGAAAGGGAAGAAATATTGAAATATGTATTTGTGCTGAACTATCCCTTGAACCCCATCCCATGATCTTGGAATGAAGGCAAACTTACATTCCAATTAGGGTTACAATCTGGATAGATTTGGTTAGAACCTTTTATAGCTTCTGTGGTATGAAGTCTGTAACATAAACAGATATCCCAAGTGGCATAGCGGTCTAAGGCACTGCATCTCAGTGCTAGAGGCCTCACTACAGACCCTGGTTTGATCCCAAGCTGTATCACAACCAGCCAGGTTCGGGAATCCCATAGGGCGGCGCACAATTGGCCCAGCGTTGTCCGGGTAGGCCGTCATTATAAAATAAGAATTTGTTCTTTACTGACTTGCCTAGTTAAATAAAGGATCTTACTCTGTATTTCTGGTTGATGGGGTACACCACCTTTGCCCGTGATGCAAAAGCAGCCACATCGCTGTTCATGGGTGGCTTCTTCTTTTCCTGGTAAATTAATTAACACAGTGAATTGTTATGGAAAGTCAATGAAAGCCAAATCAGCTTTTATTTACACATACTGTATGTTATGGTTTCGTTTTTTTAAACAACAAACACTTGTTCTCATTTGAAGCTGACGTTTATCTCAATCTCTTCTTGCTGACACAGTCACTTTGGTTGTTCTCCCTATCCCGGTCGTCTCCCTCAAACAGTCTTCTGGCATCATAGTCCTGGTGGAAAGGAAGACAGTTCAACTATCAGTGCATAGATTATATGAATATGGAAAGGGGATACCTAGTCAGTTGATCAACTGAATGTATACAACTGAAATGTGTCTTCGCATTAAACCCAAGCCCTCTGAATCTGAGAGGTGCGGAGGGCTGCCTCAATCAACATCCACGTCTTCAGCGCCCAGAGAACAGTGGGTAGGTAGCATTTCGCTGCACCCGCTATAACATCTGCTAAACATGCGTATGTGACCAATACAATTAGATTTTAAGTGCCTTGTTCAGGGGCAGAACGATAGATTTTTACCGGGTGTATTCAAAAGGACGACTCCAGACTTTACGTTGTTAAACAGTTGCAACGCATTGGTTGAAATAGTGCTAATATTACATTGATGTTTGCCAAATAGTGCGCTTATGACTGCACTGTTATTGAATATTGCTGTTAGTATTCTCAGTGCAGTATTTGGCCATTTCAACCAACGTGCTATGACACAAACTAATAATAATCACCTTTACAAACTTACTTGTCGAGTTAGAAGCATAGGCTTTAGGTAAAACACATACAGAAGGGCTGCTGCTATGATTCCAGAAAACCCCCGCACACATATCCTGTACATATGTGCAAATATTCGGCAAACGGAACCAAGACGTCATTGGAGCATTCAGTAATCATATCCTGGTCGTTCATTTTTGGGATAATTCCCTGGTGCAATGGAAGAAAATAGCCGAAAAACGCGCATTTCTCCAGAAAAAAAAGATTTTAGGCTATGTCTGAAAGAATGAATCAGGACAACAACTCAAACTGATCATGGATAAAAATCGCACAGCATTGCGCTACAGAAAACAACCCTAAAAGTTACTTCTAAAATATTTTTATGGTAGAGAAAGTAATAACTTGAGGTATGACACAGCAAATAACAAAACAACAATATACTAAGGCACCAAGGTTACAAAGTAACTTTTTTTTTGATTAACAGTCGGTGTTTCACAGATGGTGTATTCAACCAATCATTGAACAGATTTGATGATACGCACGTTTAGGGGTGGAGCTTGTCATTTTCTTCATAGTTTTTGGGGAAGTCTTCAAGGAAGTTTGGATGACCAACTTCCATGACCAGTGTTTTTACAGTGGACAAACTTTAGACTACTGTTTTTTGTCTATTTTCCTTGACACATTTTTTGATATATTATTACACAATGTCGTGTTATTAGAGAACAATTACAATGTTCACGTTGTATGTGCGACTTTCGTTCACAGTAGCAGGAGGATGCAAGATGTAACGGATTTCGGAAGTAGTGAAAGTTTTAGGACACAAACTAATTCTTCAGGAACATTTCTTCATGGAAGTCACTGTATTCTCTATTTTCCTCTGTTTTCAACTAGAATATAGGCATATATTTCGGATACAATGTCTACAACACCTCCCTTTTAATTTGTATGGGTTCTACAATGTAACTCATCATGAAACTCCATGCCATACCGCTATCCTGGGGGACAGCAACGATAAACATCCCGCGTTCTGTAGCTCCCTACTTTCATGGGGAACTTTACAGAACCCATTTGGAAGTGGTCGACATAGAGTGAGTGCAATTCCTTTATTTCTGTGCCTGTCCTATTCCATGCTCAACGAAGGGTTTTACATCCGTCTGCCTGAGATGCAGTAGTTGACCGGTTTTTGTTTAGTTTTTAACTAAGTTCCCCCCCTCATCAGCACACTCCCAGACCATTTCATCACGACCCTGCTGGAAAATCAGCAGAGCCGATTTTGAAGAAGATGAATGGTTTGTTATTATCTACTCAGCCCAATTTTTATCAGGTACATTTTAATCAGGTATTATCCCTAGGGTAGCGATAAGGGCATAACATCCAAAGTGACACTCAGCTGTAAGTAGCCAATGATTAAGCTGTTACATATGTTCAAACCCATTGGGTCATCAGATGTGTACTGTCACTGTACGCTACTATATGTTAACTAATGGTCCTTCACAGGACAACAAGGGCAATGTGGTCCCTTGGCTTTCTGTGCTGAAGAGGGTCCTCTTTGTTCTTTGGCCCCAGCAGCAGGCCCCTGGGGACAGTCCCTCTATGCCTCCATAAGCCACCAGGCTAACATCATACAGCGTAGAGCCCAGAGCCGCAAGAGAAGCCTCACCAGATACATCACTGGTCACACTCTGCCTCACGTAAGCATGCACATTGCATAAATACACACACAAGTACACACACACATAGATACATACACACACACATACACACACACACAGCCCCAGGGGTTGTGGTAAAAAAATTCTAATGGAAAATAATGATGCAATTTTCCATACATGGTTTCGTGAAGCAAAAAAAAACATGTAGCGTCTACTTTTGTATTTTCTTTCAGGTTCAGAGTGATGCACAGCCATCAGTGTTTGGACTCACATTTCACAAATTTGCCCAGGTAAGTCCTCTTGACTGTGTAACGGACAGGCTTCTTTTGCTTATTGCTTGTTACCGTTGATGTTGACCAGATATCTGGTAGTCTATACGTGTGCCCATGCGACATTTGTAGTCAAAGTGGAAGGCTTCACAGCTATCATATCATGTCCTCAACACTAAATATATATAATCTCTCGCTCTCTCATGTCCTCATATTTCCCATTGCACTATTATCTATATGATCCTTTGGGACACAGGTGGAGGCGGGGACTGAGTTCCCCCATCTGACGATCTTCCTCCTCATCCACAACATTGGGCCTCCGGGGGGCACCAACCTGTCCAAGCTGGCCATCAGGGACTCCGTATCTGGGATAGCACCCCTGCAGAGTGGGGGGATGGTGGTGGAGAAAGGCTTCCAGACCTTCATCATCGAAGTACCAGTCAAAAGTTTTTCTTTATTTTTTACAATTTTCTACATTGTAGAATAATAGTGAAGACATCAAAACTATGAAATAACACATATGGAATCATGTAGTAACCAAAGAAGTGTTAAACAAATCAAAATATATTTTATATTTGAGATTCTTCAAATAGCCACCCTTTGCCTTGATGACAGTTTTGCCCACTCTTGGCATTCTCTCAATCAGCTTCAATATTACTCACTGGTCACCATAGCAACAGCCACTCGTAGCACGCGCTCCAGCAGGTATATTTTACTGGTCATCCCCAAAGCCAACACTTCCTTTGGCCACGTTTCCTTCCAGTTATCTGCTGCCAATGACTGGAACGAATTGCAAAAATCACTGAAGTTGGAGACTTATATCTCCCTCACTAACTTTAAGCGTCAGCTGTCAGAATAGCTTACCGATCTCTGCAACTGTACGCAGCCCATCTGTAAATAGCCCATCCAACCAACTACCTACCTCATCCCCATATTTGTTTTTGTTTTTCTGCTCTTTTGCACACCAGTATTTCTACTTGCACATCCTCATCAACACATATATCACTCCAGTGTAAACTGATAAATTGTAATTACTTCTCCACTATTGGCCTATTTATTGCCTTACCTCCTTACTTCATTTGCACACACTGTATACAGATTTTTCTGTTGTGTTATTGACTGTACGTTTGTTTATCCCATGTGTAACTCAGTGTTGTTGTTTTATGTCGCACTGCTTTGCTTTGTCTTGGCCAGGTCGCAGTTGTAAATGAGAACTTGTTCTCAGCTGGCCAACCTGGTTAAATAATGTTGAAATAATAAAAATATAAAAATGAGGAATGCTTTTCCAACAGTTTTGAAGGAGTTCCCACATATGCTTAGCACTTGTTGGCTGATTTTTATTTATTATTTCCTTCACTCTGCGGTCCAACTTATCCAAAACCATCTCAATTGGGTTGAGGTCAGGGGATTGTCGAGGCCAGGTCATCTGATGCAGCACTCATCACGCTCCTTCTTGGTCAAATACCCCTTACACAGCCTGGAGGTGTGTTTTGGGTCATTGTCCTGCTGAAAAACAACTGATAGTGCCACTGAGCTCAAACCAGATGGGATGGCTTATCGCTGCAGAATGCTGTGGTAACCATGCTGGTTAAGTTTTCCTTGAATTCTAATTAAACCACAGACAGTGTCACCACAAAGCACCCCCACACCATCCCACCTCCTCCTCCATGCTTCACGGTGGGAACCACACATGCAGAGATCATCCGTTCACTTACTCTGCGTCTCACAAACACACAGCGGTTGGAACCAAAAATGTCAAATTTGGACTCATGAGCCCAAAGGACAGATTTCCACCGGTCTAATGTCCATTGCTTGTGTTTCTAGGCCCATGCAAGTCTCTTCTTCTTATTGGTGTCCTTTAGTAGTGTTGGTTTCTTTGCAACAATTTGACCGTGAAGGCCTGATTCACGAAGTGTCCTCTGAACAGTTAATGTTGAGATGTGTCTGTTACTTGAACTTTGAAGAATGTATTTGGGCTGCAATCTGAGGTGCAGGTAACTCTAATGAACTTATCCTCTGCAGCAGAGGTAGCTCTGGGAATTCCTTTCCTGTGGCGGTCCTCATGAAAGCCAGTTTCATCATAGCGCTTGATGGTTTTTGCGATTGCCTATGAAGAAACTTTCAAAGTTTTTGACATTTTCCAGATTAACTGACTTTCATGCCTTAAAGTAATGATGGACTGTCATTTCTCTTTACTTATTTGAGCTGTTCCTGCCAAAATATGGACTTGGTCTTTTGCCAAATGTCTAAAATGCATTTTCTGTATACCACCCCTACCTTGTCACAACACAACTGATTGTCTCAAATGCATTAAGAAGGAAATAAATTCCACAAATGAACTTTTAACAACACACACATGTTAATTCAAATGCATTCCAGGTGACTAACTCATAGCTGGTTGAGAGAATGCCAAGAGTGTGCAAAGCTGTCATCAAGGCAAAGGGTGGTTACTTTGAAGAATCTCAAATATAAAATATATTTAGATTTGTTTAACACTTTTTTTCCGCTTCTACATGTTTCTATATGTGTTATTTCATAATTTTGATGTCTTCAATATTATTCTACAATGTAGAAAATAGTAAAAAATTAAGAAAAACTCTAGAATGAGTAGGTGTGTCCAAACATTTAACTGGTACTGTAAGTCATGAGAAATCTGTCTCTCCTCAGTCTGTCTGTCACACAGGTCGTGTTAGGTAGCCGTAAAATGCAAGAAGAGTACATTTTTATTATATATTTGATTGAATGGTCGGTACTACCTGAACCTGTCTAATAACAGATTATGAATGGTTAGGTCCTACCTGAACCTGTCTAATAACAGATTATGAATGGTTAGGTACTACCTGAAGCTGTCTAATAACAGATTAGGTTCATTTTTGTTTTCTGTTTCAAAAGGTTCTGCTAGTGTGTCCCGCTGAACAGGACCTCAGGCTCCACTTGAACTATCAAACATGACCATTGTGAGAATGATTATGATATGGATTTTACATTGGTTTGGTTGTGTTTCTACAGCTGGGTCTCAGTATGTTGCGACGTATACTGCCTCATCAATGGTCAGGAGTGAAATTCGGGACCTGTCAGCCTTCCTAACGTTCTCCAATGCCTCACTGGTACTGTACTCACACTTATATTTTCATATTTAACTTGCTCTTTTTGCCTCTCGTCATCTGAAACACTTTACATTACTGTACATAGGCATCAGAGGAGGCTGGTGGGAAGAGCTATCGGAGGACAGGCTCATTGTAATGGCTGGAATGGAATTAATGGAACAGGGTCGAACGTGGATTCCATGTGTTTGGTGTGTTTGATACCATTCCATTAATTCCATTCCAGTCTTTACAATGAACTTGTTCTCCTATAGCTCCACCCACCATCCTCCTCTGATAGGCATTATTTCAGGGTAACTTTAACTGTTCTCGCTCCACAGAATGACGTCAATATGTTTGGTCCAGTGGTGGCTAATTTAACACTAAGGGTGAACTCCATGGACAAGGTAACTTAGTATGGACTTTTCAATACAGTAGCCTGCCTCACATTACAGACGTTTTATCACAGTTATCAAGTCACAGGTTTGGCCATGACCCTGATACTAATTTCCTTCTCTATATTGAATATCCTGTTTGGGATAGGGGGCAGTATTTTCACGGCCGGATAAAAAACGTACCCGATTTAATTTGGTTATTACTCCTGCCCAGAAACTAGAATATACATATAATTAGTAGATTTGGATAGAAAACACTCTGAAGTTTATAAAACTGTTTGAATGGTGTCTGTGAGTATAACACAACTCATATGGCAGGCCAAAACCTGAGAAGATTCTATATGGGAAGTGCCCTGTCTGACCATTTCTTGGCCTTCTGTAGCCTCTCTATGAAAAATACAGGATCTCTGCTGTAACGTGACATTTTCTAAGGCTCTCATTGGCTCTAGGAAGGCGCCAGAACATGGAATGATAGCTCTGCAGTCTCTGGGCGAAAAACAGCAGGGGTTTTGGAGAGTGGTCCTTCTGAGAACAATGACACTGGTGCGCGCGTGCATGTGACGACTCCATGTTTTTCTTTCTCTCTTTGAACGAATACGTCGTCGCCGGTTGGAATTTTATCGCTATTTTACGAGAAAAATTGCATAAAAATTGATTTTAAACAGCGTTTGACATGCTTCGAAGTACGGTAATGGAATATTTTGAATTTTTTTGTCACGAAACGCGCCGGCGCGTCACCCTTTGGATAGTTACCTGAATGCACGAACAAAACGGAGCTATTTGGATATAACTATGGATTATTTGGAACCAAAACAACATTTTTTGTAGAAGTCCTGGGAGTGCATTCTGACGAAGAACAGCAAAGGTAATCCAATTTTTCTTATAGTAAATCTGAGTTTGGTGAGTGCTAAACTTGGTGGGTGTCAAAATAGCTAGCCGTGATGGCCGGGCTATCTACTCAGAATATTGCAAAATGTGCTTTCACCGAAAAGCTATTTTAAAATCGGACACCACGATTGCATAAAGGAGTTCTGTATCTATAATTCTTCAAATAATTGTTATGTTTTTTGTGAATGTTTATCGTGAGTAATTTAGTAAATTCACCGGAAGTTTTCGGTGGGTATGCTAGTTCTGAACAAAACATGCTAATGTAAAAAGCTGTTTTTTGATATAAATATGAACTTGATTGAACAAAACATGCATGTATTGTATAACATAATGTCCTAGGAGTGTCATCTGATGAAGATCATCAAAGGTTAGTGCTGCATTTAGCTGTGGTTTTGGTTTTTGTGACATATATGCTAGCTTGAAAAATGGGTGTGTGATTATTTCTGGCTGGTTACTCTCCTGACATAATCTAATGTTTTGCTTTCACTGTAAAGCCTTTTTGAAATCGGACAATGTGGTTAGATAAAGGAGAGTCTTATCTTTCAAATGGTGTAAAATAGTCATATGTTTGAGAAATTGAAATTATAGCATTTTTAAGTTTTTTTGTATTTCGCGCCAGGCACTACCATTGGATATTGGCGAGGCGGAATGCATGTCCATAAGAGAATATGATGTAAATATCTCATATGACCTACTTTCAGATTGACCCCAATCACGGTGTCCACTTTGCTGGGTTTGCTGGGGGATTCTTCCTATCCTTGTTGCTGCTGTTCCTAGGATTTCTAGCCATGAACCTGATATGTGCCAGAGCCAGGAAAACCTCTCCGCAGTGAAGGGTAGGCTGTTATGACTATTACCTCACGACTATTAGCTAGCCTGAGTCCCAGATTTATTGTGCTGTTTTGCCAACTCCATTGCTGCTTGTCAGTACCATTTTGGCTGTTTGACAGTGACAGCAATGGAGTAGGAAATCCAGCAGAACAAATGTGGGACTCGGCCCACAGCCGGGATAAAACCCAATGAAACCAATGTGTTGAAAAAAATGCACTCTCTTTTGTCCTTTATTTGAAATATTTAGAGTGACGCCTTTTTTTCCCTCTTGTTGGTTGATTTAAGGATTCTTTATTTATTTTTTTATTTTTTTATATTTTTGAAAGAGTGTGACTATTTCTCTGTATGTCTGTCTTTCCCATAGAAAAAGCAAGGTGATTCAGACCCTGAGTATGCAGTGTGCAACATGAGCGAGACGGCCAAGAAAGAGGCGGCATTCGAGGACAAGATGGTGGACATTATGGTGCTGGAAGACCCCCAGAACATGTATCAAGCTCTGGAGAAGTATGGCTACACCAACAGATATAATGCTTTATTACTTGTCATAAGCATATATGAGCCTTTTTATTGTTGTAACGTCTGCTTTCAACTCATACTCTCAAACACGTAGATCCCCTGAACGCAGCTCACTTTCCAGCCCACTTTCCAGCTCACACTCTCAAACTCATAGATCCCCTGAACACAGCTCACTCTCCAGATCCCAATCACCTGAATTCTAATCACTTGTTCACACACCTGTGTCATTATCACACACTATTTAGTTCAGTTCTTTGTACCCCATGTGAGGTATTGTTTGTTTTGTGACACACGTCTATCGTAGCTCTGTTTTTCCCCATGATTTACTCCTCCCGTGTATGATAATTTTTGCCTGCCTCACTAACGACACCTTTTGCCTATTCCCTGCCTGTACTTTAGCCTATCGGATTTCCTGTTATCTACCTATTGCCTGATCACCCAGACTACGTTACTAGCCTTTTCCCTGCCTGTACTGTTGTCCTTTTGGACCCCTGTGTATGACCTGCCTGCCCCTGGACCCAGCTACCTGCCTCCTCCTGTGGTCCTTTGTAATAAACACCTGCTGCGCCCTGCGCTTGAAACCAGCTCTCTGTCTCCCCTCGTGTTCATTACAATTGTGTCTTATACTCAAGGCTTATATGATATATTTCTATTCTGACTAGACTGAAGTAGCTGAAATTTAGTCAGCATCATTATGTCAGGATGCTTAGACGTTATAAGGTGGTCATACAGCCTGCTGGGGGCTACCTCCAGCCTGGAGAGCAGCCATGTTCAGATGTACAAGGACGTGATCGCCACCCTGCTGGCTGCGCTGCACTCCCAGAATCACATGTCCCAGCAGGCTGAGCAGCGCCTCCTGAGTGTGCTTCACAGCCAGCTGATGGGCAAGCTGAAGGAGGAGCACCTGGCAGCCCAGTGTAAACTGGAGACCCGGGAGCAGATGGAGGCGGAGCACTGCAGGGAGGCCCAGGAGAAGGCCCGGGCAGAGGTGCTGTTTCAGCACGCCGGCCAACAGGTACTGTCTGTAGGGGCTCAATGTGGGAGCTCAATGTGACTTGTGCACAACAAATTGGTTAAACAGGCCAGAAATGGCTCCTACGGGCACAGATGGAGAACCAACCACCTAGTCTAGGGCTGGCTTGGCTAACACTGTTCCTGGAGAGTGTGGGTGTGCAGGCCTTTGCACCAGCATTGTGTTAACCCCCCCCCCCCCCCCCCCCCTGATTCAGCTAATAATGCTGAAGACAATGGTTAGGTGATTATTTGAAGCAGGTGTGGACTGGAGCAAAAACCTGCACACTGAGTAGTTCTCCATGGCACAAAAAATATATTTATATTTAGACAGGCTAAATAAAGTATTTCACACTTATATTTGACCCAGGTCTGGTTGATTCTGGTTGATTCTCCAGGAGCTCCTCCAATGCAGTGCCCTCCTGGAGAAGCTCCAGCACACCCTGCTGGCGAGGCATGAGGAGTAATCTGCCAAGGTCCAGAGGCACATTGTGGAGTGGAGGAGAGTAGAGTAGAGCTGCACAAGATCTTCTCCGAGGAACACGAGGAAGCCACCAGGATGGGCGAGCTGGAGAAGACCTTGGCCAGGAGTCTCCTGCATGACTACTTCACCTACCAGATAAGCTAGTGAGCCAGAGCCTACATCTGGTTTACGTTCAGTAGGAACAAACAGACGGAAACGCTTTGAAACGGGCAAAAGAAAAAGCATTCAAATAGGACATGTTCAGGTTGTGGCTATAGTTTTTAGAAATGTTTTGTTGTGTGTGTGTCCCTGAATGTTGTTTCCGGCTCGGGGAAATACTGTGAAAAGGAAAAACTAGTTGTGCCTCTTCTCATTTCATGGCATCTCTTCAATCAATCAAATGTATTTATAAAGACGTTCTTACATCAGCTGATGTCACAAAGTGCTGTACAGGAACACAGCCTAAAACCCCAAACAGCAAGCAATGCAGGTGTAGAAGCACGGTGACTAGGAAAAAGTCCCTAGGAAGAAACCTAGAGAGGAACCAGGCTATGAGGGGTGGCAAGTCCTCTTCTGGCTGTGCCGGGTGTAGATTATAACAGAACATGGCCAAGATGTTCAAATGTTCATAGATGACCCGCAGGGTCAGATGATAATAATCAGTGGTTGTCGAGGGTGCAACAGGTCAGCACCACAGGAATAAATGTGAGTTGGCTTTTCATAGCCGATCATTCAGAGTATCTCTACCACACCTGCTGTCTAGGGAGTTGAAAACAGCAGGTCTGGAACAGGTAGCACGTCCGGTGAACAGGTCAGGGTTCCATAGCCACGGGCAGAGCAGTTGAAACTGGAGCAGCAGCACGGCCAGGTGGACTGGGGACAGAAAGGAGTCGTCATGCCAGGTAGTCCTGAGGCATGGTCCTAGGGCTCAGGTCCTCCGAGAGAGAGAAAGAGAGAAAGAGAGAATTAGAGAGAGCATACTTAAATTCACACAGGACACCGGATAAGATAGGAGAAATAATCCAGATATAACAGACTGACCCTAGCCCCCCTACACATAAACTACTGCAGCATAAATACTGGAGGCTGAGACAGGAGGGGTCAGGAGACACTGTGGACCCATCCGATGATACCCCTGGACAGGGACAAACAGGCAGGATATAACCCCACCCACTTTTCCAAAGCACAGCCCCCACACCACTAGAGGGATAACTTCAACCACCAACTTACCATCCTGAGACAAGGCCGAGAATAGCCCACAAAGATCTCCGCCACGGCACAACTCAAGGGGGCACCAACCCAGACAGGAAGACTACGTCAGTGACTCAACCCACTCAAGTGACGCACCCCTGCTAGGGATGGCATGGAAGAACACCAGTAAGCCAGTGACTCAGCCCCTGTAATAGGGTTAGAGGCAGAGAATCCCAGTGGAGAGAGGGGAACCGGCCAGGCAGAGACAGCAAGGGCGGTTCGTTGCTCCAGAGCCTTTCCGTTCACCTTCACACTCCTGGGCCAGACTACACTCAATCATAGGACCTACTGAAGAGATGAGTCTTCAGTAAAGACTTAAAGGTTGAGACCTAGTCTGCGTCTCTCACATGGGTAGGCAGACCATTCCATAAAAATGGAGCTCTATAGGAGAAAGCCCTGCCTCCAGCTGTTTGCTTAGAAATTCTAGGGACAAACAGGAGGCCTGTGTCTTGTGACCGTAGCGTACGTGTAGGTATGTACGGCAGGACCAAATCGGAAAGATAGGTAGGAGCAAGCCTATGTAATGCTTTGTAGGTTAGCAGTAAAACCTTGAAGTCAGCCCTTGCCTTAACAGGAAGCCAGTGTAGGGAGGCTAGCACTGGAGAAATATGATCACATTTTTTGGTTCTAGTCAGGATTCTAGCAGCTGTATTTAGCACTAACTGAAGTTTATTTAGTGCTTTATCCGGGTAGCCGGAAAGTAGGGCATTGCGATAGTTCAACCTAGTAGTAACAAAAGCATGGATACATTTTTCTGCATCATTTTTGGACAGAAAGTTTCTGAGTCTTGCAATGTTACGTAGATGGAAAAAAGCTGTCCCTGAAACAGTCTTGATAAGCTGTCCTTGAAATAGTCTTGATATTTATCCTTAGACTCCATATATCTCTCATCTCTGGTTAATTCCGGAACCTCTTTTGAGGATTTACCTCCCATGGTTATTAATTGTTTTCCTTGTTATTATGCTTACTCTCCCAATCTATGTGTGTGTTCTTACTATTCTTATACTTAAATTTCACAATCTATGTGTGTGCTTTAGAAAATCTGAAATAATTATTTTTGTATGTATCTCTACCTCCTATGTGTGTGCTTTTACTTCCTTGAAACTTTATCTATAGAGGTTATTTTTGATCGGACAAATATCTTGTATCTCACACACCCTATTTTAGGTTTCCCTCCTTTACGGGATAATCAGACCTATTTATGCGCCTCTGGAAGACCTCGACTTTCCCCTCCAAAACGTATTTAGACAGACGATCTATATTTATACAATTACGTCTCTGACCTACTCTCTTATAATTGTATTATTATATTTCGCCTTCTAATTTACGATTTCCGGCCAATGTATATCAACCAATTTTACGTTTTAGGTCTCAACATTAGCTAGTTTACATTGGTAGTGGCCACAGATACCTAGGGTCATTACGGACTCCCCTTCCTCCTGGTTGTGTCATGTCCTGACCAGTAAAGGGGTTATTTGTTATTATTGTTTGGTCAGGACGTGGCAGGGGGTGTTTGTTTTATGTGGTTCGGGGTTTGTTGGTATATGTGTTTTGTAGAGGGGTGTTTGTTTAGATTTGTCCGGGGTTTTTGGTTAGGTTCTATGTTGTGTATTTCTATGTTAGATCTAGGGTGTTTAGTTCTATGTTTAGTTAATTGGGATTGGGCCTTCAATTGGAGGCAGCTGTTCCTCGTTGCCTCTGATTTGAAGGTCCTATGTATAGGGGTGTGTTTGTTGTGGGAACTGTGGGAGGTTGTTTTTGCATTGTTATGTTTAGCCTGCAAGACTGTCTAGCTGTCGTTAGTTTTTTCGTTCTGTTGTTTTTGTGTAATGTTCGTCATAAAATAAATATGAGCATTCACGTACCCGCTGCATTTTGGTCCACTTCCTATGACGGCCGTTACAGGTTGGCTCTATACCCAATTCCTATCTTCCATTTGCACAGAACACTTCGTTACCTTTAAAACTTTTCTCTTCACAAAATTCTAAAGATAGGTCACCAGATATAAACACCCTTCGGTTATTAGAGATCAATGCCTAAACTACACAAGAATCCATTAAAAAAAATTCTCTGAATGTAGCCCAGGTACTTTTCCCCAAAATCCGTGAATAAAGACCACTGACCTTATCCTTGCAGCTGAGAATTCAATGTAGGTTGGATCTCATCACTGCCTCTGTCGTGTACCACTTCACCACTGGCCTGAAGTAGACCCCCAATTTCAGAGGTCAGGTCTTAATCTTACGGATCGCTGATCCACCCGTGCACGGTTTTCAGCAGTTCCTTGGGACGACAGAGGCAGGTATTGAGATCCGGCTCGAAGGACCAAGTCATCACGAGAATTTTCAATCCCAATGATGATAACTAAACAATCATTTAATCTTTGACCAATTCCCGATGTTTGTAAGACCCTGGGTTTAATAATAATTAGGCAAAGTCTCAGATTCTGAAAAAGGTTTGTTATTCTTTATTCACGAGAGTTCTGAAGTCAAAAATGCATTCACAGTCATTTTCTAACCCCCCCCCCCCCCCCACCCCCCCCCACCCCCCCCACACACACACACACACACACACCCACCCACAGTTTATCACTTTTCTACCAGCCTGGCAGTTTCTAGCCGTGTCTCTCCTCCCAAGATTAGAGGGGCCTTGGAAAGGGCCTCTTTCCTGTCGTAGGTTTTCAGAGTTACAACCAGGTCATGTGTAGTTCAATTGTCCTTTGTTTTCTCAACCATACATTTCTCACCCTTAACTTGTCTCACATATACATTATTGGATTATAGTCTTATAATTCTAATACATTTCACATAGTCTTATACGTTTCAGGGTGGAATTTTTTAGTCATTACTTTAAACATATAAATTCCTTGATCAATAACTCACCACAGGTTAATGAGAAGGGTGTGCTTGAAAGGATGCACATAACTCTGCAATGTTGGGTTGTATTGGAAAGAGTCTGTCTTAATAATGCAGACAGAAAAGAGCTCCAACTTCTTAATCATAGCCTAAATTTTGTCCCACACATTGAATATAGTTGCGAAGAGTCCCTGTAATCCTAGATTCAAATCATTCAGGAGTTTTAAAAAAATCACCCAGATAGGTCAGTCGTGTGAGAAACTCATCATCATGCAAGTGGTCAGACAAGTGAAAATTATGGTAAGTAAAGAAAACTTTAAGCTCGTCTCTCAATTCAATAAAACGTGACAATACTTTGCCCCTTGATAACCAGCGCACTTCTGTATGTTGTAAAAGCATTACAAGGTCGCTGCCCATATCAGTGAGTAATGCAGAAAATACACGAGAGTTCAGGGGCCTTGCTTTAACAAAGTTAACCATTTTCACTGTAGTGTCCAAAAAGTCTTTCAAGCTGTCAGGCATTCCCTTGGCAGCAAGAGCCTCTTGGTGGATGCTGCAGTGTACCCAAGTAGCGTCGGGAGCAACTGCTCGCACGCGCATTACCACTCCACTATGTCTCCCAGTCATGGCTTTTGCTCCATCAGTACAGATATCAACACATCTTGACCACCAAAGTCCATTTGATATCACAAAGCTGTTTCGTACTTAAAAATATCCTCTAATGTTGTCATGGTTTCCAGTGGTTTGCAGATGAGGATGTCTTCCTTAATTGACCCCCCATAAATGTAATGGACATATAGCAGGAGCTGTGCCAGGCTGACCACGTCTGTTTACTCATCCAGCTGTAATGCATATAATTCACTGCCTTGTATGCGAAGCAGTAATTGCTTCAAAACATCTCCTGCCATGTCACTGATGCGTCGTGAAACAGTGTTGTTTGATGAAGGCATTATCTGAATAGTTTTTTTGGCCAGCATTGTCCCAGCCTCCAGTATTTATGCTGCAATAGTTTGTGTCAGGGGGCTAGGGTCAGTCTGTTATGTCTGAAGTATTTCTCCTGTCTTATCCGGTGTCCTGTGTGAATTTAAGTATGCTCTCTCTAATTCTCTCTCTCTTTCTTTCTCTCGGAGGACCTGAGCCCTAGGACCATACCTCAGGACTACCTGGCCTGATGACTCCTTGCTGTCCCCAGTCCACCTGGTCATGCTACTGCTCCAGTTCCAACTGTCCTGCCTGCAGCTATGGAACCCTGACCTGTTCACCGGACATGCTACCTTGTCCCAGACCTGCTGTTTTCAACTTTCTAGAGACAGCAGGTGCGGTAGAGATACTCTGCATGATCGGCTATGAAAAGCCAACTGACATTTACTCCTGAGGTGCTGACCTGTTGCACCCTCTACAGCCACTGTGATTATTATTATCTGACCCTGCGGGTCATCTATGAACATTTGAACATCTTGGCCATGTTCTGTTATAATCTCCACTCGGCACAGCCAGAAGACGATTGGCCACCCCTCATAGCCTGGTTCCTCTCTAGGTTTCTTCCTAGGTTCCGGCCTTTCTAGGGAGTTTTTCCTAGCCACCATGCTTCTACACCTGCATTGCTTGCTGTTTGGGGTTTTAGGCTGGGTTTCTGTACAGCACTTTGTGACATCAGCTGATGTAAGAAGGGCTTTATAAATACATTTGATTGATTGATTAAGACGCTTCTAGCCCCTTCTTATTAATGGTATCTGTTGCTTTTATACATGTCTTACTACTCGAAAGTCGTCTTTATTCTCGCTCAAAAAACTCCCATGACTTATTTTTCAAATGGACACGGTTCATTTCTAAATGTCTCCACAAGATTGAAGGTTTCCTGCGAGAGAGTAACGCTTAATGTAATTGGATGTTAATTATTTGACTTGGCAAACTGTATTTGACATTGTGGTTATTTCGCTGATGGTTTAATTTTATTTCTGGCAGTGAAATGAGGCTTCTCAGGCGAGAAAAAAAACTCACCCAAATGTATAGCCTCGTTTGAAAATGTGAGGATTTTGTTTTTTTGGTTTAAACAAACATATATATATTTTTAAACGTGAATCACATTTTTATTTGGTGTACCCCCAACGGCATTGCACGTACCGCTGGGGGTACACCCCAGTTTGGAAATACCTGCTCTAGTGGGATTGCTATTTTGGAGCTTGCTAAATAGTGAGCTTATGTATGACTTCACTTACTGGATGCAAGTGGAGAGTTCAAATTGGCGTTAGACACCCAGGACGTGATATACACTATTCTCAATACTTGATTAAAGTTTAAACTGAGTTTTCAATGGCCAGGCAGAGAGGTTGTGTCTCAGAGCTTAAAGGTAGAATCATCAATATGACATCAAATGAAATCAAATTGTTTTGGTCACATATACATATTTAGAAGATGTTATTGCAGGTGTAGCGAAATGCTTGTGTTCCTAACTCCAACAGTAGCATTTCACAGCCCTAAAATAATGGAATTAAGAAATATATAAATATTATATTGAGCAATATCGGAGTGGCATTAACTAAAATAGAGCAGAATAGGATACAGTATATACATATGAGATGAGTAAAGCAGTATGTAAACATTATTTAAACATTATTAAAGTGGCCAGTGATACCAAGTCTACATATATAGGGCAGCAGCCTCTAAGGTGGAGGGAGGGTTATGTAACCGGGTGGAAGCCGGCTAGTGATGGTTACTTAACAGTCTGATGGCCTTGAGACAGAAGCTGTTTTTCAGTCTCTCAGTCCGAGCTTTGATTAACATGTACTGACCTCGCCTTCTGGATGATAGCGGGGTGAACAGGCCGTGGCTCGGGTGATTGTTGTCCTTGATGATCTTTTTGGCCTTCCTGTGACATCGTGTGCTGTAGGTGTCCTGGAGGGCAGGTAGTTTACCCCCTGTGATGCGTTGGGCAGACCGCACCACCCTCTGGAGAGCCCTGCGGATGTGGGCAGTGCAGTTGCCGTACCAGGCGGTGATACAGCCCGACAGGATGCTCTCAATTGTGCATCTGTAAAAGTTTGAGGGTTTTAGGGGCCAAGCCACATTTCTTCAGGCTCCTGAGGTTGAAGAGGCGCTGTTGCCTGTCTTATTCCCAGAGAGTTCTTTATTCCTGTCTAAGCGGTGTACTGAGAACTCAGCTGGCTATATGGACAGGGACAGTATATCCCGAGAGAGCCATGTTTCGGTGAAACAGAGTATGTTACAATCCCTGATGTCACTCTGGAAGGAGATCCTCGCCCTGAGATCGTCTACTTTATTATTTGAACATAAGCGAGTAATATACTCGGAAGCAGTGGATGGTGTGCACACCTCCTGAGTCGGACTAGAAGTCCACCTCTTCTCCGCCGGCAGTGTTTTGAAGCAGCCACTGGAATAAGATCAATTTCCCTGGGGGGTACGAACAAAGGATCCAATTCGGGAAAGTTGTATTCCTGGTCGTAATTCTGGTGAATTACCGCCGCTCTGATATCCAAAAGTTATTTCTGGCTGTATGTAATAACACAAAAAAAATTCTGGCCTAATAATGTAAGAAATAACACACAAAAAAATACTGCAAAGTTGCTTTGGAGCTAGAAGCAGAGCTGCCATATATGTCGGCACTATCTTACTAATCATACAAAGTAGGGCAAATTTCTGATTACAGACATCAACAACAACAAAGTTCAAATCTTCCAATGGCAATATTAGCGGTTCATCAGGGAGGGCGTAAATTGGGAAGAGGCAATAGGAGCAGTCTTGAAGTCTGTTGATGTCTGTAAGCAGTGAGTCGCCCTGCTCTGTTGATGATGTAATATTGCACACTCTGCCTTTAAACAAAAACATTCCAATCCATGACCAATAAGACTACAACTATTGCTAGTTCTTACCCTGTGCTCTCCTCCTCTGCGGAAGCGGGAAGGACAAGTTGCTTGGGGCAGAGGACATCGATGAGGGAGAGCAGCTTTGACTCAGGGAGGGTTGGGAGGAGAAGGTGGAGAGCCTTTAGGAGAACCTCAGTGGAGACCTGGCTCTGCCTCACTAGCCTGGCCGCAAACTCCAGATCCTGGGGGGAATGGAGAGAAAAGAGGGATGAAGGGAAAAGACCTGCTCTTTACAACTGCCAACAAATAGAGTGGGTGTCTCAGACCCAGATTAAGCTTGCTCCTGGACTAAAAAGCAATCGGAGAATCACAATTTTATGATGGCTATATCACCTGGTCACAGTTTGTGTAGAGTCTCTTCAGCTACAGCAGCTCCTTGAGATCCTCCATAGCCTGACTCCTGGCGTTGGCCTCTTGTAGCCTGGAAGAGATGGGATGGAGGGATGGATGGATGAAAGGATGGAGGATAGGAGTGGGAGAGAAGTTGCTATATGGATAACTGCACACTCCTTTTTGAGATGTGCATTGTTGACAGCTTAGAGCCTGTCAAAGCACCAGGTCAAAATAACATAATAACAAAATGTAAATAGAAAAAGCTACTGTCTTGTGTTACTATTACAGTAGAGCCACATTTTAATGCAAACAAAGTGATCAAGCCTTTGTAAAGCCCTATGTTCAGATCAGACGTAAGGCATACTTGGTCTGCATCTGTAATGGCACTCTATATAGTGCACCATTTTTGTTCGGCGCCTCGTAGGATACTATGTAGGGAACAGGGTGTTATTATATACGGAACAGGGTGTTATTTTGGATACGTCCTTGGTCCACAGTGAGTAAAGCCCACCTCTCTGCCTGCTAACCGGTGACCTGATCACACTTCTATAGCGCCTCGTGAAGGATAGTGGCCTTGCGACTGTGACGCTCTATGTGAAACAACCTCCCTTCCTCTTCCTCCTCCTCTTCATGATCAGAGTGGTCTCGGTCTTTGGGTGGTCTGTGTTGGGTCGGTCTGGTTGGTCCAGACCAGACTCGCCAACTCTGCATGTTCTCTCTGGAGTTGGAGCTCAGCTTCTTCCAAACCCTGTAGTCACAGCCAAATGGGTCAATGGATTCATAACAACTTAATTCATTGAGGATATCTTATGTATCCTGTGTGTGTGTGTGTCGTGTGACCAAATTGTTCTGGCGGGTTTGATCAAATTTAGCCATTGATGTAATCTTTCATCACTAAAGTGTGAATCGGCCTACAGACATTTTACATTTACATTTTAGTCATTTGGCAGACGCTCTTATCCAGAGCGACTTACAGTAGTGAATGCATACATTTAATTTCATTTCATGCATTTTTTTTGTACTGGCCCCCCGTGGGAATCAAACCCACAACCCTGGCGTTGCACACACCATGCTGGCGTTGCAAACATCATGCTCTACCAACTGAGCCACAGGGAAGGCCACAGGGAAGGACAGTGCATGCCAAAGCATCCTACATGCCCCAGCAGTGTCCTACCTACCAGACAGTGGTTCTGGATGCACTGGGCTATGGGGCTACCCCCAGGCTCCTGCTGGCGTGTAGCTCCTCAGTAAGCATGCTCTGGACGCTAAGCAGAGCTCTGGAGGTCTCCAGGACCCTGGTCCTCCTCTCAGCCTTCTGATAGTGGAGGGCGGCCATCTGCACGGCCAGGCCGTCTGTCTGGTTCTGGAGCTCTACCTCCCGCTCACTACGCATCTCCTCCAGGACCTAGAGAGAGATGTTGGAGACGTCAGAGAATGAAGGGGTTTAGCTAAAGTTAGGAAATTAGTTAGTTAGGTTAAGTGATTAGGCCACAGTTACTCAACTGAGACCACTCTATACTCAACACCATGTGTGCTTAATCTTACTTTCGTGTAAATGTGCAATCGCTCCCCCATTTCTGACTACAAATGATCTATAACTGGGCTATTAACTCACTAACTAGCAAAGGATATGAACAAATGTGCATACATGGCTACATGTAGCTCTCGTTTTGATCTCAAAAGAAGTGCATCTACTCATGCTGTAAAACAGTCCAGTTCAAAGGGAATGGCACAGATCCATATATGTCAATTGTCTATTTGCATATAGGTCTACTGCAGCTCTGATTGGTGATGCTGCACCGGTCTGTGTAGAGTACGGGCTGAGTCATGCATGTCAATGCAATAGAATCATACTCCGATGCCTTCTGCCTACAACAAAATCTTTTGCATGGGGCTACCCCCAGGCTCCTGCTGGCGTGCATAGCCTGACGTGCATAGCTAGTTTTGCATAGTAAGTCATGCATAGATCACTTTGTTTCGGTATGTTACATTGAAAGTGGCTAATATTGTGTTGATTCGACCACAATTCCTACAGTAAAGGGAAACGTTGATCGTGTTAACTCTAGAAAGTTGAGTGAAGTTCAATCTCGTGCTTCTCTGTGTGGGCTGATAATACTTCTGTGCGGCAGTTCCATGTGCAGCTTAGAGGGAACGCTGCTCCCTCTGCTTTCTGACACCACACTCCAAAAAGTAAATCCTGCCAGCTCTAGTTTAGTCTTATCTTGATTATTGTCCAGTAGCGTGGTCGAGTGCTGCAAGGAAAGACCTAATTAAGCTGCAGCTGGCCCAGAACAGAGTGGCACATCTTGCTCTTCATTTTAAATCAGAGGGTTGATATAAATACTATGCATTCCAGTCTCTCTTGGCTAAGAGTTGAGGAGAGACTGACTGTGTCACTTCTTATTTTTATAAGAAATATTGTTGTGTTAAATTCCAAATTATTTGCATAGTCAACTTACACACAGCTCTGAAACACACACTTACCCCACCAAACATGCCACCAGGTTTTTTTTCACAGTGCCCAAATCCAGAACAAAATGGAATGCATTTCAATTATGAAATCATGTATGATGGCGCCGGAGGGTAGGGCTGCCGTCTTATCGGTTCTCAACCAACACTCTATATCATGCTCAACCAACACTCTATATCATGATATTTTGTTTGTTTTTTCTCGTTCTGAACTTGTTTTGTACATAATGTTGCTGCTACCGTCTCTTATGACCGAAAAGAGTTACACATGGAATAAATAAACATGCAGTCAATAATACAATAGAAAAAGTCTATATACAGTGTGTGCAAATGAGGTAGGATAAGGGAGGTAAGGCAATAAATAGGCCATAGTGGCGAAATAATTACAATATAGCAATTAAACATTGGAGTGATAGATGTGCAGAAGATGAGTGTGCAGGTAGAGATACTGGGGTGCAAAGCAGCAAAATAAATGAAATAAATAACAGTATGGGGGATGAGGTAGTTGGATGGGCTATTTACAGATGGGCAATGTACAGGTGCAGTGATCTGTGAGCTCCTCTGACAGCTGGTACTTAAAGTTAGTGAGATATGAGTCTCCAGCTTCAGTGATTTTTGCAGTTCGTTCCAGTCATTGGTAGCAGAGAACAGGAAGGAAAGGAGGCCAAAGGAGGAATTGGCTTTGGGGGTGACCAGTGAGATATACCTGCTGGAGCGCGTGCTACGGGTGCGTGCTGCTATGGTGACCAGTGAGCTGAGAAAAGGCAGGGGCCAGCCAACGAATATGAAGCGAGGGCCAACCAACGAGAGCATACAGGTTGCAGTGGTGGGTAGTATATGGGGCTTTGGTGACAAAATGGCATTGTGATAGACTGCATCCAATTTGCTGAGTAGAGTGTTGTAGGCTATTTTGTAAATGACATCGCCGAAGTCAAGGATGGGTAGGATAGTCACTATTACGAGGGTATGTTTGGCAGCATGAGTGAAGGATGCTTTGTTGCAAAAGAGGAGAGGCGGGCAGGGGCGGGTAGGTGAGGGCAGCGATCGATTGAAGAGCATGCATTTAGTTTTACTTGCATTTAAGAGCAATTGGAGGCCACGGAAGGAGAGTTTTATGGCATTGAAGCTCGTCTGGAGGTTAGTTAACACAGTGTCCAAAGAAGGGCCAGAAGAATACAAAATAGTGTCAGATTCACCGAGTTTCACCGAGTCTTTGCAGAACGACATTAAGAACATACAGCTGACGTGTTATACACTCTATAGGCAAGACAGAACAGCAGCCTCTGGTAAGACGCGGGGCGGGGGCCTATGCATTTAAGTAAACAACAGCTGGTGCACGATATCTAAGGAAGTCTCAAAGTTTTGCTCGCCTGAGTTAGAGTATCTCATGATAAGCTGTAGACCACATTATCTACCTAGAGAGTTTTCATCTGTATTTTTCATAGCGGTCTACATACCACCACAGACCGAAGTTGGCACTAAAACCGCACTCAATGAGCTGTATTCCACCATAAGCAAACAGGAAAATGCTCACCCAGAGGCGGCACTCCTGGTGGCCGGTGACTTTAATGCAGGGAAACTTAAGAAGCACTTCGTAGCATACGTGATTACAAATAACTTTTTTTTTAATGTTCCAGATGTGTTATTTGTGCACATAATAATCATCAAGATAAACAGAAAGCACCACTGTGGGAATACCCCCAAGGTAGAATATCCATTCCAACAATTGGAAATGGACTTCATTGAACTATCCCGAAGTGAGGGAAAGAAGTGGTGTTTAACAATAATAGATAAATATATTAAAATGGGTGGAAGCATTCCCAACTTACTTGGCAGACACGATTATGGTAGCTAAAATATACTGCTCAAAAAAATAAAGGGAACACTTAAACAACACATCCTAGATCTGAATGAAAGAAATAATCTTATTAAATACTTTTTCTTTACATAGTTGAATGTGCTGACAACAAAATCACACAAATAATCAATGGAAATCCAATTTATCAACCCATGGAGGTCTGGATTTGGAGTCACATTCAAAATTAAAGTGGAAAACCACACTACAGGCTGATCCAACTTTGATGTAATGTCCTTAAAACAAGTCAAAATGAGGCTCAGTAGTGTGTGTGGCCTCCACATGCCTGTATGACCTCCCTACAACGCCTGGGCATGCTCCTGATGAGGTGGCGGATGGTCTCCTGAGGGATCTCCTCCCAGGCCTGGACTAAAGCATCCGCCAACTCCTGGACAGTCTGTGGTGCAACGTGGTGTTGGTGGATGGAGCGAGACATGATGTCCCAGATGTGCTCAATTGGATTCAGGTCTGGGGAACGGGCGGGCCAGTCCACAGCATCAATGCCTTCCTCTTGCAGGAACTGCTGACACACTCCAGCCACATGAGGTCTAGCATTGTCTTGCATTAGGAGGAACCCAGGGCCAACCGCACCAGCATATGGTCTCACAAGGGGTCTGAGGATCTCATCTCGGTACCTAATGGCAGTCAGGCTACCTCTGGCGAGCACATGGAGGGCTGTGCGGCCCCCCAAAGAAATGCCACCCCACACCATGACTGACCCAGCGCCAAACCGGTCATGCTGGAGGATGTTGCAGGCAGCAGAACGTTCTCCACGGCATCTCCAGACTCTGTCACGTCTCTCACGTGCTCAGTGTGAACCTGCTTTCATCTGTGAAGAGCACAGGGCGCCAGTGGCGAATTTGCCAATCTTGGTGTTCTCTGGCAAATGCCAAACGTCCTGCACGGTGTTGGGCTGTAAGCATACCCCCACCTGTGGACGTCGGGCCCTCATACCACCCTCATGGAGTCTGTTTCTGACCGTTTGAGCAGACACATGCACATTTGTGGCCTGCTGGAGGTCATTTTGCAGGGCTCTGGCAGTGCTCCTCCTGCTCCTCCTTGCACAAAGGTGGAGGTAGCGGTACTGCTGCTGGGTTGTTGCCCTCCTATGGCCTCCTTCACGTCTCCTGATGTACTGGCCTGTCTCCTAGTAGCGCCTCCATGCTCTGGACACTACGCTGACGACACAGCAAACCTTCTTGCCACAGCTCGCATTGATGTGCCATCCTGGATGAGCTGCACTACCTGAGCCACTTGTGTGGGTTGTAGACTCCGTCTCATGCTACCACTAGAGTGAAAGCACCACCAGCATTCAAAAGTGACCAAAACATCAGCCAGGAAGCATAGGAACTGAGAAGTGGTCTGTGGTCCCCACCTGCAGAACCACTCCTTTATTGGGGGTGTCTTGCTAATTGCCTATAATTTCCACCTGTTGTCTATTCCTTTTGCACAACAGCATGTGAAATGTATTGTCAATCAGTGTTGCTTCCTAAGTGGACAGTTTGATTTCACAGAAGTGTGATTGACTTGGAGTTACATTGTGTTGTTTAAGTGTTCCCTTTATTTTTTTGAGCAGTGTATTAGGTCCAGATATTATCCCTAGAGTTGGTTTACTAGGATCTATTTCTTTAAATAATGGATTAAGTTTTAGCTAATCAGGTAGACCATATAGAATGCCAGAGTTAGGGAGACCAGAACAGGCAGACATAGAAGTTGAAGATATACTAGCAGAACACATGAGAAGATTGTTTGTTAACCATACCCGTATGTCCAAGATTTTGTGTCCAACAGGTGAATTACAGAAGAAGGTGATTCACTCAATCCAACCAGGAGACTGGGTGTGGATCCAGTCCCTGAGGAGAAAAGGCTGGAAGCAGCCCCGTTGGGAAGGCCCATACCAGGTTCTGTTAACCACCGTCTTTGCCGTTAGAATAGCTGAGAGAGCTACCTGGGTCTACGTTACCCACTGCAAAAAGGTAGGAACACATACAAGCACTGCTGATCATACACAGAGTTAGGAGAAGAACTGAGTACCAACAGGGTTCGGGGGTTACCTCCTTAACGAAGATCCTCTATCCCGACCTTTCATCACTGTGTGTGCTCCTAGAAGTGTGAGTATGGGGTGGTACCTAGCAAACTGACTAAGGGCAGGAGAGGGTTGGTGGTTTTTGGGAATATTAGGGACTCTGAGCTGCATCATAGTCTAGGTAATCTTTCTGATACATTGTCACGTCCTGGCCAGTATATAAGGTTAATTGTTTTGTAGTTTGGTCAGGGCGTGGCAGGGGGTATTTGTTTTATGTGGTTCGGGGTGGTGTGTTTGTGTAAAGGGTGTTTGATTTAGTATTTCCGGGTTTTGGTTTATGTTTAGTTAATTCTATGGTTAGTCTAGGTTGTGTGTTTCTATGTTTGGTTGATTGGGGTTGGGACTCTCAGTTGAAGGCAGGTGTTGTCTATCTGCCTTTGATTGAGAGTCCCATATATTAGGGTGTGTTTGTATGTGTGATTGGTGGGTGATTATTCTGTGTATAGCCTTGTGCCTTACCAGACTGTTTATTTGTCGAGTGTTCGTTTTTTGTGTTTTGTTATTTTGTATGTTCATTTTTGAGATGAATTAAAAATCAAGATGAGCATTCACGTACCTGCTGCGTATTGGTCCACATTTTCTGATGACGATTTCGCATTATCGTCAGAAGACGAAGACAACAATTGTGACAGAATCACCCACCACCAAAGGACCAAGCAGCAGAGGAAGGAGCAGACGGAGTTCGAGTTGGACTGGCGGGAGAAGTGGACTTGGGAGGAAGTTCTGGACGGGGCCGGACCTTGGCACCAGGCTGGGGATTATCGACGCCCGCAGTGGGAAATTGAGGCAGCCAAGGCAGAGAGGCGGTGGTACGAGGCCAAGTACGCGCTGAAGGAGAAGCACGAGAGGCACCCCCAAGAAATTTTTTTGGGGGGGCACACGGGTAGTTTGGCTAGGCGTAAGAAGAGCCGGAAGCCAGCTACTCGTGGTTATATGGAGGAGCGTATGGGGTGGAGAGCGCTATGTTTCGCTGAGGAGAGCACTATCTCACCCATACGCACGCACAGTCCGGTGCGCGTTATTCCAGCCCCTCGCAGGTGCCGTGCTAGAGCGGGCATCCAGCCTGGTAGGAGGATGCCTGCGCAGCGCATCTGGTCGCCGGTACGCCTCCGAGGACCAGGCTACCCAACTCCCGCTCTACGCACGGCTACCATCAGGCCCCTGCACAGCCCAGTCTGCACTGTACGAGCACCCCGCTCGTACAGGGCTACTAGTTCCATCCAGCCAAGGCGGGTTGTGCAGGAGGTAAGATTTAGACCGGCTGTGCGCCTCCATAGCCCTGGGTTTCCAGCTCCTGTCTCTCGTGCGGACCCGGAAGTGCGTCAACCCAGTCCGACTCGTCCTGTTCCCGCTCCCCGCACTAGCCTGGAGGTGCGTGTACATAATCTGGTAAGCCCAGTACCAGCACCACGCACCAGGCTACAAGTGCGTCAACCCAGCCTCGCCAGTCAACAGTCTTCATCAGAGCTGCCCGCCAGTCAACAGTCTTCATCAGAGCTGCCCGCAGGTCAACAGTCATCATCAGAGCTGCCCGCCAGTCAACAGTCATCATCAGAGCTGCCCGCCAGTCAACAGTCATCGTCAGAGCTGCCCGCCAGTCAACAGTCATCATCAGAGCTGCCCGCCAGTCAACAGTCATCGTCAGAGCTGCCCGCCAGTCAACAGTCATCGTCAGAGCTGCCCGCCAGTCAACAGTCATCGTCAGAGCTGCCCGCCAGTCAACAGTCATCGTCAGAGCTGCCCGCCAGTCAACAGTCATCGTCAGAGCTGCCCGCCAGTCAACAGTCGTCAGAGCTGCCCGCCAGTCAACAGTCGTCAGAGCTGCCCGCCAGTCAACAGTCGTCAGAGCTGCCCGCCAGTCAACAGTCGTCAGAGCTGCCCGCCAGTCAACAGTCGTCAGAGCTGCCCGCCAGTCAACAGTCGCCAGAGTGGTCAGACTGCGCTGAACTGCCGGAGTGGTCAGACTGCGCTGAACTGCCGGAGTGGTCAGACTGCGCTGAACTGCCGGAGTGGCCAGACTGCGCTGAACTGCCGGAGTGGCCAGACTGCGCTGAACTGCCGGAGTGGCCAGACTGCGCTGAACTGCCGGAGTGGCCAGACTGCGCTGAACTGCCGGAGTGGCCAGACTGCGCTGAACTGCCGGAGTGGCCAGACTGCGCTGAACTGCCGGAGTGGCCAGACTGCCCTGAACTGCCGGAGTGGCCAGACTGCCCTGAACTGCCGGAGTGGCCAGACTGCCCTGAACTGCCGGAGTGGCCAGACTGCCCTGAACTGCCGGAGTGGCCAGACTGCCCTGAACTGCCGGAGTGGCCAGACTGCCCTGAACTGCCGGAGTGGCCAGACTGCCCTGAACTGCCGGAGTGGCCAGACTGTCCCGAATTGCCAGACTGCCCAGACTGTCCCGAATTGCCAGACTGCCCAGACTGTCCCGAATTGCCAGACTGCCCAGACTGTCCCGAATTGCCAGACTGCCCAGACTGTCCCGAATTGCCAGACTGCCCAGACTGTCCCGAATTGCCAGACTGCCCAGACTGTCCCGAATTGCCAGACTGCCCAGACTGTCCCGAATTGCCAGACTGCCCAGACTGCCCCCCGGCGATGCCAGACTGGCCCGACTGCCCCTCGGCGATGCCAGAGTGGCCCGACAGCCTGGAACGGCCGGAACCAGAGCCACCTCCAGAAATAGGTGGGTTGGGGAGGGGGGGTGTAGCACAGTGCCGTCGTTGACGGCAGCCACCCTCCCTTCCCTCCCTTTAGAAAAGGGGACTTTTTGTTGGTGTTGCTTGGGGTTATTTTTTGTTAAGGTGCTTCTGGGGTAGCACCTTTAAGGGGGGGGGTACTGTCACGTCCTGGCCAGTATATAAGGTTAATTGTTTTGTAGTTTGGTCAGGGCGTGGCAGGGGGTATTTGTTTTATGTGGTTCGGGGTGGTGTGTTTGTGTAAAGGGTGTTTGATTTAGTATTTCCGGGTTTTGGTTTATGTTTAGTTAATTCTATGGTTAGTCTAGGTTGTGTGTTTCTATGTTTGGTTGATTGGGGTTGGGACTCTCAGTTGAAGGCAGGTGTTGTCTATCTGCCTTTGATTGAGAGTCCCATATATTAGGGTGTGTTTGTATGTGTGATTGGTGGGTGATTATTCTGTGTATAGCCTTGTGCCTTACCAGACTGTTTATTTGTCGAGTGTTCGTTTTTTGTGTTTTGTTATTTTGTATGTTCATTTTTGAGATGAATTAAAAATCAAGATGAGCATTCACGTACCTGCTGCGTATTGGTCCACATTTTCTGATGACGATTTCGCATTATCGTCAGAAGACGAAGACAACAATTGTGACATACATTCAGATCCACCACCTTCCGGTACTAATTATACGACGCTGTTGTCATTGATAAGAAGTAAAAGATACACTATATAACACACTGACCATCAAGGACGAGTGACTTATAGAATAGGAGTCAAAGAAGGTCAAGTTGTAGGATTTAAGGTAAACATTAAACAATTCCCTAGGAAAACAGACAACTGTACAGGGATTGGGTTGGCCACATTGAAGTACTCGGCCAACCCACCTCGGTTCACTTTAACTCCTGGTGAGTACCAGTGTTATAGATACAAGAATGGCACCAAGAACTTAGGTGATTTTAATGGCTGTAAGGCAATAGTTAATGTGACTGACTTAGGTTTGGAAGCACATGAGAAAATTCTTAACCTCACAGCACCTATAACTGATGTATGGTGTGCTTGTACCAGCAAAGGACGCATAAGACAGACACTACCAAAAGGGTGGTTAGGAACTTGCGCCCCGGTGTTATTGGTCCAACCAGTTCGAGTTAGTCATCAGAGGCCCGTTATAGGAGGCCAAAGTAGGCACAGGAGGAGTTTTGACCAGGATGGGAGTAGGCCAGGAGGGGAGTTCCAGATGAATACAAAGCTATGAATCAAATAGGTGAAGGCTTTACCACTACGTTCTTTTGGTGGTTGATAATAAATAAAATGTCGATTGGATTAATTACATCTATTATAAATCAACAGAGATTCATGAATGAAACCGGGGATTCAGTAAAGGGGATCTCTGACCAATTATCCGCCACCTCCCTCATGACCTGGCAAAATAGGCTGGCTCTCAATATGTTATTTGCAGAAAAGGGCGGGGTATGTAGAATGATAGGGGTTCATTGTTGTACGTTTATTCCTAATAATACAGCTCCAGATGGATCAGTGACCAAGGCCCTGGCCGGTTTAACCACATTGGCTAACGAGCTAGCGGAGAACTCTGGGGTGGATACCTCACTGACTGGGTGGTTTGATAGTATGCTTGGAAAATGGAAAAATGTTATGATCACCGTGTTGTGGGCCGCTTTCACCTGTATGAGTGTGTTGATGTGTGGTTGCTGTTTGATTCCGTGTGTGAGAGGTCTAATCACCAGGACTCTAGAGAGATCGATGACGCAACAAATGGTGAGGTACGGACCGATTCCGAGCTCCGACCAGTGGGATGACAAATACATGCCTCCAAACCTAGTAGATGGATCTGGTTCCTTCAATCACGAGGAGCCCATGATTTCAAAAAAGCTTTACCGAAAAAGCACATCATGCAATAATTTGAGTACGGCGCTCAGACACAAAAACAAGCCATACATATATCTGCCATGTTGGAGTCAACAGAAGTCAGAAATAGCATTATAAATATTCACTTACCTTTGATGATCTTCATCAGAATGCACTCCCAGGAATCCCAGTTCCACAATAAATGTTTGTTTTGTTCGATAAAGTCCATCCAAATGTCCAAATACCACCTTTTTGTTCGCGGCTTCATTTCACAAATCCAAATTCACGACGCGCAGGCCAGACGAAAACTCAAAAAATTCCATTACAGTTCGTAGAAACGTCAAACGATGTATAGAATCAATCTTTAGGATGTTTTTATCATAAATCTTCAGTAAGGTTTCAACCGGAGAATTCTTTTGTCTTTAGAAATGTAATGGAACTCAGCTACCTCTCGCGGGTGCGCGCATGACTGAAGCTCATGCCCTGCTGGCAGACCCCTCACTCAATCAGCTCTTATTCTCCCCCACTTCACAGTAGAAGCCTCAAACAAGGTTCTAAAGACTGTTGACATCTAGTGGAAGCCTTGGGAAGTGCAATATGACCCCACAGACACTGTATATTGGATAGGCCAAGACTTGAATAACTACAAACCTCAGATTTCCCACTTCCTGGTTGGATTTTTCTCAGGTTTTTGCCTGCCATATGAGTTCTGTTATACTCACAGACATCATTCAGACAGTTTTAGAAACTTCAGAGTTTTCTATCCAAATCTACTAATAATATGCATATCTTAGCTTCTGGGCCTGAGTTGCAGGCAGTTTACTCTGGGCACCTTATTCATCCAAGCCACTCAATACTGCCATCCAGCCATAAGAAGTTAACTTCTTATGGCTGGAATCCTGGTAACGGGCTCGATATGACAACAGCCAGTGAAAGTGCAGGGTGCCAAATTCAAACAACAGAAATCTCATAATTAAAATTCCTCAAACATACAAGTATTTTACACCATTTTAAAGATAAACTTGTTGATAATCCCACCACAGTGTCCGATTTCAAAAAGGCTTTACTACGAAAGCACACCAAACGATTATGTTAGGTCAGCAACTAGTCACAGAAAAACACAGCCATTTTTCCAGCCAAAGAGAGGAGTCACAAAAAGCAGAAATAGAGATAAAATGAATCACTAACCTTTGATGATCTTCATCAGATGACACTCATAGGACTTCATGTTACACAATACATGTATGTTTTGTTCGATAAAGTTCATATTTATATCCAAAAATCTCAGTTTACATTGGCGCATTTAGTAATGTTTTGCCTCCAAAACTTCCAGTGATTTTGCAGAGAGCCACATCAATTTATAGAAATACTCATCATAAATGTTGATGAAAATACAAGTGTTATGCATGGGACTTTAGATAAACTTCTCCTTAACAAATAAGGTTTTATATGTAAGATGGCTAAATAAAGAGCAGAATTGTTGATTATTATTATATTATTATTTGTTCCCTGGTCCTATAAGAGCTCTTTGTCACTGTGACAAAACTCACACTCATTCTTATGTTTAATAAATGTATTGAATAATGTGTGTGTGTGGCAGGCTTACAATGATGGCAAAAACAATATTTGAGAGTGCGCTGACCCTGGTGCTAGAGGGAGTACAAAGCTGGAGGTTGAATGTTTGAAGGGGTACGGGACAATAAAAAGTTTGGGAACCACTGCACTAGAGAATAGAACTCTTGGAGCAGTTTATGACCGTGCACCATATGTTTAGGCTTGTGTCTGTCAGTGAATCACACCAGCACAATGTGTTACTTGTCAGTAAACGCTGAATGCAGATTGTTTCACATCTTCAAGGCTTATAAGACACATTCATCATGTCAGTTGAATCATGTATTTTGGCTCCTATCAACGGAATTTTAATATGGCCCCTTTTTGCCATTGTAACTAGCTACCTGTCAAAAAATTGCCTGCCACAAAGACTAGTATTTCAAAGAAACTACAAAGAAATGGTTCAACATTTCAGTATTCATTTAGGGATCTAGTAGCAAGCTAAGACTTTATTGATCATACAGGGGGGTGCTAGCATTTCTGTACACATGAGAACGTTTGACTGAACCAGCGAAAAGACCTATCTGCAAAAGTTTGGTTATTCTCCCAATTTTACAGCACTGTCGAAGTAGTGAAACCAATCAATGGGATCTCACTGAGGAGGAAAGAATACTACTTCTGTGCATCATACGTTCCCATCTGCCTATGATACATTGGCTAGGAGCATGGAACACTTTTGTCAACGTCCTGTCTGGCCTGGCCAACATTCTGTTTGGACTCTGTTGTTTATGTGAATAATGCTCTTTGTTTGAGGATGCCTGGCCTGGGACTTGGCCTGTCTATTCAGGGAAGTTCATGAGAAGGTTAACTTAAGTAGCATAATATCCATCTCCATCTGCTTAGTTACCCTGGCCCTCATACAACATGCATCAATGGAAATGTGATGCATTGTAGATGTATTCTTGATATAGCTAGAGAGTTAATTTCCTTCTCCATTCTGGGCTGTTTTCTCAGGTGGCCAGGGGGAGCAGGTAAATCTCTGCTTGTCAGACTGAGGGAGGATATGGTGGGGAGGAATTTTTCAGCCCACGCAACGGACCAGGACTGAAACCAGTGAGTGCAAGACAAAGATCCTCTCAATTTTCTTCTGGAGCTTTTATTTCCAGTGTGGATACACTTTATCTAAGGCCCCAATTAAATTCTCATAATCTCAGAATATTGACCATTTAGATTTTTTATTTAACCTTTATTTAACTAGTCATGTCAGTTAAGAACAAATTCTTATTTACAATGACGGCCTACCAAAAGGCAAAAGGCCTCCTGCTGGGACGGGGGCTGGGATTTAAAAAAAAGTAAGATATAGGACAAAACACACATCACAACAAAAGAGACACCACAACACTACATAAAGAGAAACCTAAGACAAAAACGCAGCATGGCAGCAACACAGGACAGCACACCATGGTAGCAACACAGCATGACAACAATATGGTACTAACACAATATGGTAGCAGCATAAAATATGGTACAAACATTGTTGGGTGCAGACAACAGCACAAAGAGCAAGAAGGTAGAGACAGCAATACATCACATGAAGCAGCCACAGCTGTCAGTAAGAGTGTCCATGATTGCGTCTTTGAATGAAGAGATTGAGATAAAACTGCCCAGTTTGAGTGTTTTTTCCCAGCTCTTTCCAGTCACTAGCTGCAGTAAACTGAAAAGATGAGCGAACCAGGGATGTGTGTGCTTTGGGGACCTTTAACAGAATGTGACTGGCTGAACAGGTGTTGTATGTGGAGGATGAGGGCTGATAGGTAGGGAGGAGTGAGGCCTAAGAAGATTTTTTAAATAAGCTTCAACCAGTGGGTCTTGTGAAAGGGTATACAGAGATGACCAGTTTACAGAGGAGTATAGAGTGCAGTGATGTGTCCTATAAGGAGCATTGGTGGCAAATCTGATGGCCGAATGGTAAAGAACTTCTAGCCGCTCGAGAGGTCCCTTACCTGCCAATCTATAAATTATGTCTCCGTAATCTAGCATGGGTAGGATGATCATCTGAATCAGGGTTAGTTTGGCAGCTGGGGTGAAAGAGGAGCGATTACAATAGAGGAAAACAAGTATAGATTTAACTTTAGTCTGCAGCTTTGATATGTGCTAAGAGAAGGACAGTGTACTGTCTAGTACTTGTATGAGGTGACTACATCAAGTTCTAAACCCTCAGCGGTAGTAATCACACCTGTGGGGAAAGAGGCATTATTCTTACCAAACCACATGACCTTTGTTTTGGAGGTGTTTAGAACAAGGTTAAGGGCAGAGAAAGCTTGTTGTACACGAAGAAAGCTTTGTTGTGGAGCGTTTAACACAAAATCCGGGGAGGGGCCAGCTGAGTATAAGACTGTATCATCTGCATATAAATGGATAAGAGAGCGTACTACTGCCTGAGCTATGTTGTTGATGTAAATTGAAAAGAGCTTGGGGCCTAGGATCGAGCCTTGGGGTACTCCCTTGGTGACAGGCAGTGGCTGAAACAGCAGATGTTCTGTCATTATATACTGCACTCTTTGAGAGAGGTAGTTAGCAAACCAGGCCAGAGTCACCAATACTCCTTAGCCGGCCCACAAGAATGGAATGGTCTACCATATCAAATCTTTGGCAAAATCAATAAAAATAGCAGCACAACATTGCTTAGAATCAAGGGCAATGGTGACATCATTGAGGACCTTTAAGGTTGCAGTGACACATCCATAACCTGAGCAAAAACCAGATTGCATACCAGAGAGAATCCTATAGACATCAAGAAAGCCAGTCAGTTGATTATTGAAGTTTTTCCAACACTTTTGATAAACAGGGCAAAATAGAAATTGGCCTATACAGTTAGGATCAGCTTGATCTCCCCCTTTAAATAAAGGATGAACCGTGGCTGCCTTCCCAGAGAGGAGCGACAAGTTAAAAAGGTCAGAGATATTCTCTAAACCATCTGACCCATATGTTTTTTTTGGGGAGAAACTTTGTAGCGGGGCAGGGGAAAAAGAGGGGGAGGAGCATCGGGGCTAGTCGCATTAGAAGGGGAGGGAAATGAGGAAATGTTGGACGGGCAAGGAGGCATGGCTGAGTCAAATAGGAATCTTGACTTAATGAAGTGGTGATTAAAGTGCTCAGCCATGTGCTCCTTGTCAGTAACAACCACATCATCAACATTAAGGGACATGGGCAGCTGTGAGGAAGAGGGTTCCTTCTCCAGGTCTTTAACCGTTTTCCAGAACTTCTTGGGGTTAGACCCATAGAGAGAGACCCTCTCTTAAACTTTGGCCTTCCGGATAGCCTGAGTGCACTTATTTCTCATTTGCCTGAATGAGAGCCAGTCAGCCTGAGTATGCGTGTGCCAAGCCTTTCGCCAAATGTAATTCTTGAGGTGGAGTAACTCTGCAAGATTACGGTCGAACCAGGGTTTGAACCTGTTTCTAATTCTCTATTCCTAATGTGGGCATGTTTGTTAACAATACCACTGAAAATATCAAAAAAGAAGGTCCAAGCATCTTCGACAGAGGGGATCAAGCTGATTCTATATCAATTTACAGAGGCCAGGTCATGAAGGAAGGCTTGCTCATTAAAGTTTTTTAGCAAGCGTCTATGACAAATCAGGACAGATCGTTTCACTGAGCAGTCATTACGAACACAGGCTGTAAAACAGTGATCACTAAGGTCATTACAGGAAACACCAGACTCATACCTATCAGGATTATTTGTGAGGATAACATCGAGGAGAGTAGCCTTTTCTGGGTGTTTGGAGTCAAACCTTGTGGGATTGGTAATAATCTGAGAAAGATTTAGGGAGTTCCATTGCTTTAAAACTTGGTCATGTGGTTTAAGCATGTCCCAGTTTAGGTCACCTAGCAGGACAATTTGAGACTTAGTGTAAGGGGCCAGGAGAGAGCTTAGGGCAGGTAGGGTACAGGCCAGTGCTAATGAAGGACAGTAACACCCAGCAACAGTCAACAAAGAGCTATTTGAAGGTTTACTGCTTAAAACCAGCAAATCAAATTGTTTGGGGACAGACTTGGTGAAGACAACCGAGCCATTCCACCCCCTTTGGAATATCTGTTATGCCGAAAAAGGTTATAACCAGAAAGGTTAACATCAGTATTCATAACACTCTTCCTTAACCACGTCTCAGTAATGACCAAAACATCTGGATTGGAGCTGTGAACCCACACTTTCAATTGATACATTTTAGGTAATACGCTTCTAGTGTTAACGTGCAGAATACCCAGGCTTTTAAGAGAGCAGAAATCAGTGAAGCAGATATCAGAGCACAAGTCAGAATTGGGGCTAGCAACAGTAGATGGGCCAGAGTGTACATGCACATTTCCAGATATCATCAGAAGTAATACAATCATTGCACTGCATATGACAGGGAGAGCTCTGCAGTGTTGATTTATGACATTGAATGTGCATTAGATAGCAACAAGATCATATTCTACAGCAATTTCATCAGGTAACATGAATACAAAGCTGCCGAGAGGTGGTTAGAATAGGATGGGAGGCCAAGAGCCCGTGTAACCAATAGAGAGTCAGAGACCCAAGTGTGAGAACAAACAGTCTGTCCCACGGTTGGGTGAACAAGAAAGTTCATAGTCAACAAAGCATGCAGGAGTCAAGAGGCAAATAGCATAAGTTACAAGAAAATATAACGACTTTGGGCTAGCCATTGTAAGTTCAGAGTCACTCGCCCCAACAGTGCGTGTGTGCTGGAGGTAAGCGAAAGCTCGGGAGAGAGGGTGGACTGTGGCAAGGGTACCTGTACCAGACAGGGGGAGACAGGCCAGGGCAGACGGTGAACAGCTCGCCAGGTGGAATCCAAGCAGCAGTGCAGCAGGCAACAGGAGTAGGTGTCACACCCACTTGGGAGAAGCTTTTTTCTGGAGGCAGATTTCTTGTAGAAAATACCAGTGGATGGTCTCTGAACAGCGGAAGGTGGCTTCAAAAGGCCTTGACTCCTGCAATTGTTGGGCTCAAAGGCTTTGACACCTCTTACTTCACACCTCTGTGCTAATTGAAGTTGTATCTGTTCTGTCCTAGCAAGCTTTGCAGCTTTAGCATTCAGTCCCCATAAAATAAAATATATCATTGTAATGTATTTATTAGATTTTTTTCTTGGCTTTAAAAATAGCATCAGACCAAACATTACTCACTCAGTTCCAGGTTGGATGGTGTCCTCAGGTCTCTGCTGTTTGTTTGCCAGAGCACTCGCTGTATAGCTTGGAAAAAGGAATCCTTGGTAGTAGGAAACCTTCCAGGTAATTTTGTCCAAAATCAATTTGTAGTTTTGATCTGGAGTGAAGGTTATGCTATGGAGGGTAGCATCATGTATATGTCCCTGCTAAAAAATCCAAATTTATCTAACTCCAAATCTATATTTTTGTAAAAACATGCTGAAAAATGCAGGAGCTCACATGCAGCTGTGTCTCTCTCTCTATCTCCCTCTTAAACTTATCAATGCAATCTTAATGAGGACAGGTGGGTCTGTGTGAATTTAAATAAATAAAGCATAGCAACATAGTGGTACATCCATTTTGGTCCCACTAAAAAAGAACAAAAGCCTTTGTGAACCCAATTTTGGAACCCTAAGTGTGCTAATTACTAGGAAATAACTTGGTAGAGACAATTAGAACCTATGGGTATGTGTGCTAATTACAGTGCATTCACAAAGTATTCAGACCCCTTGACTTTTTCCACATTTTGTTACATTACAGCCTCATTCTAAAATTGAATAAATTGGGGGGTTTTCTTATCAATCTACACACAATACCTCATAATGACAAATCAAAACAGTTTTGTTTTTAATTCTTGCAAAATAATACATTTACATAAGTATTCAGACCCTTTACTCAGTACTTTGTTGAAATAACTTTGGTAGTGATTACAGCCTTGAGTCTTCTTGGTTATGACACTACAACCTTGGCACACCTGTATTTGGGGAGTTTCTCCTATTTTTCTCTGCAGATTCCAAGTTCATTCAGCTTGGATGGGGAGCGTCGCTGCACAGCTATTTTCAGGTCTCTCCAGAGATGTTGGATCGGGTTAAAGTCCAGGCTCTGGCTGGGCCACTCAAGGACATTCAGAGACTTGTCCTGAAGCCACTCCTGGTCTGAAAGTCCTTTAGGTGCCTTTTGGCAAACTCCTGGCGAGCTATCATGTGCCTTTTACTGAGGAGTGGCTTCCATCTGGCCACTCTACCATAAAGGCATGATTGGTGGAGTGCTGCAGAGATGGTTGTCTTTCTGGAAGGTTCTCCCATCTCCACAGAGGAACTCTGGAGCTCTGTCAGTGACCATCGGGTTCTTGGTCACCTCGCTGACGAAGGCCCTTCTCCCCTGATTGTGCAGTTTAGCTGGGCGGCCAGCTCTAGGAAGGGTCTTGGTGGTTCCAAACTTCTTCCATTTAAGAATGATGGAGGCCACTGTGTTCTTGGGGACCTTCAATACTGCAGAAATGCTTTGGTAACCTCCCCAGATCTGTGCCTCGACATAATCCTGTCTCAGAGCTCTACGGTCAATTCCTTTGACCTCATGGCTTGGTTTTTGCTCTGACATGCACTGCCAACTGTGGGACCTTTCCAAATCATGTCCAATCAATTGAATTTACCACAGGTGGACTCCAATCAAGTTGTAGTTGTAGAAACATCTCAAGGATGGTCAATGGAAACAGGATGCACCTGAGCTCAATTTCGAGTCTCATAGCAAAGGTTCTGAATACTTATGTAAATAAGGTATTTCAGTTTTTTTATATAAGTTTGCAAACATTTCTAAAAACCTGTTTTAGTTTTGTAATTATGGGGTATTGTGTGTAGATTGAGGAGTAAAATTTGTTATTTAATCCATTTTAGAATAAGGCTGTAATGTAACAAATTGTGGAAAAAGTGAAGGGGTCTGAATACTTTCTGAATGCACTGTAGGTGCTTCAGAAATCCTAAGGAAATGTCATGATCTTCATTTTCCAGGTTTCAGGAGAAGCGGCAGAGCCTGCTGGAGAGGCTGTTCCTCAAACCCAGAGCTAAGGCTCCCAGGGACGTCATTCAAGTGTTGGTCCAGGAAAAGGGGAGGGAGGGAGTTCTTCGACCCACTCCACAACAACCCACTCCCAAACCAGTTGCGACTGGAATGAGCCAAACCACAACCTCGGAACAGCTCCAAGACTCTGTTCTCATTTCAGTGGGAGGAGGAGTAGAGGTGGACAGTGAAACTGTTTGACTCTACTACTGCAGCAGAACCCTCCCTCTGGCCTGGGGAACGATGCAGTAGTACTGGACATCCCCACTACGGGGGAGAGGGTGTTTGTGTTCCGCACCCCGCTGAAGCCCCAGAGCACCACAGGAGCCACCAACAGGAAGACGAAGAAGAGGTACTTCCTTAATCTGAAGAATGGGTCGGTGGCCCCCACGGACCAACCCTGAGTTTGTTGGTGGTTTTAGGTGACCAACCCTGAGTTTCTGGTCCGGGTTGGTCTTCTAAAAATTGGTCATAGGATCAATTCTGGGTACAGAAGATTCCTACTGGTCCTAAACTGTATCCCAAGCCTGGTCCCAGATCTGTTTGGTGTGACAAGAAACAAATAAGTCATTACAGATGACAATGGCTAAAACAGCATAAACAGATCTGGGACCTGGGTGGGGGGGGCCCTGTTAGATTCTGCTATGTGGTTTTAAATGTCCCACCAGTATGTTACTCACTGATGGTATGATAAAAATGAACAGAATGATTTATAATAATTTGGTTGAAATAGTCAGCAAGTAATGTAAAATAGCCAGATAGTTGCAGGCTTTGTCTTTAGGCAGGTAGTTTTTATTAGAACAAATGAGTTGCACTTCTTGTTAAATACTTATGTATTCACCATTATCAATATTTTAACACATTTTATGAATGCAATTATGATAAATTAATAACATTTTTATCAAAAACATTATTTTTGTGTTCTTGTCAATTGTATGTTAAACATCTGCAACAGTGCAGTCATCTTATAGCTCCGTTTTTGGCCAGTTCCAAAATATATTTTTTTAACACATTTCAACCAATGTGTTATAACTATCAATACATTTAAAATATATATATATATTTAACCTTTATTTAACTAGGCAAGTCAGTTAAGAACAAATTCTTGTTTAAAATGGCGCAAACCCTAACAACGCAGGGCCAATTGTACGCCGCCCTATGGGACTCAGTGATACAGCCTGCAATCGAACCAGGGTCTGTAGTGACGCCTCCAGCACTGAGATGCAGTGCCTTACATGCTGACCAAACCACATGCACACGTGCGTCCGCATGCGCATCGCGCGCTAGTTGATTTTGTTCTCCTACACCAGAAGCGATCCAAAAACGCAGGTTGAAATATCAAAACAAACTCTGAACCAATTAGATTAATTTGGGGACAGGTCAAAAAGCATGAACCATTTATGGCAATTAAGCTAGCTAGCTTGCTGTTGCTAGCTAATTTGTCTTTGTAATATAAACATTGGGTTGTTATTTTACCTGAAATGCACAAGGTCCTGAAACGGTAAACCGAATTCGTTTCTCGTCATCTCTCCTTCCTTCAGGCTTATTTTACTTCTTTGGACTTGATATGGCTGTTGGCAACCAACTTTACAGCATTACTGTAACCGAACAGAGTGTGGACCTAAGTTCATCTTTCAATCACCCAGGTGGGAATATGCTCCTAAAAACCAATGAGGAGATGGGAGAACTTCACATAGAACCAATTTCTATTTTAGTGCCTGGCCACACAGACGCTCGCAAGCAATGTGGGTGCAATGATTGAATAACAAGTATGTGTAAATGTATTTTGCAACGCTCACTGCGCAAGTGGTGTGGTCAGCATGTTACGCTTCGAACATATCGACAGCATCATTGTGCAAAATTGTTCGCAGCATCATCTGGATATGTAATGCAATGACTGTCGGTGTGTCCTTAGCATAACACCATGCCCAAACCAGACGCGTCGCGTGCACGAGTGTTGCAAAATAAATTTACACATACATGTTATTCAATCATTGTACCCACACTGTTCGCGAGCGCCAACGAGCGTCTGCGTTGTCAAGAGCATGTCCTGCCTCTCCCATCTCCTCATTGGTTTTTAGAAGCATATACCCATGTGGGTGATTGAAAGATGAACTGAGGTCACTTATGGTAATGCACCTTATTATGAAAGTTAGTTGCCAATCGTCATATAAAGTCCAAAGAAGATAAAGAAGCGTGGAAGAAGGAGAAATTACTTGAAACGATTCGGTTGACCGTTTTATGTGTGGATTAATTGTAGGAGTAGAGGACCTTCTGCATTTCAGGTGAAATAACAACTCAATGTTTATATCCCTGGCCAAATTAGCTAGCGACAGCTAGCTAGTTAGCTAAATATGACAAATTAACTAGCAACTGCAAGCTAGCTAGCTAAATTGCCATAAATGTTTAATGCTTTTCGACCTGTCCCCAAATTAATATAATTGGTTCAGAGTTTGATATTTAACGAGGTAAAGACAGTTTCAAGTTGGATATTCGTGCCTTCAAACAACAATAGCTTTCAAACCACTTGAGCCACAGACTACAAATAAGTGTTGGAAAAATTGCGCACAACATTGCACATGTTTTATTTTCACGATTTGGACATGAATTCGCTTCCAAAGCAAATAAACATGTGGAAATGTGAGCGCTTTTTGTATTCCTAGTTGAATTAATTAGGGAGCGTAAACAAAGTACAAACTTTTTTTACATTCGATTTTACATTTCAATAGCTCCTTGGTCATGTGACCTACTTGACTCAAACAAGGTTCAGAATGTCCACTGACTACCCTTCTATATTGCACACCCTTTGGTTTGTCCATTTTCATCTCACTCGATTTTACATACGTTTTTCAAAGTTTCTAATTTCAAAAGCTCATTGGTCATGTGACCTACTGACTTCAAACAAGGTGCATAATATCCATTGACTAACCTTCTATATTGCACAACCTTCAGTTTGTCCATTTTCATCTCCCACGTTTTTACATACATTTTTCTAAATGTAAAACTTCAATAGCTCCTTGGTCATATGACCTACTGGACTCAAACAAAATGTAGAATGTCCACAGACTAGCTTTATATAGAGTGTGCAACTCTTATTTGTGTACTGTAAAATCACACGGTGTAACGTACATTTTTCATAGTTTTAACTTTCAATAGCTCCTTGGTCATGTCAATTACACACCTAAGAAGCGTGCAGTGGATATACACACATATTGCATAACATCTAGTCATGTATCTTCTATATTGTTGTACATTAATAAACTCAGCAAAAAAAGAAATGTCCCTTTTTCAGGACCCTATCTTTCAAAGATAGTTAGCAAAAATCCAAGTAACTTCACAGATCTTCATTGTAAAGGGTTTGAACACTGTTTCCCATGCTTGTTCAATGAACCATAAACAATTCATGAACATGCACCTGTGTCGTAAAGACACTAACAGCTTACAGACGGTAGGCAATTAAGGTCACAGATATGAAAACTTAGCACACTAAATAGGCCTTTCTACTGTCTCTGAAAAACACCAAAAGAAAGACGCCCAGGGTCCCTGCTTATCTGCGTGAACGTGCTTAAGGCATGCTGCAAGGAGGCATGAGAACTGCAGATGTGGCCAGGGCAATAAATTGCAATGTCCGTACTGTGAGACACCTAAGACAGCGCTACAGGGAGACAGGACGGACAGCTGATCGTCCTCGCAGTGGCAGACCACGTGTAACAACACCTGCACAGGATCGGTACATCACAACTGTGGGACAGGTAAAGGATGGCAACAACTGCCCGAGTTACACCCGGAACGCACAATCCCTCCATCAGTGCTCAGACTGTCCGCAATAGGCTGAGAGAAGCTGGCTGAGGGCTTGTAGGCCTGTTGTAAGGCAGGTCCTCACCAGACATCACTGGCAACAACGTCGCCTATGGGCACAAACCCACTGTCACTTGACCAGACAGGACTGGAAAAAAGTGCTCTTCACTGACGAGTCGTGGTTTTGTCTCACCAGGGGTGATGGTCGGATTCGCGTTTATCGTCAAAGGAATGAGCGTTACACAGAGGCCTGTACTTTGGAGCTGAATCGATTTGGAGGTGGTCCGTCATGGTCTGGGGCGGTGTATCACAGCATCATCGGACTGAGCTTGTTGTCATTGCAGGCAATCTCAACGCTGTGCGTTACAGGGAAGACATCCTCCTCCCTCATGTGGTACTCTTCCTGCAGGCTCATTCTGACATGACCCTCCAGCATGACAATGCTACCAGCCATACTGCTCGTTCTGTGTGTGATTTCCTGCAAGACAGGAATGTCAGTGTTCTACCATGGCCAGCGAAGAGCCCGGATCTCAATCCCATTGAGCACGTCTGGGACCTGTTGGATCGGAGGGTGAGGGCTAGGCCCATTCCCCCCAGAAATGTCCGGGAACTTGCAGGTGCCTTGGTGGAAGAGTGGGGTAACATCTCACAGCAAGAACTGGCAAATCTGGTGAGGAGGAGATGCACTGCAGTACTTAATGCAGCTGGTGACCACACCAGATACCGACTGTTACTTTTGATTTTGACCCCCCCCCTTTGTTCAGGGACACATTATTTCATTTCTGTTAGTCACATGTCTGTGGAACTTGTTCAGTTTATGTCTCAGTTGTTGAATCTTATGTTCATACAAATATTTACACATGTTAAGTTTGCTGAAAATAAACGCAGTTGACAGTGAAAGGGTGTTTCTTTTTTGCTGAGTTTATTAGTTTGACAATTAGGGGGTTCAGTCCAGTGTTGTTTACCCTTTTCTTTAATATTTATCTATAATAATTGGTAGTTATAAGTACTTATTTTCCTTGTTTTTTATTTTTCTACAGTATTTAACAGCGGTACACAATAGGAGAGAGACAGATAATATCTATTTTTATCATTAATATCAACCTTAAAGGAAAAGGGCAAAGTACGAGAGTCGTGTTATTAATTGTCCAAAGCAGGGATGGAGAGTGAGCTAGTAAGGTAGGCTGCAGTGGGTTTGCTGGTTAATACATATACTGAACATGTAACCACAGTAATGATGGCCAGAAAATCAATGAATAAAAATTGAATATTGACAAATTAAACAGAAATTGTAGACCTTTAATCTTTTCCAACATGTCAAGTGACACTTTACTTCAAATAAGTATGAAACATTTCACAGTGTTAACTTTCTCTTTATTCCTGGTTGATGTACATGTCAGAACCTCTTCAGTGTGGATGGGGTATAGCATACATTTTCAACAACAAAGACTGCACTTCCAGTTTGTGTTCTTTACTCTGTTGAACTCTTTTGTCTTCATTCTTAGGCACAGCACATGGAACCACCGTTGGCATGCAAAACATTCAATCTAAAACAAAACAAAGCGTAACACGTTATAAATAATATCAATGCAGTATGTCGAATTAGCCATCCATTGTGTTATATCATAAATTGTCTTACATGCCGTCACTGTTGTCAAAAGATTATAAACATGTTAAATAAAGTTACTAACCCATTCAGTCTTTGGGCCACATCCAGGTTCTTTATCTTTATCAGCACACATGAAGCAGTTGTTGGCTTTGTTGAACTCTGAAATCATAGGCATGAACTGAACATATGGCTGTCCCACACAACTACATAAAAATAAAGAATTTACATTTACTTTGAATTAAATGTCATTACACATCAGACATTTTTAGTATATCCTCAGCCATTTCTTTTCGCAGTTGCTCTGTATGTTTTTGTGAAGATTCTATATCAATTTGGGAGGGGATGTTGTGGAAGTTCTGTGCAACTTCCTTGGCCATCTACACCAAAAAATCAAATAGAGTCTTTGACCTAATTGTCACATAACAGCAAACGATTCATTATTGAAAATATAACTATCAAACCTGCATTACAAAGACCACGCAGCTGAAGGTGTCCTGCTGCATGGTGTGAGTTATTTCCCCTCCTTTCCACTTTATGTCCACCCAGTTGTCTTTTCCATGGCAGGATCTTCTCATTTTGAAGTATTCTCTTTTTTATATAAACATAATGGAATTCTGATTAGTTATAGGCAAATGAATACAAAGGCCAAAATTGTATGCTGTTTTCCTTATCACTATAATCTAATAGCGGTAATTTCCTTTATGTCCCATTCTACAAACAGCCTAAATTATAGGCACTGAACCATTTACAGGACAATAATAAAAGTAGCATATAGGATTCAACCCTAGCACAGAGTGAATAAATGTAGAGCGTTTGTAGACTTGAAGAAAAATTACGTGACAGTTTCATCAGTACGTGCTTAAAGTCATATCACAAAGATCACAGATGACAGTGCCCACCAAGTCTAAGACAATAGAGAAATAATTGTAAGCACCAAAGTATGTTTATCAAAATAATATCTGAAAATGTCAGTTGTTGAACATAATACTTCTATTTGCAATAGCAATTTATGGTATATGTAGTTGAGGAATATTCCATGTACCAACACTACATGCAGGACGGACAAAAGACATTCCCACATACAGCATACACATACATAGAGGTATTTTTCAGCTATGATTTTACCACTCAGAATCCAGAATGGATATGACAATGGGGCAAGCAGAGGACGTAATACACCCTTACAACAATCAACTTTTTGATCTTCTTGACTTCTTATCTGGTAAACTGCTACTGTGTGTCAAGAAAAGAGCCCCAATTAGGGGTTAGTGTACTCCAGTAAAAAAGGGCTGGTTTAGATGAAAAACTATTGCCCTGTGTCCCCGTTCATAGGGGCATGAGAGACTAGTCAGTGGTAGAATTGAGTTGGCACTTTATTGGCCAAAACACTCACAGGTTGAGGTTACTCATGGACAGTAATTAGTAAAAAAAAAAAAATGTGCATTGACGCATTGTGTCTTCTAACTGTCCAAGAATAGGATCCAAAGTGTTAGGAAATATTTGTTCCCATAAATACAAAGGAGGATGTATCTCCTCATACCTCTGATACTTTAGTCAGACTGCCAGACAGTGTAAAAACTTTATGATGGGGCCGGCAACGAAGTTCCCATTGACTAAGCACCACAGAGCCAATCAGGAGAGAATACATACAGGTCAAGGGTGCCAATTGAAAGTCAAGGGGTGTGTCTGTGCCTTTTGGATTACTCTCTCTTTACAGAGAACCCCTGTGGTTCAAGTCAAGAGCTTCCCTTCACCTTTCAGTCTGCTCTGCACATGTCTGAAAGTGACAGAGCCAGCAGCCAAGAGAGTTTTTCACAGTATGTCATAAAAAAGTATTACACTTATGAATGTATGTAAAATGCTAATATGTATTAGATCCAGCACAATAGAATAACTAAGACCTGAATTTGAATGCAGCGTGTTCCGATTCCTCCTCTTTCTGTCCAGCAGGGTCAACCAAAAACACTTGGCCTGATGGTTCATGCAGATACTGGGGAAACAATATAGAAATGTATTGATCCCTTAAATGATTTTACTATTAAACGACCCATATCACAACCCTCATACCTCTTCACAAAAATGTACCTAAATCAATTTTGGAAAAAGGATTTTACTCACAATGAACCTGGATGTGGTTCTGGTTCACATTCAAGAAACTCATGACAGCATTGTAGTTGCTGAAGTTCACCTGAAATAAATAATTTTACATGCTTGCCACTAAGCCCCCCAAAAATGTATGAATAGTTAATCCTTTAAAATTACACTAACAGATTGTACTAGTACTGTGGGCAGACATTGCTTGCACACTTAACTTCTTTCTCCATTTAGAATGACTTGGGCTGAGTAATGATTTAGGATGTAAATCTTTGTCCCGTGACCACAGCTTTTTGTGGTTGCTTGAAAGTACCATTTGATTGTCTGTATAAGGAAAGAAAGTAAAACCACAAATGCTTTGAATGTGAAGAACATTATACAAATAATTAGCATAAACTAAAATACATAGACATTTCAGAGAATATTGGTTAGTTAGAAGGATTGTTTATCAAGACTTAAAACAAACGTAATTACATTTTGCCTTTGTTTTTATTTGTCTAATATATTCTGGCTACATGCAATTTAATGGGTAATTGTCACATACAGTTGAAGTCGGAAGTTTACATACACCTTAGCCAAATACATTTAAACTCAGTTTTTCTCAATTCCTGACATTTCATACGAGTAAAAATTCCCTGTCTTAGGTCTGTTAGGATCACCACTTTACTTTAAGAATGTGAAATGTCAGAATAATAGTAGAGAGAATTATTTATTTCAGCTTTTATTTCTTTCATCACATTCCCAGTGGGTCAGCAGTTTACATGCACTCAATTAGAATTTGGTAGCATTGCCTTTAAATTGTTTAACTTGGGTCAAATGTTTTGGGTAGCCTTCCACAAGCTTCCCACAATAAGTTGGGTGAATTTTGGCCCATTCCTCCTGACAGAGCTGGTGTAACTAAGTCAGGTTTGTAGGCTTCCTTGCTCGCACACGCTTTTTCAGTTCTGCCCACAAATGTTATACGGGATTGAGGTGAGGGCTTTGTGATGGCCTCTCCAATACCTTGACTTTGTTGTCCTTAAGCCATTTTGCCACAACTTTGGAAGTATGCTTGTGGTCATTGTCCATTTGGAAGACCAGTTTGCGACCAAGCTTTAACTTCCTGACTGATTTCTTGAGATGTTGCTTCAATATAACCACATCATTTTCCTACCTCATGATGCCATCTATTTTGTGAAGTGCACCAGTCCCTCTAGCAGCAAAGCACCCCCACAACAATGCTGCCACCCTGTGCTTCACGGTTGGGATGGTGTTCTTCAGCTTGCAAGCCTCCCCCTTTTTCCTACAAACATAACGATGGTCATTATGGCCAAACAGTTCTATTTTTGTTTCATCAGACCAAAGGACATTTCTCCAAAAAGTACGATCTCTGTCCCCATGTGCAGTTGCAAACCGTAGTCTGGCTTTTTTATGGCGGTTGAAGCAGTGGCTTCTTCCTTGCTGAGCGGCCTTTCAGGTTATGTCAATATAGGACTTGTTTTACTGTGGATATAGATACTTTTGTACCTCTTTCCTCCAGCATCTTCACAAGGTCCTTTGCTGTTGTTCTGGGATTGATTGCACTTTTCACACGAAAGTACGTTCATCTCTAGGAGACAGAACGTGTCTCCTTCCTGAGCGGTATGACGGTTGCGTGGTCCCATGGTGTTTATACTTGTTTGTACAGATGAACGTGGTACCTTTAGACATTTGGAAATTGCTCTCAAGGATGAACCAGATTTGTGGAGGTCTACAATTTTTCTTCTGAGGTCTTGGCTGATTTCTTTTGATTTTCCCATGATGTCAAGCAAAGAGGCAGTGAGTTTGAAGGTAGGCCTTGAAATACATCCACAGGTACACCTCCAATTGACTCAAATTATGTCAATTAGCCTATCAGAAGCTTGTAAAGCCATTACATCATTTTCTGGAATTTTCCAAGCTGTTTAAAGGCACAGTCAACTTAGTGTATGTAAACTTCTGACACACTGGAATTGTGATAAGTGAAATAAACTGTCTGTAAACAACTTTTTGGAAATATTACTTCTGTCATGACCAAAGTAGATGTCCTAACCGACTTGCCAAAACTATAGTTTGTTAAATTCTCTGGCCTAGGTGGGACGTGACCGTCCCACACTATTCAACAGCCAGTGAAATAGCATGGCGCGAAATACAAAACAGCAAAAATATCATAATTTCAATTTCTCAAACACACGACTATTTTACACCATTTTAAAGATACACTTCTCCTTAACCTCTCTGGGGCAGTAGGACGCTTGCGTCCCACCTACTCAACAGCCAGTGTAATCCCGTGGCGCGATATTCAAATACCTTAGAAATGCTATTACTTCAATTTCTCAAACATATGACTATTTTACACCATTTTAAAGACGAGACTCTCGTTAATCTAACCACACTGTCCGATTTCAAAAAGGCTTTACAACGAAAGCAAAACATTAGATTATGTCAGCAGAGTACCCAACCAGAAATAATCAGACACCCATTTTTCAAGCTAGCATATAATGTCACATAAACCCAAAGCACAGCTAAATGCAGCACTAACCTTTGATGATCTTCATCAGATGACAATCCTAGGACATTATGTTATACAATACATGCATGTTTTGTTCAATCAAGTTCATATTTATATCAAAAAACAGCTTTTTACATTAGCATGTGACTAGCATGTGACTAGCATTCCCACCGAACACTTCCGGTGAATTTACTAAATTACTCACGATAAACATTCACAAAAAACATAACAATTATTTTAAGAATTATAGATACAGAACTCCTTTATGCACTCGCTATGTCCGATTTTAAAATAGGTTTTCGGTGAAAGCACATTTTGCAATATTCTGTGTAGATAGCCCGGCCATCACAGGCTAGCTATTTTGACACCCACCAAGTGTGGTACTCACCAAACTCCGATTTACTATTAGAAAAGTTTGATTACCTTTGCTGTTCTTCGTCAGAATGCACTCCCAGGACTTCTACTTCAATAACAAATGTTGGTTTGGTTCCAAATAATCCATAGTTATATCCAAATACCGCCGTTTTGTTCGTGCATTCAGGTCACTATCTGAAGGGTAACGCGCGAGCGCATTTCGTGGCAAAAAATGTCAAAATATTCCATTACCGTACTTAGAAGCATGTCAAACGCTGTTTAAAATCAATATTTATGCTATTTTTCTCGTAAAATAGCGATAATATTCCAACCGGGCAACGTTGTATTCATTCAAAGGCAGAAAGAAAAAAATTGAGTAGTCTCGTGAATGCGCATCTCAGTCTCACTGTCCGCAGGCTGACCACTCACAAACTCTGCTGCTGTTCTTTGCCCAGAGACAGCAGACACCCCATTCCACTTTCTGGCGGCTTTAGAGAGCCAATGGAAGCCTTAGAAAGTGTCACTTTACAGCACAGATGCTGTATTTTTGATAGAGATGCAACAGAAGGACAACAAATTGTCAGACAGGGCACTTCCTGTATGGAATCTTCTCAGGTTTTGGCCTGCCATATGAGTTCTGTTACACTCACAGACACCATTCAAACAGTTTTAGAAACTTTAGAGTGTTTTTTATCCAAATATATTAATTATATGCATATTCTCGTTTCTGGGCAAGAGTAGTAACCAGTTTAAATCGGGTACATTTTTTTATCCGGCCGTGAAAATACTGCCCCCTAGCCCCAACAGGTTTTAACTACAAAATGATATTACATGTCCTTAGACTTGGTTAAGTGCACATCTAATGTACTTCTATGTTCATCCTTCATACTGTATGAATTTTTGACCAAGGAGCTATTCAAATTTGAAAGTTTGAAAACTTAATTTAAAATCTTCTGAGATGAAAATGGACAAACTAAAGGTTGTGCAATGTGTAGGCCCACTGAGTGGACATTCTGAACCTTGTTTGAAGTCAGTTGGTCACATGACCAAGGAGCTATTGAAATTTGAAAGTTCAAAAAATGTATGTAAAATAATTTCAGATGAAAATGGACAAACTAAAGGGTGTGCACGTACGCTACGGTCACAAGACGCAGGCCTCCTTACTGTCCCTAGAATTTCTAAGCAAACAGCTGGAGGCAGGGCTTTCTCCTATAGAGCTCCATTTTTATGGAATGGCCTACCTACCCATGTGAGAGACGCAGACTCGGTCACAACCTTTAAGTCTTTATTGAAGACTCATCTCTTCAGTAGGTCCTATGATTGAGTGTAGTCTGGCCCAGGAGTGTGAAGGTGAACGAAAAGGTACTGGAGCAAAGAACTGCCATTGCTGTCTCTGCCTGGCCAGTTCCCCTCTCTCCACTGGGATTCTCTGACTCTAAACCTATTACAGGGGCTGAGTCACTGGCTTACTGGTACTATTCCATGCTGTCCCTAGGAGGGGTGATTCACTTGAGTGGGTTGAGTCACTGATGTGATCTTCCAGTCCGTTTTGCCCCCGCCCGTGCCGTGGCGGAGATCTTTGTGGGCTATACTCGGCCTTGTCTCAGGATGGTAAGTTGGTGGTTGAAGATATCCCTCTAGTGGTGTGGGGGCTGAGCTTTGGCGAAGTGGGTGAGGTTATATCCTGCCTGTTTGTCCCTGTCCGGGGGTTTCGTCGGACGGGGCCACAGTGTCTCCCGACCCCTCTTGTCTCAGTCTCCAGTATTTATGCTGCAATATTTTATGTGTCAGGGGGCTAGGGTCAGTCTGTTATATCTGGAGTATTTATCCTGTCTTATCCGGTGTCCTGTGTGAATTTAAGTATGCTCTCTCTAATTCTCTCTCTTTCTTTCTTTCTTTCTTTCTTTCTTTCTTTCTTTCTTTCTTTCTTTCTTTCTTTCTTTCTTTCTTCTCTTTCTTTCTTTCTTTCTTTCTTTATCTCTCTCGGAGGACCTGAGCCCTAGGACCATGCCTCAGGACTACCTGGCCTCATGACTCCTTGCTGTCCCCAGTCCACCTGGCCGTGCTCCTGCTCCAGTTTCAACTGTTCTGCCTGCGGCTATGGAACCCTGACCTGTTCACCGGACGTGCTACCTGTCCCAGACCTGCTGTTTTCAACTCTCTAGAGACTGCAGGAGCGGTAGAGATACTCTGAATGATCGGCTATGAAAAGCCAACTGACATTTACTCCTGAGGTGCTGACAAGTTGCACCCTCGACAACCACTGTGATTATTATTATTTGACCCTGCTGGTCATCTATGAACTTTTGAACATCTTGGCCATGTTCTGTTATAATCTCCACCCGGCACAGCCAGAAGAGGACTGGCCACCCCTCATAGCCTGGTTCCTCTCTAGGTTTCTTCCTAGGTTCCGGCCTTTCTAGGGAGTTTTACCGTGCTTCTACACCTGCATTGCTTGCTGTTTGGGGTTTTAGAATGGGTTTCTGTACAGCACTTTGTGACATCAGCTGATGTAAGAAGGGCTTTATAAATAAATTGAATTGATTGATTGTGCAATATAGAAGGGTAGTCAGCGGACATTCTGAACCTTGTTTGAAGTCAGTAGGTCATATGACCAAAGAGCTATTGAAATTCAAAAATGTAAATAAATAATTTAAATTAGTGTGAAATGTAAATCGACAAAAATAAAAAAGTGTGTGCAATGTGTGTCTATGCCATCGGGTTAGCTACAACCCGTTTTGAAAGTTTTAGGAGTAATGGTTAAAGAGAAATTGGAAGAATCAGATTTGTCACTATGTTGACGGTCCCTAACTGCTGTTGGTGGACGTAACAGGCTGACAACATCGCTCGTGTCGCGTTGCAAAATACATTTTGAAATCTATATTATTCAATTATTGCACCCACACTGCTTGTGTGCGTCAACGAGCATCTGGTTGCCAAGAGCTAAAATAGAAGTCAGTTCTATTTGTGACGCAAATCGCACTGCAAGTCGTGCCTCTCCCACCTCCTCATTGGTTTATAGAAGCAGGTACCCACGTGCCATCTCCTCATTGGTTATTCCCATGTGGGTGACTGAAAGGCGAACGAGGTCAGTGGCAGTAATGCACCTAACACGGAACCCAAATCGGCTGTGCCATCGTGTATAGATTTATTTTGTCCCACCACACCAAACGCGATCACGACACGCAGGTTAAATATCAAAACAAACAGAAACTCAACGCACGTTTTCTGCAACAGAAAAAGTTAAAATTAGAAAACATTTGGTTACATTAGAAAACGGTTTAATCAAATCAATAATGTAATTTGGAATAGCTCACCGTGCGATGATAATTGTATAGTTTTTCCAAAAGGCCCATTATTTCCTTGCTCAAGCCGAGCACTCGGGAATAGCATGTCGGTGGTGCACAGTCAGCCAACCAAATAAAACTGAAGAAACACAACAAAAGTGTGAGTCTCATCTTTCAGCCGTTGTTGCGTCGGTCAAAACAGGCTTATTATGTTTAGGCAACTAGGCAAGAGCTTTACAACACGAGTGTGCTTCGCCCAGCACCATTGCAGATTATAGTTGGACCGAAAAAAAAAAAGTGATGATGACGTCGAAGAAAAATATTTCACTCTCCTATGCATTTTGGAAACAAGTGTATGGAATATGATACGCCGTTTGGGTCTTTGCGTGTCAAAAAAGATACACGTCAAATAACACTATTTGATGCGCAACAAAGTGCATCATCCCATTTTGTAACAATCCACACGTCACAATCAAAATGTATTAATGCATATTTTATTAACCATCGCCCGCAAAATGATTTTGTTCACCCACACCAGAAGCGATTAGGACATGCAGGTTGAAATATCAATACAAAATGAACCAATTATATTAATTTCGAAAAGCATTAAACATTTATGGCAATTTAGCTAGTTAGCTTGCACTTGCTTGCTAATTTGTCCTATTTAGCTAGCTTGCTGTTGCTAGCTAATTTGTCCTGGGATATAAACATTGAGTTGTTATTTACCTGAAATGCACAAGGTCCTCTACTCCGCCAATTAATCCACACATAAAACGGTCAACTGAATCGTTTCTAGTCATCTAGACTTTGGCGATGTCATTTACAAAATAGCCTCCAACACCCTACTCAACAAATTGGATGCAGTCTATCACAGTGCCATCCATTTTGTCACCAAAGCCCCATATACTACCCACCACTGCGACCTGTACGCTCTCGTTGGCTGGCCCTCGCTTCATACTCGTCGCCAAACCTACTGGCTCCAGGTCATCTACAAGACCCTGTGTAACCGATGTGAAATGGCTAGTTAGTTAGCGGTGGTGCGCGCTAATAGCATTTCAATCAGTGACGTCACTCGCTCTGAGACCTGAAGTAGGGTTTCCCCTTGCGTTGCAAGGGCCGCGGCTTTTGTGGCGCGATGGGTAACGATGCTTCGTGGGGTGTCAGTTGTTGATGTGTGCAAGGGTCCCTGGTTCGAGCCCAGGTTGGGGCGAAGAGAGGGACGGAACCTACACTGTTACATTGATGCTGTTGACCCGGATCATTGGTTGCTGCGGAAAAGGAGGAGGTCAAAGGGGGGGTGAGTGTAACCGATGTGAAATGGCTAGTTAGTTAGCGTTGGTGCGCGCTAATAGCATTTCAATCAGTGACGTCACTCGCTCTGAGACCTGAAGTAGGGTTTCCCCTTGTGTTGCAAGGGCCGCGGCTTTTGTGGCGCGATGGGTAACGATGCTTCGTGGGGTGTCAGTTGTTGATGTGTGCAAGGGTCCCTGGTTCGAGCCCGGGTTGAGGCGAAGAGAGGGACGGAACCTACACTGTTACACCTGCTAGGTAAAGTCCCGCCTTATCTCTGCTCGCTGGTCACCATAGCTGCACCCACCCGTAGCACGCGTTCCAGCAGGTATATCTCACTTGTCACCCCCAAAGCCAATTCCTCCTTTGGCCGCCTCTCCTTCCAGTTCTCTCTGTTGTAAATTAGAACTTGTTCTCAACTTGCCTACCTGGTTAAATAAAGGTGATATAAAAATAAAGAAATAAATAAATACAAATCTCTCTTCCTTCCAGGCTTTTTCTTCTCTTGACTTTATATTGCGATTGGCAACTTTCAACAACAGCAAGCTAGCTAAATAGGACAAATTAGCTAGCAAGTGCAAGCTAGCTAGCTAAATTGCCATAAATGTTTACTGCTTTTCGACCTGTCCCCAAATCAATATAATTGGTTCAGAGTTTGTTTTGATATTTTAACCTGCGTGTCGTGATCGCGTTTGGTGTGGGAGACAAAATAAATGTATGCACGATGGCGCATGCGTTCAGCCGGTATGGGTTCCGTGTTACAAGGAAAACTACAGGCGAATATCCAACCTGAAACTGTTTTTACCTCGGTTTGATATTTCAACCTTCATGCCGTGATCGAGTGTGGTGTTGGAGGACAAAATACATTTTCGCGAGTCCGGTATGGCGTTAGGTAGGTTGTAGCAATGCTATAAAGTTGGTTGCCAACAGCTATATTAAATCCAAAATAAGAAGAAACCTGAGGAAGGAGAGAGATCGATAAAACGGTAAACCGAATTCCTTTCTCATCTGTGGATTAATTGTCGGAGTAGAGGACCTTGTAAATAACAACCCAATGGTTATATCACAGGACAAATTAGCTTGCAACAGCAAAGTAGCTAGCTAAATTACCATACATGTTTAATGCTTTTTCGACCTGTCTCCAAATTAATATAATTGGTTCATTTTGTATTGATATTTCAACCTACATGTCCTAATCGCTTCTGGTGTGGGTGAACAAAATCATTTTGCGGGCGATGGTTAACAAAATATGCATTAATACATTTTGATTGTGACTTGTAGATTGTTACAAAATGGGATGATGCACTTTGTTGCGCATCAAATAGTGTTATTTGACGTGTATCTTTTTTGACACGCAAAGACCCAAACGGCGTATCATATTCCATACTTGTTTCCAAAATGCATAGGAGAGTGAAATATTTTTCTTCGACGTCATCATCACTTTTTTTTTTTCGGTCCAACTATAATCTGCAATGGTGCTGGGCGAAGCACACTCGTGTTGTAAAGCTCTTGCCTAGTTGCCTAAACATAATAAGCCTGTTTTGACCGACGCAACAACGGCTGAAAGATGAGACTCACACTTTTGTTGTGTTTCTTCAGTTTTATTTGGTTGGCTGACTGTGCACCACCGACATGCTATTCCCGAGTGCTCGGCTTGAGCAAGGAAATAATGGGCCTTTTGGAAAAACTATACAATTATCATCGCACGGTGAGCTATTCCAAATTACATTATTGATTTGATTAAACCGTTTTCTAACGTAACCAAATGTTTTCTAATTTTAACTTTTTCTGTTGCAGAAAACGTGCGTTGAGATTCTGCCCAAGATGTTTCTGGATGTGCAAGTGAGTTGTTATAGTACAACACCATCCTATTGATGTGAACAAAAGGTTGATTCTCAAACGTCAGTATTTAACATAAAGTTGACAGAGTGAACCTGCATCTGATTTGATGTCTCATTGGGTTATGTTGCAGCAGCTGTAATGAGTTGGTGATGCAATACCTACGTTTGACGTAGACTAGAAGATGCATACATTCCATAATGTTGTTGGATGCCAATATAAAGCTTAAAAACATATCTTGACAATTGATTTAAATTCATATAAAAACATTGTTGTACCCCAGTAACTGAACCTGTTTATGTGAAACCTTTTCATTCAAAATAGTATAATATCCATTGAGCTATAGGATTTACAATACCATTATTATTTCCCTATAGAATTCGTGCATCAATACAAAGCTCCGTGACTTCCTCTATGTCATGGAGAACCTTCCTACGCAGTACTGCAGAGAGCGACCCAGGATCGTGTTGTTGAAGCTGAAAGTCACCAACCTGTACAGAATCATCAACAGAATCTGTTATCGGGTATGTCTGCTCAGCTCTGCAGAGGAATGAACCATGCTGTCTCTCATAGCCAGAATAATTAATTTTTTAAGAAAAAAAAATAGGTCTGTCATAGCCTACTCTGGATGTGGTGCAGGGAATAACTAGCCTGGTTCCAGGTCTGTTTGTGCTGTCTTGCCAACCGTTATATAACGACAATGACCATGTGAGTTGGAGCATTTCTGATAATTGCTTCTGTAGTTTATTATCTGTCGACATTTCAGTCAGCCGTGCAATCGCATTCTGCAGTTGGAGATGTCGTGTATGCCTTAGTGTGACTGTTTGACCTCCCCACAGGACCTAGTGTATTTTACAGATGACTGTGAGGCCATTGAGACTGGCCAGAGTACCCCTCACTACAGAGAGGACAGGCTCCAGCTGCTGGTGGAAGAGAAGAGATGAGCCCATCCTGAGACAGAGACAAACACACACACACACACACTTACACACACGCAGGAATATAATTGTGAGGGCATTTAAACTCTGTTTCACACACACACACACACACACACACACATACATACATACATACATACATACATACATACATACATACATACATAGCATCACACACAACTGTAGCTAAAAAAACATGCCGACATAGTTTAATTTCTAACCTGTAAGCCTGAAGATTTGAGTTTTTTGTCCAAGTGAGGTCTCATGTTAGATGGCATGTGACTGTGGTTACATTTCAAATGGAGAACTTTCCACAGGAAATTAGCTGAATACCAGCTATTCTGATGAAAACCTTTTACCAGAATAAACCAAAATGTTTGTGTGCCTCACTTACTGCTGCTTACCTACCACCTACCACGTTCGAAAGGCATGCCTTATTTATCCAAATATCTTGTATGTTTCCATAACTCTTCATACATACTGAGGTCCCAACTCGTACTTCCCTGAGAAAAGATTGATTACCTCATGCTGATTGTATGACTAGGCCTAGTCTTTAACCTAAACTCTAGTAATGTATCTTGTTCAGATGTAGGCTATACTTAATCATGATTGCATTTTCTTGTAATTGGTGCAGTAGGCTATACATATGTGTATTAGTTATATGCATGTAATAAAACAACTTTTTTTATGCTCGTGAGCTTTCAAATGTGTTGTGTGAGTAGCAAGCGCAATTTCAATTGATTGCAACCATTCGCTAGCATGTCTCAACTTTACCTGTTGTGCTTGCCTGTAAATATTGGTTGTTTTGCCAATCGGACAATGTTTCTCAGACTGTTAGGATTCAGACAAACGTAATGTTTCTCGCAGAGATGAAGTCAAGACTCTAGAGACCCATACTGTATAATCAGACCAAGACAGTTAAAATGGGGGGGAAAACACACCTGGCTTCCATATGGAAAAATGTAGTTTCCTGCACTTCTGAGTTGTCACTCCTAGTTAGTTAAAATACTCTGATAAGAGATGGTACTCAGTGGTGAATCTTGACTACAAAAACCATGCTCTTGTCCATGACCAAGGCCCAGACCGAGACATTGTGTTCCAAGACCCTTACCCTGTTTATCGAAATGATGTCCCAGACTAGACATTGTGTGCCAAGACCATGAGATGAACACTTCACCAATAAACGTTGGTGGTGTTGTGATACTATCTGCTTAAACACACAACATTTGTTGAACAGAAACCACCAAATGATGAACTCTATCTTATAAGCTATTATACTGCTTTACTGAAATATTGGTGCAATATTTTTCTACTTTCTTTGTAACATACAAACCATATTCTCTTGCTCATCCTCTGTCTTGCTAGCCTGTTAATCTAGGTGATTGTGTTTCCACACCCCTTTGAGATCTGTTGTAGAGTACTCTTTGTTATCCCCAGGGGGCTATTAATTTAGCACAGAGTACATGACAATAAATATACACCAAAACAACACATGCAACAATATGTACACAGCTAACCGTATTAATACAGTTTATTGAGAAAGCTGATAGCAGCTGGCATGAAGGAGAGTTTAGACCTATTTGTTTTGAACTTGGGGAGCCTGTATCTTCACTCTAAGGGAAGCAATATACTGTATATTCATCAAACAAGGGATGCTGGGAGTCCCTCAGAATGGATTGTGCCTTACATATGTCTGACACAGGTGAGAAAGGTCAATTAAGTAACATTTTAAACATATAAATGACTTTCTCACAGTGTCCTTACTAAAAATCTAATACCAATACATTTTTAGATAAATGGGTAACACACATGAATAGGTTTAGTGTAGGAACAAACTGTTAGATGGTACTTATTATAACCACTATGAGAGTGAACTGATATTGCTTGTCAGCTGTTTCCAATTTCCGCTGTATATTCTGGACCAATTTTATATTACATGTGTTCCAAAGGCAAACTGGGAAAAATGTATAATACTTTTCGACTTAATTGATACTTTACAAGATATCAATCTTACTCATCACAAGGTTTTGAATCCACTAGATATCTTTTCTCGGGATTTGGCAGGAGGCCTCCCCTAAGATACAGTATGTGTCAAGGATCCTCCATCTAGTGCAGCTGTAGAAATCGGAAAGCATTATAGGTAGACTCAGCGAAATAACGTTGCCACGAGAAGATATTGACATGAGTGAGATGCAGGACTTCGCTCTCACACAGTATCTGCGCATGTGCATATGCTCATCGCGCTGCAAGGTAGACGGCACCAACATAGCGGAGAAGTTGAGCCTGGCCGAAATTGCCCCAATTTACTTTCTGCATCTATCTCATATAGCTGAGTCTACCTTTAATTATCTATTTGGTGTTTGCTGGGTGAGAGGGAGTAAAATAAGTATATAGGAAGAATCAAGCTGCACTGTTAAAAGAGAAGATGGGGAACTATAGATATTATTATAATCCACACATAGAGAAATACATACTTCAAATACAAGACACCCACTGTTTTACAACTGCAATGACTTTCCAAGATATACAAAATATTTGATTAAGTGCCGCTCTCTGTTGGGAAGCTGAAGTATTACAGTATTTGACAAAGTAATTACAGTGTTACTTGTACTTTACAGAAAAAAACTTAAGTAAAGTCTAACCACAAATCCCTTTGCAGATTAGGTATTTGCTAAAATTACTGTTTGCCTAGTGATGGGGACCCAAAGTTGGGTCTTGGGATAAGATGGTTGGACTAGGTTGTGGCAAGATAGATGGCTGTTTTGTTTATCTGGTCTGGCTTAGAATATTTGAAAGTTTTTTTATTTTATAAAAAAAAAAAAAAAAAAAAAAATTTATTTAACCAGGTAAGCTTGTTGAGAACAAGTTCTCATTTACAACTGCGACCTGGCCAAGATAAAGCAAAGCAAAGCGGCACAAACAACAACACAGTCCCGTGTGGCTCAGTTGGTAGAGCATGGTGTTTGCAATGCCAGGGTTGTGGGTTCGATTCCCACGGGGGGGAGAAAAAAAAAAGTATGCATTCACTACTGTAAGTTGCTTTGGATAAGAGTGTCTGCTAAATGACAAAAAAAAACACAGAATGACACATAGAATAAACAAGCATACAGTCAATAACACAATAGAGAAAAAAAGAAAGTCTATATATTGTGTGCAAATGGTGTGAGGTGGCAATAAATAGGCCCTAATAATGAAGTAATTACAGTTTAGCAAATTAACACTGGAGTGATAGATGATGTGCAAGTAGAAATACTGGTGTGCAAAAGAGCAGAAAAGTAAATAAAAACAATATGGGGATGAGGTAGGTAGGTAGGTAGGTAGGTAGATTGGGTGGGCTATTTACAGATGGGCTATGTACAGCTGCAGCGATCGGTTAGCTGCTCAGATAGCTGCTGTTTAAAGTTAGTGAGGGAAATATAAGTCTCCAGCTTCAGCAATTCGTTCCAGTCATTGGCAGCAGAGAACTGGAAGGAAAGGCGGCCAAAGGAGGTATTGGCTTTGGGGATGACCAGTGAGATATACCTGGTGGAGTGCATGCTACTGGTGGGTGTTGTTATCGTGACCAGTGAGCGGAGATATGGCGGAGCTTTACCTAGCATAGACTTATAAATGACCTGGAGCCAGTGCGTCAGTGGGTCTGGTGACGAATATGTAGCGAGGGCCAGCCGACTAGAGCATACAAGTCGCAGTGGTGGGTGGTATATGGGGCTTTGGTGACAAAACGGATGGCACTGTGATAGACTGCATCCAGTTTGCTGAGTAGAGTGTTGGAAGCTATTTTGTAAATGACATCAACGAAGTCGAGGATCGGTAGGATAGTCAGTTTTACAAGGGTATGTTTGGCGGCATGAGTGAAGCAGGCTTTGTTACGAAATAGGAAGACAATTCTAGATTTAATTTTGGATTGGAGATGTTTAATATGAGTCTGGAAGGAGAGTTTACAGTCTAGCCAGACACCTCGGTATTTGTACTTGTCCACATATTCTAAGTTAGAACAGAACCGTCCAGAGTAGTGATGCTAGTCGGGCGGGCGGGTGCGGTCAGCGAACGGTTGAAAAGCATGTATTTGGTTTTACTAGCGTTTTAGAGCAGTTGGAGGCCACAGAAGGAGTGTTGTATGGCATTGAAGCTTGTTTGGAGGTTAGTTAACACAGTGTCCAAAGAAGGGCCAGATGTATACAGAATGATGTCGTTTGCGTAGAGGTGGATCAGGAAATCCCCTGCAGCAAGAGCGACATCGTTGATATATACAGAGAAAAGAGTTGGCCTGAGAATTGAACCCTGTGGTACCCCCACAGAGACTGCCAGAGGTCCGGACAACAGGCCCTCCGATTTGACACACTGAACTCTGTCTGAGAAGTTGTTGGTGAACCAGGCGAGGCAGTCATTTGAGAAACCAAGGTTGTTGAGTCTGCCGATGAGGATATGGTGATTGACAGAGTCGAAAGCCTTGGCCAGGTCGATAAAGATGGCTGCACAGTACTGTCTTTTATCGATGGCAGTTATGATATCATTTACTACCTTGAGCGTGGCTGAGGTGCACCCGTGACCAGCTCGGAAACCAGATTGCACAGAGGAGAAGGTACGGTGGGATTCGAAATGGTCTGTGATCTGTTTATTAACTTGGCTTTCGAAGACTTTAGAAAGGCAGGGCAGGATGGATATAGGTCTATAACAGTTTGGGTCTAGAGTGTCACCCCCTTTGAAGAGTGGGATGACTGCGGCAGCTTTCCAATCTTTAGGGATCTCGGATGATACGAAAGAGAGGTTGAACAGACTGGTAATAGGGGTTGCAACAATGGCGGATCATTTTAGAAAGAGAGGGTCCAGATTGTCTAGCCCAGCTGATTTGTACGGGTCCAGGTTTTGCAGCTCTTTCAGAACATTTGCTATCTGGATTTGGGTGAAGGAGAAGCTGGGGAGACTTGGGCAAGTAGCTGCGGGGGGAGCGGAACTGTTGGCCGGGGTTGGGGTAGCCAGGAGGAAAGCATGGCCAGCCATAGAGAAATGCTTATTGAAATGATAAATTATCGTGGATTTATCAGCGGTGATATTGTTACCTAGCCTCAGTGCAGTGGGCAGCTGGGAGGAGGTGCTCTTATTCTCCATGGACTTTACAGTGTCCCAAAACTTTTTGGAGTTAGAGCTACAGGATGCAAATATCTGTTTGAAGAGCTAGCATTTGCTTTCCAGACTGACTGCGTGTATTGGTTCCTGATTTCCCTGAAAAGTTGCATATCGCGTGGACTATTCGATGCTAGTGCAGTACGCCACAGGATGTTTTTGTGCTGGTCGAGGGCAGTCAGGTCTGGAGTGAACCAAGGGCTATATCTGTTCTTAGTTCTACATTTTTTGAAAGGGGCATGCTTATTTAAGATGGTGAGGAAATTACTTTTAAAGAACGACCAGGCATCCTCAACTGACGGGATGAGGTCAATATCCTTCCAGGATACCCGAGCCAGGTTGATTAGAAAGACCTGCTTGCTGAAGTGTTTTAGGGAGCATTTGACAGTGATGAGGGGTGGTCTTTTGACCGCGGACCCATAGCGGATGCAGGCAATGAGGCAGTGATCGCTGAGATCCTGATTGAAAACAGCAGAGGTGTATTTGGAGGGCAAGTTGGTCAGGATAATATCTATAAGGGTGCCCATGTTTACGGATTTAGGGTTGTACCTGGTGGGTTCCTTGATAATTTGTGTGAGATTGAGGGCATCTAGCTTAGATTGTAGGACTTCCGGGGTGTTAAGCATATCCCAGTTTAGGTCACCTAGCAGGACGAACTCTGAAGATAGATGGGGTGCAATCAATTCATATATGGTGTCCAGGGCACAGCTGGGAGCTGAGGGGGGTCTATAACAGGTGGCAGTGAGAGACTTATTTCTGGAGAGATTCATTTTTAAAATTAGAAGCTCAAACTGTTTGGGCATAGACCAGGAAAGTATGACAGAACTTTGCAGGCTATCTCTGCAGTAAATTGCAACTCCTCCCCATTTTGGCAGTTCTATCTTGACGGAAAATGTTGTAGTTGGGGATGGAAATCTCCAAAATTTTGGTGGCCTTCCTTAGCCAGGATTCAGATATGGCAAGGACATCAGGGTTGGCGGAGTGTGCTAAAGCAGTGAGTAAAACAGACTTAGGGAGGAGGCTTCTGATGTTAACATGCATGAAACAAAGGCTTTTTCGGTTACAGAAGTCAACACATGAGAGTAGAGGTCAACCGATTAATCGGAATGGCCGATTAATTAGGGCCGATTTCAAGTTTTCATAACAATCGGAAATCGGTATTTTTGGACGCCGATTTGGCCGATTTTTTATTTTATTTTTTTATTTTTTGGACCTTTATTTAACTAGGCAAGTCAGTTAAGAACACATTCTTATTTTCAATGACGGCCAAGGAACGGTGGGTTAACTACCTTGTTCAGGTGCAGAACGACAGATTTTTACCTTGTCAGCTCATGGATTCAATCTTGCAACCTTACGGTTAAGTAGTCCAATGCTCTAACCACCTGCTTTACATTGCACTCCATGAGGTTACGCAAATGCAGTAAGAAGCTAAGGTAAGTTGCTAGCTAGCATTAAACTTATCTTATAAAAAAAATCTATCAATCATAATCACTGAGAATTGAACCCTGTGGTACCCCCACAGAGACTGCCAGAGGTCCGGACAACAGGCCATCCGATTTGACACAGTGAACTGTCTGAGAAGTTGTTGGTGAACCAGGCGAGGCAGTCATTTGAGAAACCAGGCGAGGCAGTCATTTGGCCTTCCCTGTAGTTCGATCCCACGGGGGGCCAGTACGAAAAAATAAAATATATGAAATGTATGCATTCACTACTGTAAGTCGCTCTGGATAAGAGTGTCTGCTAAATGACTAAAATGTAAATATGTAACTGTAGTTAACTACACATGGTTGATGATATTACTAGTTTATCTAGCCTGTCCTGCATTGCATATAATCGCCTAGGTACACGTTGCTCCAACCATAAACATCAATGCCTTTCTTAAAATCAATACACAAGTATATATTTTTAAACCTGCATATTTAGTTAATATTGCCTGCTAACATGAATTTCTTTTAACTAGGGAAAATGTGTCACTTCTCTTGCAAACAGAGTCACGGTATATGCAGCAGTTTGGGCCGCCTGGCTCGTTGCGAACTGTGAAGACTATTTCTTCCTAACAAAGACAGCCGACTTCGCCAAATGGGGATGATTTAACAAAAGCGCATTTGCGAAAAAAGCACAATCGTTGCACAACTGTACCTAACCATAAACATCAATGCCTTTCTTAAAATCAATACACAGAAGTATATATTTTTAAACCTGTATATTTAGCTAAAAGAAATCCAGGTTAGCAGGTAATATTAACCAGGTGAAATTGTGTCATTTTACGTTCATTGCACGCAGTCAGGGTATATGCAACAGTTTGGGCCGCCTGACTCGTTGCGAACTTATTTGCCAGAATTCTATGTAATTATGACATAACACTGAAGGTTGTGCAATGTAGCAGGAATAACATTTTCGAGATGATAGTTTCCAGATTCGACCATATTAATGACCTAAGGCTCGTGTTTCTGTGTGTTATAATTAAGTCTATGATTTGATAGAGCAGTCTGACTGAGCGATGGTAGGCACCAGCAGGCTCGTAAGCATTCATTAAAAATAGCACTTTCGTGCGTTTTGCCAGCAGCCCTTCGCTATGCATTGCGCTGTTTATGACTTCAAGCCTGTCAGCTCCCAAGATTAGGCTGGTGTAACTGATATGAAATGGCTAGCTAGTTGGCCAGGTGCGAGCTAATAGCGTTTCAAACATCACTCGCTCTGAGACTTGGAGTAGTTTTTTCCCTTCCTCTACATGGGTAACGCTGCTTCGAGGGTGGCTGTTGTCGATGTGTTCCTGGTTCGAGCCCAGGTAGGAGCGAGGAGAGGGACGGAAGCTATATTGCTACACTGGCAATACTAAAGTGCCTATAAGAACATCCAATAGTCAAAGGTATATGAAGTACAAATCGTATAGAGAGAAATAGTCCTATAATAACTACAACCTAAAACTTCTTAACTGGGAATATTGAAGACTCGTGTTAAAAGGAACCACCAGCTTTCATATGTTCTCATGTTCTGAGCAAGGAACTTAAACGTTAGCTTTTTTACATGGCACATATTGCACTTTTACTTTCTTCTCCAACACTTTGTTTTTGCATTATTTAAACCAAATTGAACATGTTTCATGATTTATTTGAGGCTAAATTGATTTTATTGATGTATTATATTAAGTTAAAATAAGTGTTCATTCAGTATTGTTGTAATTGTCATTATTACAAATAAATAAATACAAGCAAAAAAAAAAAAAAAAAAATCAGCCGATTAATCGGTACCGGCTTTTTTGGTCCTCCAATAATCGGCATTGGTATCGGCGTTGAAAAATCATAATCGGTCGACCTCTACATGAGAGAGCCTGGGGACACGCAGGGCCTGGGTTCACCTCCACATCACCCGAGGAACAGAGGAGGAGTAGGATGGCTATCATAACTGGTCGTCTAGTGCGATGGGCACAGAGAATAAAACGATCAGATTTCTGGGCTTGGTAGAATAGATTCAGGGCATAATGTACAGATAGGGGAATAGTGGGGTACGGGTACAGTGGAGGTAAACCCAGGCACCGAGTGATGATAAGAGAGGTTGCATCTCTGGAGGGCTAGTTATGCTGGGTGAGGTCATCACGTGTGGGAGGTGGGACAAAGGAGGTATCTGAGGCATGTTGAGTGGGACTAGGGGCTCCGCAGTAAACTAAGACAATAATAACTATCCTAAACAACAGTGTGCAAGGCATATTGACATTTGAGAGAGACATAAAGCGAGGCATAAAGCAATCACAGGTGTTGATTGGGAGAGCTAGCTAAGACAACAACGGGTAAGACAACAACAGCTAATCAGCTAAGACAACAGGTAAAATGTCGATGAATGGGCAGAGAGGGTCGGTTAACTACAGACAGGGCCTGAGTTGGGGCTGACAGATAAACAAAAAATAAACAAAATGGAGTACCGTGATTAAAGAACAGTCCAGCAGGCATCAGCTATGTAGCCAAGTGATCATAGGGTCCAGTGAACAGCAATAGATGTAACAGGGAAGCCGCGGGATTGTCGTTACTACGCTAGCATACGTGAGACACAGCGTTTAAAGTAGCAGTCCGGGGTAAGTAGAAGAGTCTGCTCCAACGTCCGGCAAAGGCCGGTTGAGGGCACAGCAGATGGAGTGGTGGTACGGCGGGGCGCCGTGTCGACAAATGGTCCAGACAGCAGGAATCCGGCGTTGTAGCAGAGAAAACAGTCCAATGCTGGCAAGTATTATCCAGGCTAAAAAAAACGTCTGGTGTCTATGCAGAAAGAAAGGCCGCTAGCAGTGGCTAACAATGGTTAAGTGGCTAGTAGCTAATTAGCTGGCTAGCTTCTGATGGAGGATCTGGCTATAAGGTCTAAAAAATAGCGGATGCGTGTCACATTGAGTGAGGTGGGTTACCGGAAAGTATATTTAATTTCAAATGGAAAACAGATTGAAAATAAATGGAAATATATACAAAACAAAGACGAAAAATACAAAAGTACACGTTTCCTACCTTTTCCTCTTATCATTTGTACATCATCTGCCTCTCGTTCACTATGACGTTCTGTTTCATCTATGTGACAGGGTGGGAACCAAATTGTTGGCCAATGTTTCTCAAGGAACCCTAATCAGGGTGGGATAGGTATAAATGTATAGAATCACCCCCTGACCTATTCAGCTGAGTCTAATTGTCCTGTGTAGTGTATGCTCTGTTGCTGCACAAGCGTAGGAGGGCAACCCTTTTCTGACCATGCTGTTTGAGAAGAAATGTGTTGAGTTTGGTTATCACTGTTTATGTTTGACAACAATGTTTGCAAATGTTTTTGTATGCCACTACAGTAATGCCCTTTTGTTTCCAGTTATTCCAGTTATTTCAGATGGTTTGTGTTTGGAGAGGCATTGGCTGAAAATGTTAGGTTTGTAATATTCATCGTAATAGAATGAAATTAAGTTTCATTAGGGAAACATGCAACCTTGTTAAAAAGATAATTCCTCTTTAACCGTCAGCATGTGGCTTGTTTGGAGGTCCAATCCCCTCCTATTAATATAGCATAATTGCAATGCTGATTGATAATCATTACAGGGTAACATATTTGCCTTATCCAACGTTTATTGCGTGTCATTATGCAAAAAAGCAAACAAACACTCACGCATTGGGGGGTCAGGGGGTCAGATTATGTTCTGTGACATTGCACTAAAACAATGCATGTGCCACGTTGTAAAGCTCAGTAATTTTGCCAAAGGGTGGCAGAAACCATTCTCTGGTTTGCTGAATTAAATTGGCCTGTAAAAGAAAGATCAGACACTTGTTGTTTATATTAAGGGCTTGCTGAAGCAGTATTTATGTGCGTTTTAATGCTTTTATTTATGAGGGTTTCAGGCAATTTTCCATCACATTTACAACGTTAGTGTCTTAAAACAAATACTGCCTCATTAGTTCACGTAAGAAAATATTTCCCTTTAAATGTTCTAACTGACTGGCAAGCAATCGTAATTATACCTCTGACAAATTTGGCCACAAATAGATTTGTGTTTCATTGTATTCCACCCTCTTCGAGTTGAGCAGAACTCCTAATTACATTCCATGTCTGATAAAGGCTTTGCCCCTCTTGTCATTGGTATTACGTAGTTTGCGCACTTTGCAACATTTTTATGCAGCTTTTAACACAAGTTAAAACAATTATTTAACAAAAGGCCATTAGAGGAGGTGCCCATTCTTTTCACTATTCCAAATGGGGGATGGATGATGTGGAATCAGTCAGAACTACACTGTTCTAACCACTAAACTGTTCTTATTCTTCTTCTTCGGGATTGGTTTGGTGGATTGCATCCAACTTAAAGGTGTATACACAACCTACTGTACTAAAGTGTGAAGCCAGGCACAGCCTACCTACATTAAATTCTCTTCAATATTCCTGATTCTAAAATAAACAGTTGCACCACCAACTAGCCCTACTCCTATATACCACTATTTCATAAAAAATATAAATACTACCCAATTAACTCTTCTGTAGTAAAATCTCATACATCCAGGTACTTTGACCCTATCTGCTCCTGCACCATGCCAACGGCCTGGGAGGGTGGGAGGATGGGACATCACCCCTCAACACACCCTGGAACTCTTCTGAAGTCAAATCTCATATACCCAAATACTTCTCTGCAGCCGCCACCACAACATCTATTTACTTTCCATTTCTGTGGTACAAGTTGACAACCATTGCTATGAATGCTAAGAAGCCAACCTTACTGAAGCATAACTCACTCGTTACCCTATCCCTCTGTATTGGCACAAATCTACTACTCACTGGTTTCCTCTCAGGATCCCTCACCCTTGACCCCTCCTCCGCCACTTTCTTCACTGCCTCAGCATACGACACCCTCTTAACTACTCTGACTCTGGCCACTTCAATCTGCCTCTCTCGGACTGGACACTTCAGATCCCCAGCAACATGAGCACCCTTACAATTGACACACAACTTTATCCACTGAAACTACACAATTCTCTGTCCCATGCCCTCCTGCACACTTCCCACATCTTGGAATCTCTCTCCTACACATTGCTGTAACATGACCATAAATGTTGCACCTGAAACAGCGTAGTGGATTCTCCACAAAACCTCTAACAGGATAACTGATACATCCTAACATGACTTTGTCTGGTGGAGAGTGACTCAAAAGGACTGACAATGACTCCTCTGTTTCACCCCGCTCCCCACTGGGTCTCCGTCACACTAAACGCCGGGCATCACAAACACCAGGAATTTTCTACTTCAATTGCTCCACCACCACACCTAACGCTACTCTAGAAATCACTCCTTTCAATGGTGCCCTGTTCCTAAGAGCAAAGAAAGAAACAGATCTTGACCCAAGTTGCGTGTCACACCTTCTCCCTCTGGTCAGAAGTAACACAAACAAATATCACAAGTCCACTACAGGTTACCTTCACAGATTCAACTACACCCAACTCCTTTCTCACCCACCCTGAAACCACAAATGGATCTGCCAAAAGGCAAGGGGTTCTAACCACTTCTCCTTTGAGGTTTATTGGCAGACTACACTGATAAAGTGTATTGCCGCCACCTACTGTACGGGGTAGTAAAATAACCCCAAAACAAAACATATTTTGGGTGAATGAATTCATTCTAACTACCAAAAACAAAAAACACTAACCAAAAGTCCAATGTGCTCCCTACACAGGCTCATGAGCCTAGCACCCCCTGCAGGTCTCCCGCTGTGAATTCTTTCAGGCCCAAAAACTTTACTGCCGCAGCCACAATGATTTCCAATTTTGGGGATTTCTTTGACACTTGAGCAGTATAATTAATAACCGTTGCAATACAATCCACAATATCCACTTTTTTTTAACATATCCACCTTTTTCACAACTTTTACAATTATTTAGCTTGTCTCCACGTGGGAGATCCTATGACCCACCCTTACTTTTGCAACACAGGAGAAATGGCGCAGGAAGAAATGGCAGCAGTTTTATGGGCGCCCAACCAATTGTGCTATTATGTGTTTTTTGCGTTATTTATAACTTATTTTGTACATAATGTTTCTGCAACCGTATCTTACGGCAAAAAAAGAGCATCTGGATATCAGGACAGCAATCACTCACCTTGGATTAGACAAAGATTTTTTCTACAACAAGGAGGACGCACAGGACGTTCTCCAAACACCCAACAGGGCCGACATCCCCGTTATTTGCAAGAGGAAGCGATGCAGGTACAGAGGACAAAGAGCCGGATGCCTCGTTAGGACCCGGAGAAGGCGAGTGGGAAAGCTGCCGTTACCGTCAATACTACTTACCAATGTGCAATCATTGGACAATAAACTAGATGAGGTACGATCACGAATATCCTACCAACGGGACATCAAAAACTGTAATATCCTATGTTTCACGGAATCGTGGCTGAATGACGACATGGATATTTAGCTAGCGGAATATACGCTGCACCGGCAAGATAGAACAGCGCACTCCGGTAAGACAAGGGGGGGGGGGGGGGGGGGGGATCTGTGCATATTTGTAAACAACAGCTGGTGCACGAAATCTAAAGAAGTCTCTAGATTTTGCTCGCCTGAAGTAGAGTATATTGTGATAAATTGCAGGCCACACTACTTGCCTAAAGAGTTTTCAGCTATACTATTGATGGCTGTTTATTTACCACCACAGACAGATGCTGGCACTAAGACCGCACTCAGTCAGCTGTATAAGGAAATAAGCAAACAGGAAACCACTCACGCAGAGGTGGCACCCCCTAGTGGCCGGAGACTTTAATGCAGGGAAACTTAAATCAGTTCTACCAAATTTCTATCAACATGTTAAATGTGCAACCAGAGGGAAAAAAATCTAGATCACCTGTTCTCCACACACAGAGACACGTACAAAGCTCTCCCTCACCCTCCATTTGGTAAATCTAACCACAACTCTATCCTCCTGATTCCTGCTTACAAGCAAAAATTAAAGCAGGAAGGACCAGTGACTCGGTCTATAAAAAAGTGGTCAGATGAAGCAGATGCTAAACTACAGGACTGTTTTGCTATTACAGACTGGAACATGTTCCGGGATTCTTCCGATGGCATTGAGGAGTGCACCACATCAGTCACTGGCTTTATCAATAAGTGCATCGAGGACGTCGTCCCCACAGTGACTATACGTACATACCCCAACCAGAAGCCATGGATTACAGGCAACATTCGCACTGAGCTAAAGGGTAGAGCTGCCGCTTTCAAGGTGTGGGACTCTAACCCGGAAGCTTACAAGAAATCCTGCTATGCCCTGCGACGAACCATCAAACAGGCAAAGCGTCAATACAGGGCTAAGATTGAATCATACTACACCGGCTCCGACGCTCGTCTTATGTGGCAGGGCTTGCAAATGATTACAGACTACAAAGGGAAGCACAGCCGCGAGCTGCCCAGTGACACAAGCCTACCAGACGAGCTAAATCACTTCTATGCTCGCTTCGAGGCAAGCGACACTGAGGCATGCATGAGAGCATCAGCTGTTCCGGACGACTGTGTGATCACGCTCTCTGTAGCCGATGTGAGTAAGACCTTTAAACAGGTCAACATACACAAGCCTGTGGGGCCAGACGGATTACCAGGACGTGTGCTCCGGGCATGTGCTGACCAACTGGCAGGTGTCTTCACTGACATTTTCAACCTGTCCCTGATTGAGTCTGTAATACCAACATGTTTCAAGCAGACCACCATAGTCCCTATGCCCAAGAACACAAAGGCAATCTGCCTAAATTACTACAGACCCGTAGCACTCACGTCGTAGCCATGAAGTGCTTTGAAAGGTTGGTGATGGCTCACATCAACACCATTATTCCAGAAACCCTAGACCCACTCCAATTTGCATACCGCCCAAACAGATCCACAGATGATGCAATCTCTATTGCACTCCACACTGCCCTTTCCCACCTGGACAAAAGGAACACTTATGTGAGAATGCTATTCATTGACTACAGCTCAGCGTTCAACACCATAGTACCCTCAAAGCTCATCACTAAGCTAAGGATCCTTTGACTAAACACCTCCCTATGCAACTGGATCCTGGACTTCCTAACGGGCCGCCCCCAGGTGGTAGGGTAGGTAGCAACACATCTGCCACGCTGATCCTCAACACTGGAGCTCCCCAGGGGTGCGTGCTCAGTCCCCTCCTGTACTGCCTTTTCACCCACGACTGGATAGCCAGGCACGACTCCAACACCATCATTAAGTTTGCAGACAACACAACAGTGGTGGGCCTGATCACCGACAACGACGAGACAGCCTATAAGGAGGAGGTCAGAGACCTGGCCGGGTGGTGCCAGAACAACAACCCATCCCTCAACGTAACCAAGACTAAGAAGATGATTGTGGACTACAGGAAAAGGAGGACCGAGCACGCATCCATTCTCATCGACGGGGCTGTAGTGGAGCAGGTGTCCACATCATCAACAAACTAGAATGATCCAAACACACCAACACAGTCGTGAAGAGGGCACAACAAAGCCTATTCCCCCTCAGGAAACTAAAAAGATTTGGCATGGGTCCTGAGATCCTCAAAAGGTTCTACAGCTGCAACATCGAGAGCATCCTGACTGGTTGCATCACTGCCTGGTACAGCAATTGCTGGCCTCTGACCGCAAGGCATTACAGAGGGTAGTGCGTACGGCCCAGTACATCACTGGGGCTAAGCTGCCTGCCATCCAGGACCTCTACACCAGGCGGTGTCAGAGGAAGGCCCTAAAAATTGTCAAAGACCCCAGCACCCCAGTCATAGACTGTTCTCTCTACTACCGCATGGCAAGCGGTACCGGAGTACCAAGTCTAGGACAAAACTCCTTCTCAACAGTTTTTACCCCCAAGCCATAAGACTCCTGAACAGGTAATCAAATGGCTACCCGGACTATTTGCATTGTGTGCATCTCAGTGCTTGAGGCGTCACTACAGACCCTGGTTTGATCCCGGGCTGTATCACAACCGGCCGTGATTGGGAGTCCCATAGGGCAGTGCACAATTGGCCCAGCGTTGTCCGGGTTCGGGGAGGGTTTGGCTGGGGGTAGGCCATCATTGTAAAATAAGAATTTGTTCATAACTGACTTGCCTAGTTCAATAAAAATAAAATAAGTCTGGATCGTATTCCCCACCACAGTTGCAACACTGACCTTCACTTCGATTTTCAATACACTCGTTCCATCTGCAAACATTTGCAACATTTCCAAATCCTTTACAGTTATAGCATTGTATTGGCTTGTGGACAAATTCTCTAACTGCATACTTTACATAACCTAACTTTACATGGGCAAGGTTGTGCTCTTTATCAAAAAACTAAAGAACTGACAGTTCTAACCGCTTGATAACAACTGAAGCATGTATACTATCTGACCTTGCAGCCTAGTTTCAGCTTTAATCAACTTACTTTATTTATTCAGTGTGATTATCATGATTTAACCTTATTGTTACAGGCCTTGTTTTTCCATTTATATATCAAGGTTGGATGTTAGAACATTGGGCGCACTGATTGGTGGCCTGGTCCCATATCCACAAAGCACCTCAGAAAAGGTGTTAGGAATCCTGTTTTAAGACAACAAAAACCTCTCATCTCAGAGTAGGTTTTAGGATGACAAGACACTGCCCAGACAAACTAAAAGTTTATCTCAGCTGGTAATCACGACAGTTTGAGGTAATCCAAAGGAAAGATAGTGATGAAGCTCATTGGTTATTCCCCAATTTGCAACAATGGCAATCACAATGAGGCATCGCCAGCTGTGAACTATATAGCATAGACTAGTGGTTCTCAACTAGTTTTACCTGGGGACCCAAATTTGACAATGACAATTGAGTCGCAACCCAATATTATAAACTGTTGATGATTACATTTTGTCTAAAGTTTAGACAACCAGAGTAAATGTGACTGCACACAAAGATTATGGATATACTGACAAGATACATGTCTCTCCGTCCTAATGCCATGTTCAAAACCACTGGGAACTTGGGGAAAAAACGAGCTTCGACTGGGGAATTTCTTTTTTGAACAGTCATCCAACTCGGAAATACAACTCAGGAACTCGGGCCTCTTTCTAGAGCTCCGACTTCCCGACTTGAAGATCACTGACATTAATATTTTATTTTGTATTCTTCAGAGTTCCCAGTTGTCTTGAATGCACCATATCAATGGGAGTCTTTGTCCACAAAGCGGCATGGTGGTGTCACAGTATCTAACGAAGGTGGCGCCCCTCCTCGGTCGGGCGGCGCCCGGCGGTCGTCATCGCCGGCCTATTAGCTGCCACCGATCATTGTTTCTGTGTCTTTTGGTTTTGTCTGTCTATCCCGCACCTGTTTTGTGTCTGTAATTAGTGGGGGGTTATTTAGTGTGCATTTTCAGTTGGGATTCTTGTGCGGGATTGTCTATCTGTCGCTAGAGGACGGGTGTTAGTTAGCGCTGGCATTAATATTAAGCGTGTTACTGTTCTGTACGGTGTTTGCCGGGCTGCGCCCCGTGCGTTAAACGTTTCCGTACGATTCTCCTATTTTGGGTGTTATGCGCACCCTGTGCTTTTTTCGGACGCCTTATTGTCTACGGTGGAAATAAACTTTTGATCTACCGGACCTCAGTCTCCTGCATCTGACTCTGCTCCTTTCCTGCTCCTAAGAGAATACGTGACAGGTGGGCTGTCTAGCTCCAACCTATCCTTTCGTTGGATTGCTGGATACATTTAATTATTGTAATCCTTTTTTAATATTCGATGAAGGTTGTTGACGTCAACCCCCTGTATTCAATGGCTATGCTACTAGCCTCATGCCATGAATATGCATAGCCATCTCGAAAAAACTCCGATATAAAGTGTTTTTTCTCAAAGTTGCCGGGATGTCACGTGTCCTACTTTTATCAGTACACTTACAATTTAGGCATTACGAAACTTAAAATCAGTCAAATAAATGTCACGTAGCAAATAAGCCATTAATTTCTTGGTTGACCAAATTCAACACTCATTGGCATCCATACAAAAACGAACATGCACAGGTAGCTTTCTTTTTGAAGTGAGATGAAAATATCTTGACTGGTTGAATTCATAGCACATTTAAAGTTAATTCATTTTTACAGTTTAAATGACGTCTTTATAATTAGGCCCATAAAAAAAATCAATAGAGACCCACGAATGTCATGGTGTAATTCGCACTCTGGCAAGAACCCCTGACTTGCTGCATTTTTCTATTATCAAGACACCTGCTGGTAACCCTTAACTGGTTAGGACAGCTCATGAGGTGTCCTAAATACATACCTGTCAACTTGGTGCGACTCTTATGACTAATGAGGCTTCATGCATAGGTTTTATTTTTATCTATAAGAGTTGGAATCTCTTAGAACTTAGGACCAATTTTCTTCTCTGAGAAGCTTTGTGGATATGGGCCCATCAGTCCTGCAATAGTGGATTTCCTGTCAGCACAAGTACATTTGATCTGCACAGAAGAATGTCCAGGATGGTGAGAGTTGACACTTGATAAAAAAATAGTCTGTTGGGTTATGTGTATGGGATCAGAGTTGATCAGAGTAGGTCAGTGTTGGTCAGAGTTGATCAGAGTAATTCAAAGTAGGTCAGAGTTTATCAGATTTGGTCAGAGTTAATCAGAGTTGGTCAGAGTAATTCAGAGTATGCCAGAGTTGATCAGATTTTGTCAGAGTTAATCAGAGTTGGTCAGTTGATCAGAGTTAATCAGAGTTGGTCAGAGTAATTCAGAGTTGGTCAGAGTAATTCAGAGTATGTCAGGGTTGATCAGATTTGGTCAGTTAATCAGAGTAGGTGGAAGTTGGTCAGGGTTGAACAGTAGACTGTTCACTGGGTGAGATCAATTAAAACCAGCAGGACGCAGGGCCTGAGTTGTGCACCTATGCATGAAAATATATTATTCAACATTTTCAGAGAATTTAGAGAATGTTAGGGTAACTGTTTCTATGAGACATTTTGTAACGCCTTATGAATGCATTATTGCCATTTATACATTTATATAGGTTCATAAGGAGCCATGAGCTATTATAAATATTTATATAGGTTCATAAGGAGCCATGAGCTATTATAAATACTTCTGGCATGTTTTACAATGCATATTACCACCAGTGTGTAATGCTTTATGAATGCTATAGCATTCATGGAACATTATGTTAGTATGTCTTATAGAGACTGCTTTAGAATTACTTGAAGGACATTTCCGTGTTTTAGAGAGCATCATCATTTGGTTTATTTGAGTTTCATAATTTGGTTTAGTAGAAGATTATGCAACATCTGTCCTCATTTATTCTCCTTCCATTCATCCCAGTCATAACACAGAGGAAACTCCTGACACCTAGTGGATGCCAGAAGTCATGACACAAAGGACACTCCTGACCTCTAGTGGATACCAGAAGTCATATACCAACAAAACAGAAAGTAAAGTAGGCACTACTCTAATCTAGTAATCTAGTATCAAATTTCAAAGCAAATTTATTTTTATATAGCCCTTCGTACATCAGCTGATATTCTCAAAGTGCTGTACAGAAACCCAGCCTAAAACCCCAAACAGCAAGCAAAGCATGTGAAAGAAGCACGGTGGCTAGGAAAAACTCCCTAGGAAAAACTCCCTAGAAAGGCCAAAAACCTAGGAAGAAACCTAGAGAGGAACCAGGCTATGAGGGGTGGCCAGTCCTCTTCTGGCTGTGCAGGGTGGATATTATAACAGAACATGGTCAAGATGTTAAAATGTTCATAAATGACCAGCATGGTCAAATAATAATAATCATAGTAGTTGTCGAGGGTGCAACAAGCACACTAATGCTGCCTTAGAAAACACCATCAATCTGAACCTCTTCTCACCCGAGTGTTATTTTTTTCTCTTTCATCTGAAGATACTTTTGTCTGATGCATAATGTCTGATAGTGCATATCTAGGCGTGATCTTGACTGAAGGTTCATTACAAGAAATGGGCAAACTTCGCTATCTAAGGTTACAGTCAAATATAGGTTACAACTCTAATAACTGTAACCTATATCACAGTTTTAAAATAATGCCCACTTCTTTTTAAGATGTTTTTTTTTATATAAATGGAGGGAATTTAATTTTCAAATTCCATTACTTTATGGCTAAAGTATTTTGACTGCACATCGGGAAGTGTCTTGAAGGTGTATTCAGTCTGAGTTCTGCGCACCAGACATAATGCATGTGGCCTTTCTTTATTACTATTCAATTCAAATCAAATTGTATTTGTCAAATGCACCGAATTCAACAGGTGTAGACTACGAGCCCTTCCCAACGATGCAGAGTTAAAAATAAGAAATATGAATAATAAGAAAATAGTAATAAAATACACAAGAAGTTACTGCTGCAAATGTTTACTTCTCCATGCTTTCCGAGGAAGGCATATATATGCGTTCTGGAGACCCGTTCAAACGTCCGAATTCGCCATCTATTTCTAAGGATCAGCCTTAATTTGCTACCAGTTGATTCATTTTTCTCAACAATGAAAATGAAATGCAATGTAATGTAGTAGTAGGTATTACCTTGTAGACTATATTTACATAGTAGGCCTAATTATGCAGGTACAGTGTACACAATCCATACATTTTACTACAAGGTTAGGCTACAATAACATTTTAAAGATGTTCAAATAAACTCAACTTAACGGGAGGTGTAAACACAATTGAAAAAAGTTTACTTGAAAATCCTATGCCCGGAAAAATGGCGTTGGTTTGCACAGACTTCACACAGGTAACAAGAGCATACCGTGCTTTAAAATGCGCAAACAATTGTATGTAGGCTTATTGTCCTTATATTTAACGTATTGTCTTGTTTGATTATATTTGCGTAAAGAATAAAAATACCACGTTATGTTACTATTTAAATCATGACTAAATTATATATCTATTGAACAATATTATTTATCTTTCCCAATGGGCATACGCACTACACATAGGGCTACGTCGGTGAACATGCACATTACATGAATTCTGTGAAGTGGCCTGAACAGGACTATTGACGTTTACATTAACAACCTTTGTAAAATGCAAGTTGTGTCCCTAAAATCATGCCATAAATGATGCATGTCTATAGGACTCTCGTGGGGGACTCATGGGCCTGCGCACTTTTGTTCCACTTACACAGGCCAAAACTAACCTGATTCAACTAATCAAGGGCTATAGGTGATTAGGTGATTTGTTAAATCAGGAATAGCCGATAGTGCATAGTGCTGGGCTAGAACAGTGGTCCCACTCCGCAAACAGTCCTTTTTCGAACAGGCAGGCGGGATGGAGGCTGCTCTCTCGCGCTTTCAACACAAGGTGGTGTTGTGGTATTTGAAACGACACGAGGAGAATATATTGACGCTCGCGACTGCTTGTGTCATTGCTTTAAAAATACGAATTATTAGCAACACTTTTTATAACGTGTCCCTTTAGCCCTGTATAGGTTATAGACTTCTACAATATGTGTAATCAGAATATAATTAGGCCTACGTGTGCGTCACTCCAGTTACGCGATCCTACATAAAATATTGACTTAACCAAACTGTCCAAATTCGGTTTCAATTTCTCAATTGATGGTTATGTGACTGATACTGTATAGTAGGCTAGGTACAACCATAATAAGAAAAAGAAAGTCATGGCATTGGTGCAACTTGTAAAATGTTGAGTGTTAGCCAGTTATAAACGGATTCAAACGAGCGTCAGAGTAGGCCGCCTGCAATGATAATAGGGTGTACAAATTGAGTCTGTTCAATTAATGGCTACAGCTTAACATATACTGGAAAACATTAGAAAAACAATGAAAGTATGCCTAACATTGATAATGATAATATGAATAGGCCTAGTTATTAACAGTATTATTCTTATATAATTATTTTATGACGTATACATAAGTAGGCCTATACAATAAGGTGCATTGGCCGTGCTGCTGCTCCAGTTTCAACTGTTCGGCCTGCGGCTATGGAACCCTGACCTGTTCACCGGACGTGCTTGTTGCACCCTCGACAACTACTATGATTATTATTATTTGACCATGCTGGTCATTTATGAACATTTTAACATTTTAACATCTTGACTATGTTCTGTTATAATATCCACCCTGCACAGCCAGAAGAGGACTGGCCACCCCTCATAGCCTGGTTCCTCTCTAGGTTTCTTCCTAGGTTTTTGGCCTTTCTAGGGAGTTTTTCCTAGGGAGTTTTTCCTAGCCACCGTGCTTCTTTCACATGCTTTGCTTGCTGTTTGGGGTTTTAGGCTGGGTTTCTGTACAGCACTTTGAGAATATCAGCTGATGTACGAAGGGCTATATAAAAATAAATTTGAAATTTGATTTGTAAGATAACTAAGTGTGATGGATACATCGCCCTCATAAAGCAATGCGAGCATAATTTCTTTCCGCAATTGTGCTTGTGGTAGGTTTGAATTAGTTATATTGTAGTTTTGGTTGCTATTCGTGACGGTATATTGATACAATACCGCATATCGCTACATTAATTGTCCCAATTTTCCATTAAGATGGCCCATGCTATAGTGCAGGGTCATGCAGTCTACTTGTTTAATGTGCCACTAAAAGGAATGCTCAACTTTGAGCCAATAGGTAAACTGTAGTAAATTGAACATCATTTTCTGTTTTTTTTCCCAGACATAGACACACGTTTCACATTGCCTGTAGATAATAGGCCAAACCTTGATGCGCTGACACTCTAGTAGTCAGTCGCTTGAATAAGGTTATAACCTATTTCCCATATTTTGATAAAGGATTGGAAATATGTAATTATAGTTTAAGTTTGCAGTTGTCTAAAAAACACTATTTTGCTCAAAACATGTTTGTTTAGCCTTTAGTGTGTGCATGCCTACTTTACTGTATTTATACTTGGGATATCGCTTTTCAACAGTAAAAGTTCAAAAATCGCTGGAGGACGACTTTAATGCTTGTAATCGAATGGTTTTACGTTCTCATTTCCCTATGCGTTCATGGCATTACCTGGACAACAATTTCCATACCAAACAGCATACATTCTGAAACATTAGAATGCAAAAAACGTGGCATCGTGAATATTCTTACCAATATAATATTAATATTACCCACCACGGTGTAGTGATCCGCTTAATATTTGAAGAGGAAATAAGCATACTCAACAATACACTATAGGCCTACCTATTTTTTTAAATAAGAAAATAGTCTAATATATTATCATTATTTGAAATACATTCAGATCAGTAGAGGAAGCATCCTAAACGTGTCTGCCTCGATACCGTTGAAATAACTTCTTATTCATTGTACTTATATATTTATATATTTATTTTTGTTTATTTTACCACAATCCCAGACAGGCACTAAAATAATTGCCATCCTTCTCCCTTGACAGTGGGATCTGGCGCCTATGAGGGGCAAGAAACGAAATAGTGTTTCTCTCCTTGCTACCCGTTGTGATACTTTGGAAGACATAGACAAGCGAGTTTTGTTTTATTTTTGGCTCCAGGCAAGATAGAGGGGGAAACGAAAGAAAGACAGTCTTCTTGAAAGAACCGACAGATCCCCTTTGGCTCTTTTGTGTCAAGTTTTTCCCTTTCAGTCGGAGCGTTCATCCGTATGATTCTCAACTTATTGTCATTACTTATTTATTAATTGATGCCTCCTGGGTGAAATAGAGCGAGTGACTCGCCCCGAGGCACTTTACAAGCCTATAGCAAAAAATGGCAGGACAGTGTAGTCCTATAACCTAGTATCTTCGAGCGAATCTCGGGCAAATTCAACTTCACAATAACATAACAGCCATAGCCTATACATCTAGTGTTGTTTATCCGGTAAAATTAGCGTTTTTTCTTCGCCCACAGAAACGGGTGTCCTTGTTCTCAATAACTTCTTGTGAATGCTGAAGGGGTGAAGGAAAGGAAACACAAGCAGGGAAGAACTGTTACACGTCACCCTCATTGACATTTTAGGAATAAAAGTTCCGCCTTGCCTGCAGCTACAGCCTCGCTGGAGCCGGTGTTCCTCTGCTGCCGATTGCCTTTGTTCATTATGGCAATTTTTTTACTCAAATTTAAGCCCTGCCTGAATGGTACGACCGGTCAAAGCCGCTTCTAAACTTTGGAGCGGGCTGCAATTCGCCCACATTAGTTTCCTATTTTTCTAAAAGTCTTCGTGATTGCAGCAATTGACATTGGAATTTATTAGGTTTTGAAAAATTTTCCCTCTCTGTGCCCAATTGAGGAATGACAAAAAGCCTGTATTTATGTGTCGAATGACACACGTCTGCCTAACACCGTGGCTTATCCATAACGTAGGTGTCACCTGGCTAATTCTAGTCGATAATGACATTCCACCGAATCGTTTACAGGCAATTTAGCCCTAGACTCAATCTCTAATTTACCGGAGTGTTTAAGTCCGCACAACTGATGGTTGTAGATGTTGGTCCCCCCCTGAGCTTTTCTGGCGCCAACAAATTCTGGGTGAGTTATTTCAAAGCAATGGACAACAGCTGTAGAAATACATTCCGCGTTTTGCTCAGCGAAATGACATTTGACAGGTCTAATTCATAGCTGTAACACTTACACTGCAATGTTCAAGAAAGTGCTGCTCTTTCACAATTACAAAAATGTGGGTGAAAGACATTAAAAACTGGCTACCCCACAGTGGTTACACAGACAAAGCACGCATGACATTTGCTTATATTCGGTCTTTGCATAGTCGCCCGTGTGTGCATTTATTTTCAAAGTTTCTGCATTTTTAACTTAAAAAGGCTTAATTTTGAATTAGGCTACTTTGCCACAATGATAGTGGAAATATCAGGCTTAAGTCCTACTTTCGATTGTACTACAGTAAACCATAGCATTCAGTGCACACATTTTTAATAAACCTACGTTTTGTTGATGAAGTTCATGGATAGAAAAATGTAATAACATTTAAGAGTAGATTGGTCTGAAATATAGCCCACTGGCACAGACGTCAATTCAATGTCTTCCACGTTGGTTCCACATTCATTTAAATGACGTGGAAACAATATTGATTCAACCAGTGCGTGCCCAGTGGGAGACTACTCTTCCTCACGTTTGCCTGCACGTTAGTTATTTTCCCTATATATAAGTCATTTCCCTGACTGTTAGTTATTTTCCCTGCATATAAGTCATTTCCCCTGCATGTCAGTTATTTCCTTTACATATAAGTTATTTTCCCTGCATGTTAGTTATTTTCCCTACATAAATGGAATTTCCCCTGCATGTTAGTTATTTTCCCTACATATATCTCATTTCCCCTGCATTTAAATTGTTTCCCCTATTACAAATAGTCTTCCAATAGCCTGTAGTTTTCCAACCACTGTCTACACTCATTGAACATTTAACTCGATATTTTCTGACGTCGAAACCACATCATTATGGTTACTAAATGTTACCTTAAATCAACGATGTGTAAGAAAACCCTGGTGCAATGTTTTAAATACTCAATAACTGCTGGCACGTTCCAGTTTAAATTAGGTCTACATATCATCGGCTATTCTAGTCATTTGTACTGTCAGTCAACAAGAAGAACTGCTCAATGAAAAAGATTAATCCATTTTGTGTTAATTTATGTCACAAATATATTCAATATAAATGAGGATATTTTTCAAATATACAGTATTTTACAGTACACAAATCCCTTCTGAAGGGAATCATTCAAACAACAGACAGTGCTGTTATAATATATAAAAAATGCTGTGGTTCTTCTAATTTAACAAAGAGCGTTCTTGACTTTGGATTCAGTAAGCCACTATTTTATGCATTGACAAAAATGCACGTGAAAAGTATAGCATCTTAGTCTGTAGTGACAACAGTCCACATTAGTGATGAAAGCCCAACCTACCTTTGGGTCTTATGTGTGTTGGTGCAAAACCCCATGCTGGTGCGTAGAACTTTGGGATGGTCTAACTTTAACTTTTGGGTGGACTCGGGTAGCCAGTGAGAGTTTTAGTGACCCAATAATCAACCGTGGTATCAAACTAATGGCAAAGTAGATGTATATACTTGACATACCGAGGAAAACATAGCACTACTACAAGGCAGTCCTTACTCATGGCTATCCAGTCAAAATATGCAACACCAGATAGTATTTTGGTGATGTGGGTCTATGTTGAAGCACTTCATAGTCTACATGGCACAAAATATGTCCTTCCTTCACGTCAGGCGAGGTGATACATGCTGTATCCGACATGAGCTGCATACAGTCCCATGGGAGACACTGGCAGGGAGTGCCTCTGAAAGTGGTGCGACCCTCCATAAGACGAGGGGACGTGCGCACCGAAAGGAAAGGAAATCCCGAACGCTGGAGGCAGCATTGGCTTGGCTGCCATTTTCAGTTTTTCCAGTTCTGCCTCCTGGAGCCTCTTGGCTTTGGCTCGTCTGTTCTGAAACCATATTTTCACCTGCGTCTCCGTCAGGTTGAGCGAGCTGGAGAACTCTGCGCGCTCGGCGATGGACAGGTACTGCTTCTGTCGAAACTTCCTCTCCAAAGCCAGGAGCTGGGACGTGGTGAAAGGGGTCCGGGGCTTTCTGTTGGTCTTGTGCTTTCTCAGTGGACAGGAGGGGGGACTTAGCCTTCCTGTAATAACCAATACAGAAAACATCGTTAAAACCCATGCTTTCAAGGTGACGGAAATGTACAAATTGTGTTGTATTGATGCACAGAATTAATAATAAACACTTTGTGGAACTGCAGCGTGATTTTAACATAGGAATTCGTTAAAGCAGATAGGTTCGAAAATACCCAATTATTATGTGCTTAAACTGCAATGATATAGGCCAAACTAAAACTATCAAACTCAATACAACGTTGCTATAAATCATGCAACACGTTTCACCTAAATGCATCCTGTAAAGCTCTATGGGCTATCGCAGTTGATTTTACGCACACATTAAGGAAGGATAAATAGAAAGAGAACGCTCACGTGGAGGAGTAGGCGAAAAGCGAGGGCTCTGTATCCAAGAATTTCGGTCTTGACTTTCTGGACTCTCGGGTTTAACCAATGCGTCCTCTGGCATGTTCATAATGTCGCCTACTGAGAACAGCGACCCGATGGCCAGGGAGGGGGCCGAGTTATCCAGTCTCGAAAGCGAGCCCATCCTCGAGCCTAGCGTCAGGGATGACCCCGACATGGATGATCTTTCTGGAGATGTCAAGTCCCTGCTCGGTTTCCTGTCGGCCATCAGAGCCTCGACGCTGAAGGGAAGAATCGCTACTTTGGGCTTTATCCCTGTCTCCTCCGCCACCCTGCTCAAATTGGTCTGCATCTCTCCTGTGCCAACGAGACCCGAACGTGAGGGAATGTCTTCTGTTTTCAAGCCAACGGATAAAGCTGACATGGCAACAGTTGGGGCCATACAGATTCGGCCTTTACTTGGTGGTAAACAATCGAAGTATTGAAAAGTTGAGTCACAGAAATTGCTGGATTGCTCCTATGCTAGTGGCATCCTCATGTTTATCTGAACATTCTTGCGAACACTGCTATAAGGCAGACGTGGGGACGCCACCGTCCAATCAGATGTGAGGTGGGTGGGACTTAGAGAAGCCATTCGATTAGGAAGGAATCTCAGCTAAAACTGATGTGACGCTTGGTTATTTGATTGGCAGGGGAAAGTAAACATTTTAGGCTACATTTTACAACTTAAAGTAAACAAAACTTGTGCAAATACTTCATTTGGAATGGTATAACATAAATTGGGAAAAATGTTTTACTTTTTCAATACTATAATTTTTCAATACGATCATTTATATTACAATTTTGAATATTCTTAATATTATTGATGTTATTATTATGGCAGTGGTGGTGGTACTCTTATAGTATCGGTAACTGTGCTTATTCCTGCTTGCGCTGTCAGAAAAATAGGCCCATCAGAGGACGCTATAAGTTTCATGTTAAATTGAACTTATTATCAAATCAATATACAGACTGCTGTAGCCTATATAGGTTTTTATACTATTTACTTATCTCATGTCTTGTACGACTTTATTATGCTATTATGTTCAACAGTTAAAGTAAAATAGAAACTCTCGAATGTTGGCCAACATTTACTGCCTTCCTTTATGTGATCGGCCTTTTGCAAAGCAATTTTTATTGATGGCTGCAGGGCTCTAATCATATTGAAACACACAGCCCTTCGCAGTCATTTAGAGGTAATTATCGGGCTTGGGGGAGGGATTACTGGGATCGTTCCCTTTGACTACAACCATTAAGGTAAACAATGATGTGGAGTCAAGGAAGGTGGTGGAGGCAACCGTGGAGCCTATGTTCAATTTAAGCTAAGGCTGTCATTGATTTACCTGTCTACTCTGCGTATACTTGAATAGTCCTATTCTAATAGATACATGGGTATCATGTTTTTTTATATAGCGAGATATAGGGCCAACGCTTATTCAGTTGTTTGTTCTCTATTATTTATCTGATTAATGACCGTATTTTCCTAATTGACGCACGCACAGTGTCGCGCAGTTATAACTCTATACAGTAGGCTATTCTTTCTCTTCATTTTCTCTTCACTAAAATGAAGCACAGCTCATGCAATCTCAATTGTGTACGAAAATCACGAATTTAACTATTACTATTTCGTGCAGTCTATTTAGCTCTCTGGAAAGCGTCTGCGTCGCTAATTGCTAAGTATAAACAATCTGTCACGATTTGTCAGTCCCTCTAATAGGCAGACAAGTTATGTTGTTTTTAGGCGCCAGCATCGGCATGATCAGAGGGTTTGACTTTAGGGAGACTATTGAAAGTCTTTAACCCGCATCAAGAGCGCAACCCGCCTCCTCCTTGCCCGCCCTAGCCTTGGGACATTACTATTCAGCCTGAAAAATTAGCTTTCTCAGCCGATCGCACGCCATTCCCAACTATTTAAATGGGTCGCTATAGCTAGTGTAATAATAGGCTACTCAGAAGAAAAGGTCAATGCTTCCCAATCCCACTACTTATTTTCAGAGAGCCCCTTGCTGAAAAGGATTCCTAGGAAGCAACGTATCTAGGTTTCCCTACAGTGGTTAGTAGGCCTAACGGGAACATGGTGATTTAGCTCTGAAGCTGTCTCAAGTCCTGAGAGTAAATTCTTGTTCTATCTTGCGTAACTACACCATTCAAAGTGACATGATTTAGGAATGACAGTTGGGGTAGCCTATCAATTATTTCTACTGTTGTTAGGTGTGTTATAGCTGTAATATCTACCATCAACTGTAAATTGTATCCACTTTTGTTTTGGGATCAATAGGTTATTCATTCCTTATATAACTAATACAATTACACGCAAATGTGTAATTTAGCATTTCCTTCATTCTACATCCGGTGCTCAGGGGGAAATACATCTGCAACTATGTATGCTTTTGGAAACACTTAAGTCCATAACCAAGAATGAGTGGCACTGCGTGTTCACCGCGTGCTCTCTTTGAAGTCGCTGGGATCTCATGTGTTCCACGTCTGTTTGAAGTTGAGTCCCCCGACGAGCGCCTGCTCACGGCTCGCGCGCACTTCTCCATCTTCGAACACGCACTCGTAAAATGGTCCGCGCGAGTAAACACAAATAGGCACACATGATATACATTAACTGCTCTGGTCAAACGACTGCATCCGTTCTTGACGCTTTAATCGATGTATTTTAACAGGTCTGGGGACACAGAGAGAGAAAGGAGCGACTTTGTATGTTAAATCTCCCCTTGAAGTGCGCCAGAGTGTCGTGTAAAGACTTTCTTCCTTGTTTACTTGAGTTTATTTGCGTTGTGAACAGAGGGATAGTGGTGGAGGAAAACAATGTTGGGGGCAATTAGCATCACAAACACTATGCCCTTTCAAAATAATAATTTGCCAGGGAAAAGAGGATTACCATACCGTTTCATTTAAATTCCAAGGCAACAAATGAGGGCTGAGCTGCGATACAAAACAACTGTAAGCCTCATCTGAGCTTTGTTTAACTTTCTAAACTACCTTTGATTTGGAGTCAAGAGGCAAGGAGGCAAGACAAAGAGACATTGTGGTCCCCTCTGAAAGTTGTCTTAACCCTTTTCATGCAAAGTCTGACAGTTTTTTTAAATTTAAAATACATAAAAGTCACTGTTGATGTCAAAAAGGCATTTCAGGCAAAATATTTGCTGCACTTGGTGAAAGAAAATGACTTTCATCTGGACATATTCAGGTTTTAAAACCAAACACCAAGTTGCTTGTGAACATTATAGCTTTTTTAATTTTTTTGCTGATGCTTGTGGAACTATTTGGCAGTGGCAGAATATCCCAATATTATGGTGTTATTTTTCTATGCATTGTTATAAAATAATCATTGAGTGCACATACATTTGATGCTTTATAGACACGCTTTATGGACACACCAACTCCACATGAGTTGTCTCACTGACTCTCGAACTCTGGCAAACTTTTGTTGAGTCACATTCTCTGATCTGGTCTCTTTAAGAAATCACTGAGCTTAGCACAGAATGGAATGCCCAATTTTGAGTGGCCTAAATTAATTTGATCACCACATTATGATGCACTTCAGAAAGATGAAAGGGACAGCCAACAGCCTCCTCCAAGATCTCCATAATTATAGATAATGTATCCTATTTCAAAGCAGCTAGCTCAGTCAGGCGTAACAAGGCACTTTGCTGCCAGTAAGTAACAATCAGAGTCATATATATATATAGATGGCTCTGGTAACAATGCCTCACGGTCATTTAAGCTTCAAAATGCCATGCAGTCTCCAAAGCTTGCAGACTTGTCTGAAGTCTGGTTGGCAGGTTTATGTCCAAATTCGCCTTTCTCACTGACAAAACAAACCAATGAAGAAGTCATAATGTTACAACTTAGACATGGTACATATACAGTGCCCTTGGCAGTGATTGCAGCTGTAAGTCTTTCTGGGTAAGTCTCTTAAGAGTTTTGCACACGTGGATTGTACAATATTTGCACATTATTCTTTTTAAAATTATTCAAGTTCTGTCAAGTTGGTTGTTGATCATTTCTAGACAACCATTTTCAAGTCTTGCCATAGATTTTCAAGCCAATTTAAGTCTAAACTGTAACTAGGCCACTCTGGAGCATTCAATGTTGTCTTGGTAAGTAACTCCAGTGTATATTTGGCCTAGTGTTTTAGTTATTGTCCTGCTGAAAGGTGAATTTCCCCCCCATGGTCTGTTGGAAAGCTGCCTGAACCAGGTTTTCCTCTCTCATTATGCCTGTGCTTACCTCTATTCCATGTATTTTTTATCCGAAACAACACCCAAGTTCTTGCTGATGTCAAGCATACCGTAACATGATGCAGCCACCACCATGCTTGAAAATATGAAGAGTGGTACTCAGTAATGTGTTGTGTTGGATTTGCCCCAAACATTAGGCTTTGTATTCAGGACATAAAGTACATTTATTTTTCACATTTAAGCAGTTTTACTTTATTGCCTTATTGCAAAGAGTTTACATGTTTTGGAATATGTTTATTCTGTACAGGCTTACTTCTTTTCACTCTGTCTTTTAGGTTAGTATTGTGAAGTAACTACAATGTTGTTGATCCATCCTCAGTTTTCTCTTATCACAGCTATTGAACTCTGTAACTTGGGGCTCCCGAGTGGCCCAGCATTGTCCGGGTTAGGGTTTGGCCGTCATTGTAAATAAGAATTAGTTATTTACTGACTTGTCTAGTTAAATAAAAAACATCCTAAAAGTAACTGTTTTAAAGTCACCATTGGCCTCATGGTGAAATCCCTGAGCGGATTCCTTCCTCTCCGGCAACTGAGTTAGGAAGGATGCCTGTATCTTTGTAGTGATGGCACCGGAGGGGATGGCTGCCATTTTACGGGCTCCGAGCCAACTGTGCTATTTTGTTTGGTTTTTTTGCATTGTTTGTAACTCATTTTGTACATCATGTTGCTGCTACCGCCTCTTATGACCGAAAAGAGCTTCTGGACATCAGAACAGCGGTTACTGAACTCAAACTGGACAAAGCTTTTTTCTTTAATGAGTCCGACCCAAAGGATATACTGCTTTGTTGAGACAAGGCCCAAAATTAGTAGGTAAATGACCACTATCCTCTGTGTTATTGGCCAACGTGCAATCATTAGAAAATAAACTGGACAATCTATGATTAAGACTAAGACTATCCTACCAACAGGACATTAACCTGTTAGGGCTAGGGGGCAGTATTGACACGGCTGGATAAAAAACATACCCGATTTAATCTGGTTACCACTCCTACCCAGTAACTAGAATATGCATATACTTATTACATATGGATAGAAAACACCCTAAATTTTCTAAAACTGTTTGAATGGTGTCTGTGAGTATAACAGAACTCAAATGGCAGGTCAAAACCTGAGAGATTCCTTTACAGGAAGTGGCCTGTCTGACCATTTCTTGAACTTCTTTTCCATCTCTATCATTTACTAAGGATCTCTGCTCTAACGTGACACTTCCCACGTCGTCCATAGGCGCTCAGAGCCCGGGAAAAAACAGAATGTCGTCATTCCAGCCCCAGGCTGAAACACATTATCGCCTTTCTCAAGTGGCCGATCAAGGGACACTGGGCTTATGCGCGTGACCCGACCGCCCCCGCCTTTGGGATTTTTTCCTCTGTTTGCCGAAAAGGAGATTCCCTGTCGGAATATTATCGCTTTTCTACGAGAAAAATGTCGTAAAAATTGATTTTAAACAGCGGTTGACATGCTTCGAAGTACGGTAATGGAATATTTAGAATTTTATTGTCACGAATTGCGCCATGCGCGCGACACTTCTTTACTATTTCGGATAGTGTCTGGAACGCACGAACAAAACGCCGCTATTCGGATATAACGATGGATTATTTTGGACCAAACCAACATTTGTTATTGAAGTAGCGGTCCTGGGTGTGCATTCTGACGAAGACAACAAAAGGTAATCAAACTTTTATAATAGTAAATATGATTATGGTGAGTGCTAAACTTGCCGGGTGTCTAAATAGCGAGCCCGTGATGCCTGGGCTATGTACTTAGAATATTGCAAAATGTGCTTTCACCAAAAAGCTATTTTAAAATCGGACATATCGAGTGCATAGAGGAGGTCTGTATCTATAATTCTTAAAATAATTGTTATGCTTTTTGTGAACGTTTATCGTGAGTAATTTAGTAAAATGTTAGCGAATTCCCCGGAAGTTTGCGGGGGGTATGCTAGTTCTGAACGTCACATGCTAATGTAAAAAGCTGGTTTTTGATATAAATATGAACTTGATTGAACAAAACATGCATGTATTGTATAACATAATGTCCTAGGGTTGTCATCTGATGAAGATCATCAAAGGTGAGTGCTGCATTTAGCTGTCTTCTGGGTTTTGGTGACATTATATGCTGGCTTGAAAAATGGGTGTCTGATTATTTCTGGCTTGGTACTCTGCTGACATAATCTAATGTTTTGCTTTCGTTGTAAAGCCTTTTTGAAATCGGACAGTGTGGTTAGATTAACGAGAGTCTTGTCTTTAAATAGCTGCAAGCGTCCCACCTAGCCCATAGAGGTTAAAAACGTAATATCTTATGTTTCACAGAGACTTGGCTGAACGACAACACAGATAATATAGAGCTGGCTGGTTTCTCCGTGTTTCGGCAGGACAGAAAAGCTACGTCTGGTAAGACAAGTGGCGGGGGCCTATTTGCCAACAACTGCTGGTGCGCGATGTCTAATATTAAAGAAGTCTCGAGGTATTGCTCACCTGAGGTAGAATACCTCATGATAAGCTGTAGACCACACTATCTACCAAGAGAGTTCTCATCTATTGTCACAAGTATCGTCGTTGTGTTGAAGGGAGGACCAATACGCAGCGGGAATGTGGATACTCATCTTTTTAACCTGTTAGGGCTAGGGGGCAGTATTTTCACGGCTGGATAAAAAACGTACCCGATTTAATCTGGTTACTAATCCTACCCAGTAACTAGAATATGCATATACTTATTATATATGGATAGAAAACCCCCTAAAGTTTCTAAAACTGTTTGAATGGTGTCTGTGAGTATAACAGAACTCAAATGGCAGGTCAAAACCTGAGAGATTCCTTTACATGAAGTGGCCTGTCTGACCATTTCTGGAACTTCTTTGCCATCTCTATCTTTTACTAAGGATCTCTGCTCTAACGTGACACTTCCTACGTCGTCCATAGGCGCTCAGAGCCCGGGAAAAACCTGAATGTCGTCATCCCAGCCCCAGGCTGAAACACATTATCGCCTTTCTCAAGTGGCCGATCAAGGGACTCTGGGCTTAGGCGCGTGACCTGCCCGCCCCCGTCTTTGTGATTTTTTCCTCTGTTTGCCGAAAAGGAGATTCCCGGTCGGAATATTATCGCTTTTCTACGAGAAAAATGGCATAAAAATGGATTTTAAACAGCGGTTGACATGCTTCGAAGTACGGTAATGGAATATTTAGAATTTTTTTGTCACGAATTGCGCCATGCGGCGACCCTTCTTTACCATTTCGGATAGGGTCTGGGACGCACGAACAAAACGCCGCTATTCGGATATAACGATGGATTATTTTGGACCAAACCAACATTTGTTATTGAAGTAGCAGTCCTGGGAGTGCATTCTGATGAAGACAACAAAGGTAATGAAACTTTTGTAATAGTAAATCGGAGTTTGATCAGGGCTAAACTTGGTCGGATGTCTAAATGGCTAGCCGTGATGGCTGGGCTATCTACTGAGAATATTGCAAAATGTGCTTTCACCGAAAAGCTATTTTAAAATCGGACATATCGAGTGCATAGAGGAGTTCTGTATCTATAATTCTTAAAATAATTGTTATGTTTTTTGTGAACGTTTATCGTGAGTAATTTAGTAAATTCACCGGATGTTTGCGGGGGGTATGCTAGTTCTGAACGTCACATGCTAATGTAAAAAGCTGGTTTTTGATATAAATATGAACTTGATTGAACAAAACATGCATGCATTGTATAACATAATGTCCTAGGGTTGTCATCTGATGAAGATCATCAAAGGTTAGTGCTGCATTTAGCTGTGGTTTTGTTTTTTGTGACATTATATGCTAGCTTGAAAAATGGGTGTCTGATTATTTCTGGCTTGGTACTCTGCTGACATAATCTAATGTTTTGCTTTCGCTGTAAAGCCTTTTTGAAATCGGACAGTGTGGTTAGATAAAGGAGAGTCTTGTCTTTAAAATGCTGTGAAATAGTCATATGTTTGAAAAATTGAAGTTTTTGTATTTTTGAGGAATTTGTAATTCGCGCCACGCCTATCATTGGATATTGGAGCAGGTGTTCCGCTAGCGGAACGTCTAGATGTAAGAGGTTAAAATGCTGTGAAATAGTCATATGTTTGAAAAATTGAAGTTTTTGTATTTTTGAGGAATTTGTAATTCGCACCACACCTATCATTGGATATTGGAGCAGGTGTTCCGCTAGCGGAACGTCTAGATGTAAGAGGTTAAGAACAAAATCTTATTTTCAATGACGGCCTAGGAACAGTGGGTGAACTGCCTTGTTCAGGGGCAGAACGACAGATTTGTATCTTTGTCAGCTCGGGGATTTGATCTTGCAACCTTTCAGTTACTCTAACCACTAGGCTACCCTGCCGCCCCTCTTTACTCAATGCCATCCTGGTTTAAATAGGCTGAATGATCAATGGGTGAGCGAATTATCTTCGCCTTATGCCCTACAATTTGCTAACACTTTGACGAGACCATCATGTTAATACCACCAGGAACTTGTTCTCTCTTTGCAATTACATTTGTACCACTCTCAAACGCAACTGGACCTACACTTGATGGCATACTTCCAAAATCTCAAACTATTGAATTACTTTTTTTCTGTGTCGAAGACTCATTTCGTTTTATTGACAATGATGATGGCTCCACCAAGTCCTCATGCATTAAATTGGTTAAGGAACTATCTTTCTGACAGAACACAATCACAAGATTGTAGAGCTGTGCCCCAGGGTTCCATTTTAGCTCCTGTGCTGTTCTCAATTTTTATTCATGATTTGGGAAATGGGATGCAACCAGCAAAGTTACATCGATATGCAGATGATACAGTTATATATTCATGTGCTCCTTCTCTGGTTCAGGCTGTTGAAGAGCTCCAGACTGCTTTTCAGTCACTGTAGGCCTCCCTTTTCTACTTTGTGAGGCATTGGAAAACCTCCCTGTTCTTTGTGGTTGAATCAGCAATTGCTCAGCCTCTGACCCCGAGGCATTACAGAGGGTAGTGCGTACGGCCCAGTACATCACTGGGGCTAAGCTGCCTGCCATCCAGGACCTCTACACCAGGTGGTGTCAGAGGAAGGCCCTAAAAATTGTCAAAGTCCCCAGCCACCCCAGTCATAGACTGTTCTCTCTACTACCGCATGGCAAGCAGTACCGGAGTGCCAAGTCTAGGACAAAAAGGCTTCTCAACAGTTTTTACTCCAAGCCATAAGACTCCTGAACAGGTAATCAAATGGCTATCAGGACTATTTGCATCGTGTGCCCCCCCAACCCCTCTTTTTACGCTGCTGCTACTCTGTGTTTATCATATATGCATAGTCACTTTAACTATACATTCATGTACATAGTACCTCAATTGGGCCAACCAACCAGTGCTCCCGCACATTGGCTAACCGGGCTATCTCCATTGTGTCCCACCCACCACCCGCCAATCCCTCTTTTATGCTACTGCTACTCTCTGTTAATCATATATGCATAGTCACTTTAACCATATCTACATGTACATACTACCTCAATCAGCCTGACTAACCGGTGTCTGTATGTAGCCTCGCTACTTTTATAGCCTCGCTACTGTATATAGCCTGTCTTTTTTTTGTGTTGTTTTATGTCTTTATCTACCTATTGTTCACCTAATACCTTTTTTTCACTATTGTTTAGAGCCTGTAAGTAAGCATTTCGCTGTAAAGTCTACACCTGTTGTCTTCGGCGCATGTGACAAATAAAATTTGATTTGATTTGAAACTGTGTTTGACATTCACTGCTCAACTGAGTGACCATACAGATAATTGTATGGGTACAGAGACGAGGTAGTCATTCAAAAATCACATTAAACACTATTATTGCACACTGAGTCTTTTGTATTTGGTATTTTTTTAGGATCCCCATGAGCTGTTGCGAAAGCAGCACCTACTCTTCCTGGGGTCCACACAAAACATGAAACATGACATAATACAGAAGAACATTAATAGACAAAAACAGCTCAAGGACAGAACTACATCTATTTTAAAAAGGCACACGTAGCCTACATATCAATACATAGACACAAGCTATCTAGGTCAAACAGGGGAGAGGCATTGTGCCGTGAGGTGTTGCTTTATCTGTTTTTTGTAACCAGGTTTGCTGTTCATTTGAGCAATAGGAGATGCTCCATGCAATAATGGCTCTATATAATACTGTACACTTTCTTGAATATGTTCTGAATTTGGGGACTGTGAAAAGACCCCTGGTGGCATTTCTGGTGGGGTAAGTGTGTGTGTGTCACAATTTGGAATTTTCAACACATTAATGTTTCTTATAAAAATAGGTAGTGATGCAGTCAGTCTCTCCTCAACTCTTAGCTAAGCCAGACTGGCATGCATAGTATTTATATTAGCCCTCTTACTACAATGAAGAGCAAGACGTGCCGCTCTGTTCTGGGCCAGCTGCAGCTTATCTAGGTCGTTCCTCGCAGCACTGGACTACACGACTGGACAATAATCAAGATAAGATAAAACTAGAGCCTGCAGGACTTTCTTTTTGGAGTTTGGTGTCAGAAAAGTGGAACACCTCTTCATCATGGACAGACATCTCCCCATCTTTACAACCATTGAATGTATATGTTTTGACCATGACAGTTTACAATCTAAGGTAACACCAAGTAATTTACTCTCCTCAACTTGTTCAAGATCCACACCATTAATTACCAGATTCAGCTGAGGTCTAGAATTTAGGGAATGATTTGTACCAAATACAATGTGCTTAGATTTAGAGATGTTCAGGACCAGTTTATTACTAGCCAACCAATCCAAAACAGACTGCAACTCTTTGTTATAGGTTTCAGTGACTTCATTAGCTGTGGTTGGTGATGTGTATATGGTTAAATCATCAGCATTCATGGACACATGCTTTGTTTAATGCCAGTGGCAGGTCATTGGTAAAAATAGAAAATAGTAGAGGGCCTAGAGAGCTGCCTTATGGTACACCACACTTTACATGTTTGACATTAGAGAAGCTTCCATTAAAAAAACGTTGAGTTTTATTAGATAGATAGCTCTGAATCCACGACATGGCAGGGGGTTGAAAGTCATAACACATAAGTTTTCTGAACAACAAGTTATGGTCAATAATATCAAAGGCTGCAATGAAATCTAACAGTACAGCTCCCACAATCTTATTATTATCAATTTATTTCAATCAATCATCAGTAATTTGTGTCAGTGCAGTACATGTTGAGTGCCTTTCTCTATAAGCATGCTGACAGTGTAGTTAATTAGTTTACAGAGAAGTAGCATTGTATTTGGTCAAACAACGTTTTTTCCAACAGTTTGCTAAGAGCTGGCAGCAAGCTGATAGGTCTGCTGTTAGAAACAGTAAAGGCTGCTTTACCACTCTTGGGTAGCTGAATGACTTACGCTTCCCTCCGGCCTGAGGACAAAGACTTTCCTCTAGGCTCAGATTAAAGATATGACAGGTAGGAGTGGCTATAGAGTCAGCTACCATCCTCAGTAACTTTCCATCAAAGTTGTCAATGCCAGGATGTTTGTCGTTATTGATCGATAACAATAATTTTCCCACCTTACCCACACTAACTTTGCAAAACGTTAACTAACAATCATTTTCTTTCATTATTAGTTTTTTTATGCATGAGTACATTGGCTCACTGTGAGTTGTTGGCATTTCCTGCCTAAATTTGCCCACTTTGCCAATTAAGTAATTATTAAAATATACTGCTCAAAAAAATAAAGGGAACACTTAAACAACAAATCCTAGATCTGAATGAAAGAAATAATCTTATTAAATACTTTTTTCTTTACATAGTTGAATGTGCTGACAACAAAATCACACAAAAATAATCAATGGAAATCCAATTTATCAACCCATGGAGGTCTGGATTTGGAGTCACACTCAAAATTAAAGTGGAAAACCACATTACAGGCTGATCCAACTTTGATGTAATGTCCTTAAAACAAGTCAAAATGAGGCTCAGTAGTGTGTGTGGCCTCCATGTGCCTGTATGACCTCCCTACAACGCCTGGGCATGCTCCTGATGAGGTGGCGGATGGTCTCCTGAGGGATCTCCTCCCAGACCTGGACTAAAGCATCCGCCACCTCCTGGACAGTCTGTGGTGCAACGTGGCGTTGGTGGATGGAGCGAGACATGATGTCCCAGATGTGCTCAATTGGATTCAGGTCTGGGGAACGGGTGGGCCAGTCCATAGCATCAATGCCTTCCTCTTGCAGGAACTGCTGACACACTCCAGCCACATGAGGTCTAGCATTGTCTTGCATTAGGAGGAACCCAGAACCAACCGCACCAGCATATGGTCTCACAAGGGGTCTGAGGATCTCATCTCGGTACCTAATGGCAGTCAGTCTACCTCTGGCGAGCACATGGAGGGCTGTGCGGCCCCCCAAAGAAATGCCACCCTACACCATGACTGACCCACCGCCAAACCGGTCATGCTGGAGGATGTTGCAGGCAGCAGAACGTTCTCCATGGCATCTCGAGACTCTGTCACATCTGTCACGTGCTCAGTGTGAACCTGCTTTTATCTGTGAAGAGCACAGGGCGCCAGTGGCGAATTTGCCAATCTTGGTGTTCTCTGGCAAATGTCAAACGTCATTTGACATTTGTGCAACTGGCGACCGACATCAGCGTGCAACTGGCGACCGACGCCAGCGTGCAACTGTGCAACTGGCGACCGACGTCAGTGTGCATGCGCCTGGCCTGGCCTCATGAGTCTCCCGATCGTGGCCGGCTGCAACACAGCCTGGGATCAAACCCGGGTCTGTAGTGACGCCTCTAGCACTGCGATGCAGAGCCTTAGACCACTGCGCCACTCGGGAGGCTCATTTCTGTTTTTCTATAGATGGTATATCCTTGTATTGCTACTGCTGTATAATGAAATGAATTGTCTTAGTCAGTCTCAGAGATGGCTAACATATGAATGTTGTCTAATGTTAGCAAGTTATTGATTTCATTAACCTTATTTCAAAGGCTACATATATTAATATGGGCTATTTTGAATCCTTTCCTGGGTAGCTTATCAGAGACAAAAATATACATGCAGCAGTCCATTAATCAGTTGGTGTGTGTAAGTGTGTATGTGTGCTGCTGGGTTGAAGATACAAACCCATAGGCTTGGCTCTCTCCTCCTTTCCAGGCTTTTGGGAGGGAGGGTGGACAGTGAGCCTGTCATAGCAAACGTAAGCAATGTCCCCACGTGCTCTGGCAGCTTTCATGGTTGTGATAAGGTCTTTCCTCTTCTGGCGCACAGCTTCAGGATAGTCCTCGTTGAGGAACATATACATTCCTCTCAAGCTCTTTCGAGAACAGCTACCTTGTCCTTGAACCTCAGGAACTTGACCACTATCGCCCTAGGCCTGTCACCTGGGCCGGTGGTAGGTTTTCCAGTTCTGTGGGCGGGCTCCACCTCCATCTTCCTGTGGTCCATCTTGAGTTTCTCCGAGATCATTTCCCTCACTTTGTCCTCAGACTCTGTCCAGGTCTCATGTGGAGATTCTGCAATTCCGTTCACAACCATGTTGTTCCGCCTTGATTATCCCTTGAGATCATATGATTTCTATGTCATTGTTACCATGAATTTATACACAAAACTGATGTCCTCTCTCAATGACATACAGATTGCTGTCATCTTGCCTTTCTCCTGTTTAAACTCATCGAGCTGACCCTGGGAGAACTGCAAACTGTTCTTTAGGTCTTGGACATCTCTGGTCAGGTCGTCCATTCTTCTATTAGTTGACTCCACCAGTATTTGGACAAAACACTTGAAGCAATTTAACAACTGCTTATAGAACTCTTTTTGATTGTTTAAAAGATCCTTCACCTGTGATAGAGAGACATCACTGTCAACGGTACTTCCGCCGGCTTTGGTCTTTGTCATGGTAACTAGCAACGTAGGTTATGCTGTTACTCCTCCCAGTTCCAGACAGGGCATGTCGCAGGGAAGTTTGAAAGCAACAACAAACAGCAGGGATCTAGACAGCCAGAAGCCCGGGACAATCCGAGGCCCCAGCCACAATGGCTAACCGTGCGGCAGGCTGCGTTTACACCCTCAAGAAAATCCTGCTAGCTTGATAGACAGCTAGGTTAGCTGCTACGCCAAATAGCTCCTCAGACCCGGCCTTGGTCGGCATTATCACTGGACAGGGAGTAGCAGTCCCAGCAACGGATGCCAACTGCGTCACGGGACACAAACTCAAAAGGTAGCTAGCCACACTAAGAATTAGGGGTATAAATGTAAAAAAGTTTCTTACCTTTTCATCTGGAGAATTCTTCTGGGAACCTTTCTTAATCAATGGGTTCATATTTGAACCTTTCTTATTATAAATGGTTCTTAGGAGAACCTTATGGGGAAAAGGTTCCTTGAGGAACCTTTCAATATGCTTGTGCCCTCTTATCATCTCACTTATAACTACTACTACATACATCAACATTCCATTTCAGGAATGGCCAGTGAGACAGACTGGTAGCTACAAGGAAGGTTTTGCTAGCTTGCAAATTTTAGCTAGCTAGCTAATGTTAGCCTGGATAATCCTCCGTTGACATGGTACGTTAAAATGTTTACCTGTTGTGGCTAGCTAACATTTTTACATGTTGAAGTTGGAAGTTTACATACACCTTAGCCAAATACATTTAAATTCAGTTTTTCACAATTCCTGACATTTAATCCTAGTAAGAATTCCCTGTCTTACGTCAGTTAGGATCACCACTTTATTTTAAGAATTTGCAATATCAGAGTAATAGTAGAGCGAATGATTTATTTCAGCTTTTATTTCTTTCATCACATTCCCAGTGGGTCAGAAGTTTACATACACTCAATTAGTATTTGGTAGCATTGCCTTTAAATTGTTTAACTTGGGTCAAACATTTTGGGTAGCCTTCCACAAGCTTCCCACAATAAGTTGGGTGAATTTTGGACCATTACTCCTGACAGAGCTGGTGTAACTGAGTCAGGTTTGTAGGCCTCCTTGCTCACACACGCTTTTTCAGTTCTGCCCAAATATTTTCTATGGGATTGAGGTCAGTGCTTTGTGATATCCACCCAAATACATTGACTTTGTTGTCCTAAGGCCATTTCCCCACAACTTTGGAAGTATGCTTGGGGTCATTGTCCATTTGGAAGACCCATTTGTGACCAAGCTTTAATAACTTCCTGACTGATGTCTTGAGATGTTTCTTCAATATATCCACATAATTTTCCTCCCTCATGATGCCATCTATTTTGTGAAGTGCACCAGTCCCTCCTGCAGCAAAGCACCTTCACAACATGATGCTGCCACCCCCGTGCTTCATGGTTGGGATGGTGTTCTTCGGCTTGCAAGCCTCCCCCTTTCTCCTCCAAACATAACGATGGTCATTATGGCCAAACAGTTCTATTTTTATTTCATCAGACCAGAGGACATTTCTCCAAAAAGTATGATCTTTGTCCCCATGTGGAGTTTTATGGCAGTTTTGGAGCAGTGGCTTCTTCCTTGCTGAGCGGCCTTTCAGGTTATGTCAATATAGGACTCGTTTTACTGTGGATATAGATACTTTTGTACCTGTTTCCTCCAGCATCTTCACAAGGTCCTTTGCTGTTGTTCTGGGATTGATTTGTACTTTTCACACCATAGTACGTTCATCTCTAGGAGACAGAACGCGTCTCCTTCCTAAGCGGTATGACGGCTGCATGGTCCCATGGTGTTTATACTTGTGTACTATTATTTGTACAGATGAACGTGGTACCTTCAGGCGTTTGGAAATTGCTCCCAAGGATGAACCAGACTTGTGGAGGTCTATAATTTTTCTTCTGAGGTCTTGGCTGATTTCTTTTGATTTTCCCTTGATGTCAAGCAAAGAGGCACTGAGTTTGAAGGTAGGCCTTGAAATACATCCACAGGTACACCTCCAATTGACTAAAATGATGTCAATTAGCCTATCAGAAGCTTTTAAAGCCATGACATTATTTTCTGGAATTTTCCAAGCTGTTTAAAGGCACAGTCAACTTTGTGTATGTAAACTTCTGACCCACTGGAATTGTGATACAGTGAATTATAAGTGAAATAATCTGTCTGTAAACAATTGTTGGAAAAATGACTTGTGTCATGCACAAAGTAGATGTCCTACCCGACTTGCCAAAACTATAGTTTGTTAACAAGAAATGTGTGGAGTGGTTGAAAAACAAGTTTTAATGTCTCCAACCTAAGTGTATGTAAACTTCCAACTTCAACTGTATCTGTTTAGTTAATGACAGTATCTCAAATCAAATTATATTTGTCACATGCTTCCTAAACAACAGGTGTAGACTGACAGTGAAATGCTTACGTCCCTTCCCAACAATGCAGAGAGAACAGTTGTATGTGTATATCTGTGTGTGTGTGTGTGTGTGTGTGTGAGAGAGAGAGAGAGTTTGTGACATTACTGTTCTATATTAATACATTGGAAAGTTTTATTGATGTGAGTTGGTGCCTGTTTGATGACATCTGGTTGACATCAGATTTAATTCATTGATTAATTCAATTAAATCCATTAAAGGGGCAATCTGGGATTGGTACATCTATTTCTGGACTTTTTAATTATTAATATACAGCAATTGATTCTTGAAGAATGTAACTTAAAAAAGCCTCATGAGCAATGGTCTTACCCCACCAGAACCCAAAATATAAGCTTACTCCATTGTCCATGGTCCAGACTTACTATCTGATAATCATGACTTAATATCTCATTATAATGAGTGGGGGGGAGCTTAAGTTACATTTTGTCTTAAGTATCCTGCCATGACAGGATCATTTGACTAGAAAATGTCTGATTCAAAATTATTTTCTTTTTCTTTGAGTACCTCCTACCTACTTCCCCGACCAACCCACTGGGTCACTCAGGTCTTCTTCCACTGCTAGACATCTCATCATACCCAAATCCAAAGTTCACCGTTTTGGCAACAGGGCATTCTCCAGGGCAGCACCCAGACTATGGAACTCCCTGCAACCAATGGTTATGTAATTGGTTTCAACTTACAATATGAACTTTGACTATTGCATACTTTGCTGTCACACCTTGCTTGAAAATACATTTTTATTCTGGTGTGGAGTAGGGTAAATAATGTATGTACATGAATCACATTTTTTTGGCATCAAAGTAACGCCATGACCACTTCAAGGTCATAGGCTTTCATAATACAAATCTATAGAATATATGGATAATATCCATTTGTAACAACAACAATTAAAAAAAAAATGTTTTCTCCAAAGTATGGTCTTGTTGTTGTGTTTTGGATGTATTGTTTTAATGGTTATTATTGTTATTGTTAAAAAAATATATTGGCCTAATTAAAGTGTAAATAACATATGTATATTTTTTTCCAAATAAATCCTCTTAAGTTAACCAAGGAGATATGGGTCATTATATGGATTATTATTATTAATATCATCATTATTTTTATTATTATAATTTATACGAATTATTAATAATAAAAAGGTACAAAAATGAACCCATACCTCCATAAAAGGTTCCTCGAAGAACCCAACATTTCAAAAAGGTTCCCCCACAGTGGCAACTCGAAAATATTGTATATATCTAGAGCCTATCAAACCAATAGCGCAGCATCATGTCCTCAGTCAGGATATTTTCTTAGGACAGGTTAAGGCTTTACGCACGAGTGTGTGTGTGTTTGCATCACTATAGATTATATATAATGATATGATTACAGTAAATTTTATTCCTATTACCTTTCTCAAACCCATGCACTTTAAAATAAGCCTAAATAATATTTAATCCGAAAAGTAATGACAAGCATGTGTATATGCTGCATGGATGTAGGCTATTTAGTATAGTGTATATGTAGCCTGTGTATGGCTATTGCGTGTAGGCTATTCATTAGAATAAATAAAACAAACAAACAAAACATTAAAAAAATATATAAGATCTTCATATTTTTGTGACAATGGAATGGACCGATTTAATCTTCGATATTAACATTTTTAAAGGTTCCTTCTGATTTCACCCAGGCACCCTAAATACAATATCTTACGCGGTTACTTGCTTTAAAAACATCTGCTAACAATTCTTAAAAATTGAATGATAATATTTCCTAAAGGAACCACGCGCGTAATGATGAATACGTTATAAGAAAAACTACAGGTTAAAGGAGCTTTATCAACCCATGCATAGACACTTAGGCTATGCTCCGCGTATTCAAGTCTCAAAGTTGTTCAAATTCGCAAAGTACTAAGCGAGACTGTGATTGAATTCACCATTCATCTCCTCACCTTTCACGGGTGACAAAGATGAGAGTGTCCCCACGGTGACAGCAAAAATGTCTCGCGGTAAAGAAAGGGGTTTTCAGTTCGCTTGTCGCCTGCGCAGCGGGGGACAATATTGTTCACAGGCCAGCGTTATCCAAGTAGTATATGCGTGACATCGTCTCCTCGAATGCTCGGAAACGCTCATAATTTGCTACAGTCACCCTCAAGCGAATCCAGGAGAGGTACCGCAGGACTGTTTCCGTGCAATGGACATGCCATGCCGAGAAAAATGGTAATAGTAATTTATGCAACATTTGTCCGTCTAAGAATAGTGAAATGCCAGAATATGTAGCGTGGTAAAATGATCTACTACTTTTTAAAGGAGATTTACAACACATTTTATTTCCATTTTATTTTAAAGGGGAAGAGCATACTTTTCGTTTTTTGGGAATCGAAGCATTATGTTATTTAAATAAAATAACTATCCTAATGAATTGGCCTACTATAAATTATCATTATTATTCGTATTATTATTATCTTCCTTTATAATCTTTACATTAGGTTGGTAATAATAGAAACTATTAGGACATCAGGAAGATAGTTTTCCCAAAGCACTTGTTAATAATATTATTGATAGGGGTAATCAACAAGGATAATCACATGATATGGCACTCTGTCGAGTCGTCATATTTAGCTTGTCTGCGCCTACATTAATTCAAAAGACCTAATATAAAATATCTTCACATGCACTCTCTCGCTCTCATTCACACACACACACACACACACACACACACACACACACACACATCTTAAAGTTGGTCATACATGATCGATCCTACAAGCAGCACATGACCTCTAGACGACATGAAAATACATAATTTTAGGATGAGAACTGCCGAATCTGTCGCCCCCGCCCTTAATGTCTTGCTCCCTATCCTCTGTAAGTGTTAGATAAAACTGCTTAGCTCGTTGGATTTACAACATTCCATCCTTCAATCAACGACATCTCAATTACCCGAGGTATTGGTGTGAAATTGAATTATTGCCCGTTATTTCTCTCACACCATTAAACAAAAAGCCTACTAATAAAATCATTTGCAAATCATTGGCCCGGTTAATATGATATAGGACATGCAAATTAATGATTTAACCAACGAGAATCATGAAATGTGGTTTTGATCGTTCCCCATCCTTCTTAACACGCTTGATAAAGTGCGCTTGTTGATTGTGAACTAGCTAAATAGATTCTTAATTCAATGTTTAAAAAGCGCATAGCAAGCAATAGTTGCAGCAGAAATCCTTTAGCGACACTGGATAAAAAACGAGTCGAAGATGCTAATGATTATGTAAATGAGGTCATCAGAATGCTGTCACCCATAATTCCCTATAATCCAAAAACAAATTGCTTAATTGATGAAAACACTTCACCTCCTAATCTTTCAATGACGGGATCAAGGTAGTCCAGGTATAGTAGTAGTAGTAATAATAATAATAATAATAATACTGCAGTATAGCATTATGATAGATAGATAGATAGATAGATAGATAGATAGATAGATAGATAGATAGATAGACAGACAGACAGACAGACAGACAGACAGACAGACAGACAGACAGACAGACAGACAGACAGACAGACAGACAGACAGACAGACAGACAGACAGACAGACAGACAGACAGACAGACAGACAGACAGACAGACAGACAGACAGACAGACAGACAGACAGACAGATGGCAGTATGCATTATATACTTGTATAAAGGCATTTGCTATGTCATGACTATGTTCTCTACTATCGTTGGTGTTCTGTAATCGATAACAACAATTAGACACATCTTTTCCAAAACGTTAATGGAATTTGCAGTGTCATGAATTTGTTGTCATGAATTCAAATTTCACCTATTTTTTTTCCATTTTGACTAACCTTTGCAATTAACAGTCATATGGAGAATTTCATGACATGCACTTTCTTGTCAGGAGACACGATTGACTAAATCCCGTTTTTCAAGGTTTCATTTTACAAAATCAATGAGTCCTTTTATATGAATCCTATATTCATATATTTCCTAGCATTGTTTGTCACAGGCAAGAAAGGAACAATTTAACTGAGGAAAGGAATGCAGAAGTGCTGTTTTTGACACTTAGACCTGTTTAATAGATTCTCAACTGACACAATATTGGAATACCATGCACTGAAAACAGTTGAAACTATCAACTTCACTATTTACTAAAAACAATAGCTACACAATACAATGTATGATCTACAAATCATCTGTATGTAAATGTTGTCATCCTACTGTACATACTAGACCTATCATATATGGTAATACCACATAATAATTGAAAAATGCCACATTGCGTTTCAATCTCCATGAAGTCTAGAATTACAGGCATTTCACAAACAAAAGTATAACATTATGCTATTAATAGGCCAAATGTCTTTCTGAAAATGTTGCCTCTGCTATTACATTTTAGCCATTTAGCAGATGCTGGTAATCAGAGTGATTTACAGGAGCAATTCGGGTTATTAAGTGCCTTGCTAATGGGCACACTGACAGATTTTTCACCTAGTCAGCTCAAGGATTCGAACCAGCAACCTTTCGGTTACTGGCCCAAAGCTCTTAACCTTTAGGCTAGCTGCCATGCCACTAGCTCCCTACTAGCTCCATTTCAACCCAGAAACTAAAGCAATTCCCCAAATGAAAGGTGCAAATATGTATCTAAATGAGGATGATAATCTAGATAAGTTTATATGAATCATCAGTGATCAAGTCAAAAAACAACAACAACTTTGACCTAAGTAGTAATTATGGAGTCACATTGTTTCCAATTATTTCGATATAAAGAAAAACTCAGGGAGTTGTTTTTGTGCCACATTGTGATATCAGCGTTCTAATCCTGTCTTGACATTCTAGTGTCACACTGTAGATCTTCATCAGCCTCCCCTTTGACAAACCCAAACCCCCATTTTGGTTTGTTCCATCCTTCCTTAGATCTGAGCAAAAGGAGATAGACTGGAGAAAATCTAAACTACAAAACGTCTGTAAATGAGGGGCTGTCGGCTATGGAAGGCAACACTCTCCTGTCCCCCAGATCACAACGCAGCAGACTTGGCTCCAACATAATCTCACAAGACTCAACAGTCTGCAGCCCACGTTTATCCACAGGGGGTTGAGCTACCCAACCTCAGCCTCATCGTCAACCCCTGTCTCAACCCCCCCCCCCCCCCCTTTCCTGAAAAGAGAACTCTCCCTCACAGTGACGCTGTGCTGACTCCAGCTACCTAATCCTTTAAATTTGGGGCAAAGCCCGAAATGATGAGGAGCCGGGCTTTGCCACAGGTGATGTCCTCTGCCTCTCTGTGTTTCCCCGTTGCAAGGGAGATCTTGGGTAAAGTCGCAGGAGATCCTCTCCATGTCTAATGGAGGCTAAATGGGGCAAGAATCAAAGCCCACACAAAGGGGGCCGTGGATGGAGCAGGAATTCCCACAAACCAAGCAAGCCGTAAAAGGGTCTTCTTCTTCTTCTTCTTGCACCAAAAGGCTAAATGGTGAGTGTTGGAAGTGTAGGTTGTAGAAAAGTTGAAGTCCCTTTAAGCAGTGCATGAAGGGTCCTCGAGGTGAATGGACTCCCTGACCAATCAGACATATTCATAGCAGTGAGAAAATAATAGCAATAGACACTCAAAACCTCCAAGGGCTGCCACTAGAGTTGTGCACCCCTGCTACATCCATCTGGCAACTCACTGTCTTGTTCTCTGAGGCCGGTATTCTATTGAAGAAGTGGCATTCAGAGGTGTACTGTTGAGGGAGTTGACTCATGTTATGCAAATTGACAGTTAAATGCTGACTTGGGAAATAACACTAGGGCTTAATTCCTCAGATTTTTCAGCGGTTAAAAATCTTACTATCCTGTAATAATTAAAAAAATATATATAAACATCAAGATTTAACTGACGTGTGCGTATTTGCCTATGTTTTGCCAAGACTTACGATTACATTTCCTGTCCAACACATTCACATAGAGGACACAAGGCTGTCCACATGCTTACACACACACACACACACACACACACACACACACACCACACACACACACACACACACACACACACACACACACACACACACACACACACACACACACACACACACACACACACACACACACACACACACACACACACACACCTCTCAGCGAGGAGGTCACCTGAGACAGCGGCACCACACAGTCGGATCCCATCCCGGCAGGAGATACAGTATATTTAATTTAATACTATTGATTTTGACACTTTCAATTATGGCTCCGGCGTTTATGGGCCTTGGATCTACTGATCTGTGATGAAGGCCCTATCAGTGTGGGACCACATGGACGGGAGGGCTCTTTGTCTCCCTTTTGGGCAGACACTGTCTGCCACCGCTGCTGACGTATTGCCCCAGCCCCTCTCCTGCTCCCCATAATTAATTTCTCATTAGACAGCTCTTTATTGTTTAATTTGTGCCGTTCGTTATCAAATTGGGCAGATTAATTGCTACAGAATTTAGAGGGGGGTGAACAATACCCACTTTTAATTGCCTTGGGGTTTTATGACACCCTATAGCCTTCATTTGCCCATCCCAGACATATAACTCCCTAAGTATTTTCCCCTGACTTTCTGAAGAATGAACTGGAGGGGTAAATTCTTTGTGAAGATCAAGGTGCCATCAAAGAAGCTTGTTAAAGGGCTTCTCATTAAAGGGTTTCTCAGTGATATATTTCCACTTCCCGTCCTAATTGCAAAAGTCAGCCTTACAAATTAATGTGTTTATTTATGGCTGTGGCCTTTTGCTTGTATTGTGTGTTGTTGTGTTGTGTTGTGTGTGTGTGTTGTTGTGTTTTGTCGTGTGTGGGCCCGTTGTGCCGGGTGGTCGGCAATGAGACTGGCTCACTGTAGATATAACCAGGAGGCAGGCTTTAAAATGGCAGTAATATGAACTCAGGTTATTCATTGAGATTATTATTTGGAGGCTTGTGTGTGCTTGTGTATTAGATTATTAGGCTCCATTTACATAGGCAGCCCAATTCGGATATTTTTTCCACTAATTGGTCTTTTGACCAATCACATCAGATCTTTTCACATCAGCTCTTTTTTTTAGAGCTGATCTGATTGGTCCAAAAAAATTATCTGAATTAGATTGCCTGTGTAAACGCAGCCTTAGACTCTATTTTGTAAGTGTTTGCATGTGTATCTTATTCTAACAAAATTACATGTTGGGGAAATCGGTGTGATGTAAATATGGGAAAACTCAGTTGAAGGAGTTTTCCCTCTTTATTATATAGTATGCATAAAAAGTCACCCAGTCAAGAGGGTAGCCAAGATGAGCCAAAGACATTGACAATGTTTCATCACTTTCCTTTGGCAGATAATATATTTTCCCCTACACAATCCCCAAGGAAGCGCACATACTGCATTGTTTGGGATAGAGCACAAATAAACAGAAGTGAGATAGATACTGTAGTGTACATTATACAAGACATTGCATGAAGTTTGAAATGTTTCCAAAGTGTCCTTTGTGTTTGTATTGAAAAGAGGTTGACAATGACAAGACATACTGATTTGGTTTTCCACAGGTGTGGTCAAGTTCACATCAAGTGCATTCAATTCAATTAATTTAATGACCCTAATGCCAAATCATGGCAGACTTAATTTAATGTATTAGAATTCTGATTCATTCCCTCAATTGACTGGAATTGAAGTATAATTGACTCTGGTAGGACCTCAGGTGAACTGCTATAGCCTTCCAGTTCAATTCAGAACTGTTGATCATGTTTACAGCGCATATTTAATTAGTGAGTGAAACACTAGTGGCTTTTAACACTTAATAACAGGACACTTTTCTTCGCTTTGCTCAGGCACCTTGTTAACTCTTTCTAAGCAAAGCTTAAGTGAAAACAGATAGGAATACTTCCAACCACCACTTATGAGGGGTCACGTTTCGTTGAGCTGAATTACAAAGTACAGAATACTTGGTTTCAAAAGTGTAGGAGCTTGAAACAATAATTGTTTAGTCATGCCTTGGTGGTTGTGTAAATTATAAATGTTAGTCATTCAGAATCAAATCATAGTCACCCAGTGTCTTCTATGGAAACAATGAATATATTAACAGCCAATGAGCAAAGAGTTCATGGAAAGAGTTGAATGGTCAACAATTTTCTACAGTATTGCTGTTGACAAATGTAACTAAATGGAAAGTGTATAAAAACAAAATCAACTCTCATGTTGATCATGTTTTATCATGTTTCAATGACATCATCATTTAATGAGAGCATTGATGTCAAAAGTAAGATAATTGCAGCTGGTGCCGTGCCCCGATACACCTTAGCAATTACCACATCATTCAACGATTATGGTTCATTATCGTTGTCAGCAGCCAGTAACCCAAACAATGGAGTCAAGCAGAAACCTATGAGCTAATTGCTTACAGACACAAGTAGATCTGGAGCCGAGGAGGGGCCACAGACTTTGTTGTGATAAAGTGCAGTGTAAATGGGAGGTTGAGTTAGGCAAATATGAGTCATTAATTTCTCATGAGTGGCAGATGGACATAGTCAGACGTACAGCTACACCACCAAACATTGTGAACCATGCAACTCTAGAAAGGAGATGAAAAACTGAACCCTTAGCTTTAGTAAAACATACTAAATGAACCATTAGCTACAGTAGAACATACTAAATGAACCACTAGCTATAGCAGAACATACTAAATGAACCATCAGCTATAGTAGAACATACTAAATGAACCATCAGCTACAGTAGAACATACTAAATGAACCATTAGCTACAGTAGAACATACTAAATGAACCACTAGCTATAGCAGAACATACTAAATGAACCATTAGCTACAGTAGAACATACTAAATGAACCACTAGCTATAGCAGAACATACTAAATGAACCATTAGCTACAGTAGAACATACTAAATGAACCACTAGCTATAATAGAACATACTAAATGAACCACCAGCTATAATAGAACATACTAAATGAACCACCAGCTATAGTAGAACATACTAAATGAACCACCAGCTATAATAGAACATACTAAATGAACCACCAGCTATAATAGAACATACTAAATGAACCACCAGCTATAATAGAACATACTAAATGAACCACCAGCTATAATAGAACATACTAAATGAACCACCAGCTATAATAGAACATACTAAATGAACCACCAGCTATAATAGAACATACTAAATGAACCACCAGCTATAGCAGAACATACTAAATGAACCACCAGCTATAATAGAACATAGTAAATGAACCACCAGCTATAATAGAACATACTAAATGAACCACCAGCCATAATAGAACATACTAAATGAACCACCAGCCATAATAGAACATACTAAATGAACCACCAGCTATAATAGAACATACTAAATGAACCACCAGCTATAATAGAACATACTAAATGAACCACCAGCTATAATAGAACATAGTAAATGAACCACCAGCTATAATAGAACATACTAAATGAACCACCAGCCATAATAGAACATACTAAATGAACCACCAGCCATAATAGAACATACTAAATGAACCACCAGCTATAATAGAACATACTAAATGAACCACCAGCTATAATAGAACATACTAAATGAACCACCAGCTATAATAGAACATACTAAATGAACCACCAGCTATAATAGAACATACTAAATGAACCACCAGCCATAATAGAACATACTAAATGAACCACCAGCTATAATAGAACATACTAAATGAACCACCAGCTATAATAGAACATACTAAATGAACCACCAGCTATAATAGAACATACTAAATGAACCACCAGCTATAATAGAACATACTAAATGAACCACCAGCTATAATAGAACATACTAAATGAACCACCAGCTATAATAGAACATACTAAATGAACCACCAGCTATAATAGAACATACTAAATGAACCACCAGCTATAATAGAACATACTAAATGAACCACCAGCTATAATAGAACATACTAAATGAACCACCAGCTATAATAGAACATACTAAATGAACCACCAGCTATAATAGAACATACTAAATGAACCACCAGCTATAATAGAACATACTAAATGAACCACCAGCTATAATAGAACATACTAAATGAACCACCAGCTATAATAGAACATACTAAATGAACCACCAGCTATAATAGAACATACTAAATGAACCACCAGCTATAATAGAACATACTAAATGAACCACCAGCTATAATAGAACATACTAAATGAACCACCAGCTATAATAGAACATACTAAATGAACCACCAGCTATAATAGAACATACTAAATGAACCACCAGCTATAATAGAACATACTAAATGAACCACCAGCTATAATAGAACATACTAAATGAACCACCAGCAATAGTAGAACATACTAAATGAGCCACCAGCTACAATAGAACATAGTAAATGTGAGTGTAGGCCCTTCTTTATAGGGACATCAAACTATTTTTCCACAAAAGTAATCCTACTAAAATGACCGACAACAGACCGCACGGAAATAAATCTGGTTATAGAGTTTAGTGATAAGGGAAAAATAACATTCCTCCTTCGAGCAAGACACATTTGAATTTATATGCAATGCAATCAGTTTGATCTGAAGGATAAAATTATATTTGACTTGTCCCAGTATAGCCCTGTGACCAGCTCTGATTGAGAGCCAGGCTCTGTAGTCCATCACAGGCTCTTTAAAGTGCCTAGTAGTACTGTTCAACCACCCTGAGCCTACGCTATCCCACTTGTCCTCCTTGCACCGTCACAGAAACCATATAAGGCTGCAGGATTCCTCTGGAGCTCTGGAATAGATGGGCTTACTTGCATACTTTGTGTATCTCTGCATCATCCCCTCATTTAAAAAATCTGATTATTAGAATTTGTTGAAGATGAGGATCCGCTGCTCAAAAAAACGTATGCACGCTAGATCAAATGTTTAGGCTTCTACAAGGAAAGGGCAACTGTTTTGTAGTTGGGTTTATGATTTTGGCTGAGTTCATTCAAGGAGATTATAAAAGTTATTCCAACACTTTCCACGTCTCTGTCATTCAGTTCGATAATGCATTACAAAAGACTGATGGTCCAAAGGCCCGTTTTTACAAAACATCTCAGAGTAGAAGTGCTGATTCAGGACCAGTTTTTCCTTTTAAATCATAAAGAATTAAAGGGGGTACCTGATCCTAGATCAACACTGAGACACTTGGTGAATGGGCCCAGGCCTAGCAGCCCTAGTTCCAAGAGGCTGTTCAAAGACAAAATATACTATTCGAATACACTGGTACTGGTAGTTGTGTGTCAATGTGAGCTATTATATCAGAGGGTTTATTTGTTTATTTGTGCAGTAATAATATCAAGATCATTTACATTTCAGTGTTGCCATGACACTGTTATTAGAAATATATAACTTTTGACCTTTTTGGATATTACTACACATGACTCAGGTTGAAATAATTGTAACTTGAGTTAAAAGTATCTGCAGCAACAGTAGTAATGCCCCAGAACATTTCCATCGGCCTCCCTCTTTCTGCTTGAGTCATACAACACAAGTATTCTCCCTCAAAGACCAGTCTCAATCTTTCTTACACCACCCCTACACACACACACACACACACACACACACACACACACACACACACACACACACACACACACACACACACACACACACACACACACACACACACACACACACACACACACACACACACACACACACACATACAGGCTTACACAGGGGCCCCATCATGAAATGGGGTGCGTGGCTAATTATAGCCATGCCAGTTTGCAATGGAAGGCGAGCTTCTCGCTGTGTGGTGGAGCCACGGAGGCTGCACAAACATCTCCTCAGAGACCCCGCTCTTGTTTAATGAAACATCGGCAGGGGCCTCACAGGGGCCCTGCAGGACGGGACGCACACACAGAGGCAGCTAAAACCCAGTCTGACGGACAGTGTCAGAGAGGCCATGACAATTATGTTCTCAGCAACAATATACCCCCCCCCCCCCTCCCCTCCCCCAACCCTAAGCCTCTCAACCCCAGACAAAGAATAACATGGGAAAGATATGCTTACTAATCCCCCCCAAGCCAAACATGAAAAGTGTATGGATTTATTTGCTTAGTCATCGAGTAGGTGTTTCAGATTGAAGTGGTGGTGGTGGGAGGAGGGTGGTGGGTGGTGGGGCTGCTTAATGAGGGCTCACAGATCTCAGCTGTTTATGTTTGCTGTGATTGAATCGCGTGAGGGAGGCCCGACATCGGCTTCAATGCCACTGCTCATTCGGACTTGTTATTGTGGGAGTAGCTAGCTAGCGACTTTTAATGGCCGGACAATTTGTAGATGGGACCAAGCTTGGGTGTGAATGTATTTAAAGAACATGCTCTCTTCTGCTACTTAATTCTTATAGGCATCCCTTTGCGTAATGCTTGATCCACTTCAGTGTCCTGAGAGCTGAAAGTTAGACAGCCCTGTGCTTCCAGACATCTTAGAATGCAGAACTGCCTGGAATGCATTGGAAAACCATGAATTGCATGCGTTAGTTACCATTGCCCTGTTTGAATACTTCATCCTTCTTTCTTTGAAAATGCAACCTTCTAGCCTTGCTTCTTTTTAAAATGGTAACATTAGAATAAGTGAAAAATAGCTACATTTAACCATTATAGCTATGTCACCTTAGCTGACATTAGTTTATCTGAAATGTTCCATCAAAGTCTTTAACGAGGTCATGAGAAGGGCAAGAAAATCTTCCAAAAGGACTAATTCGAGGCAGAAAGGAGTTGGCGCACTCAACAAATACAGTCAGAAATTGATTTATTTTAGCTCACTTTAATCCAATGTACAAGATGAGAACAGGTGACTGACGTTTTGCCATCAAGCTGACGTCTTCCTCAGAGTGACGTGACCATTGCACTTAACTCCTATTTATAGCCTAGTGGACCATTGAGACACAACAATGGAAGAAACAAGGTCCTCAGTCTCCCTACTGCTAGTACAGGGATCACATGCCTCTCCTCTGATTTGCTCTGTAGAGATGCTACTGCCTCTACTTCTGCCTGAGTGAGAATGTGATGGAGAGCTCTGCTGATGGTCTTATACAACGAGCTGGCAAAGGTATGTCGTTCTACAGACAGAGAGCGATGGTCTCTCATTAGTCAACTACTGTAATGGTGTTACACGTACATAACACCTGTGTAACAGAATGAATGGGGAGCAGAGGACAGGAGAAGAATAAAGAATGGAAGGATAGCTTTCTATTCATCGCAGCAAGAAGAAGCTTGGAGAATAGCGATCTATATTAATCTATGGGTGTGAATGTGTTCAAAGAAATGTGAAGCTTATGGTATTGTCTACGATGAAACAATCAATCATTCTCTGTCAAATCATCTTTGGATGTGGTCCCACTTCATTCAAGTGGCACGAGTATTATAACTGTGTACAACGAGTTCTCAGTATTATAACTGTGTACAATGAGTTCTCAGTATTATGACTGTGTACAACGAGTTCTCAGTATTATAACTGTGTACAACGAGTTCTTAGTATTATGACTGTGTACAACGAGTGCTCAGTATTATAACTGTGTACAATGAGTTCTCAGTACGACAAGACACAAACAAAATGGTGTCCCCCTTTTTAGGAAAGAAGTGTAGATACAATGCCCCCCAATGCACCCATCCTCTTCCTCCTCCTCCTCCTCCTCCTCCTCCTTACCTTCATTCTGTGCTTCTCAACGCAGCAGGGATTGTCACTCAGCCGACAATGGTGTCTGAATGGACTCCCCCGACAATGCCAAATATAAGGCCTGCAAATGAACCAGTGAGGTGGGGACTCGTGATTACGTCTTTATTTGCCCTAACGGGATTAGCACGCCTGTAAAAGGGACAGCACACAAAGTTACACGATTAAGGACGGTGTCGGTTTCTCGGCCATGGTGACAAAAAGAGCACCCACCAGCAGGCTTCCCCTCGGGCCGTGGATGGGAAGCTCTGTGGAATTTTGCCTGGAGGCCCCAAGATCACCTCAATCACCTCCTCTACGTCTTTGCTGTGACCAGAAATCCATCACCTTACCATACCATGTGACCACCTTACCACCTTAGTTGCCTATTTCCAACCCCTGTAACTCACAGCTCATTGTGCACAAGAAACACAATTAAATTCAGCTAAAAGGGACCACTATCTCCTCAGCTGTGGTCTTAATAGGCTTAAGGAGGGAAAATAAATCTAATTGCGTGTTATTGGCCTGAAGTTAATCCTGTCGCTTTGACAGCTCAATGAGATTTCGTGTGGATGAGGCGTGCTTCTTGTTTCTGGCACTGAACTGCTGCAGGTGGAGAGGTGCTTATAACAAAGCCAAGGGGCTGAAAATGCACTACGAACCCCTTCTAAGTGGTTTGGAACTCTTAATAAGTGCACTTTTGTGGTGAGAATTCACGCCTCTACACTTTCAAACTTCAGCTTGGTTGTATCGTCAACCCATACATTTTGGGGGAGGAAATATTAAGAAAGCCTGGAAATGTGATTCATTGGCGTTCGAAGGAAGGAGAGGTGTTTGGAATTAATCGTTTCAGTGCACTGTTTTGAGTCGTATTAGATGGGACTAATCGACAATTACGCTGTCTGCCTTTGCCACACAATCTTATTTCTACTGGTTCTTTTAAATGAACCCAACCAATATAAAACACTTTGCTTGTTATTTGGGTTTGGAAATGGTTTCCAGTCCCTGAGCTATAGCCTATGATCAGATTGTACTTTACTTTGGTTCCATCATAATTGGAGCCCCACTTTTGCCCTTTTGTACACATTATTAAGTTGTTAAATCTATCAAGTTAGAGGTTGGGCATTTAAACCACATAGCCACATGCATTGCTAATCCCTTTTCTGTTATTTCAACTCGAGGAGATTTGGCCCCTCTCAAGGATTTCTCCAAAGGCACAATACCTCTCAGCTGTGCATGTGGTCATGAATGCGCTAGTGAAGACAGATAAATAGCGCATGGTGTAAATAGGACCCACTACAAAGTGGATGGAAACAGTTTTCTAACTTATTTACTTTAGAACGATCAGGGAAACCACCTGTTTACTTCCCACCCCTCTCTTTCTGGAGATATAACAGTCTGTCTTTAATTTAGCGAGTACTTAAACAACTCACTTTTCGGGAATAAGTACTAATGGTTTCCCCTTGGCTGTGTGGCCCCCGGCCTGTGGAATCTTAACCATTGTGGTGGCAGCTCTAACTACATGCAAATAGCACACAGACAAGATGGTTAACCTCAGACGACACTAGATTCGGCTCTTTGCACGAAGATCGCCTAGCTATGTTGGTTACAACCCGCTGATTTACTCTCCCATCACTAGGTAATCCAATGAAGATGGATGAAGCCCTTACTGGAATGGCAACAAATGATGCTCAAGTGAAATGGAATGATGCTCTGGAGTTAACGTAATTTAAAACCTCAGTTCACAGACATTTTGGAAAAACATGATTTTTGATGTCATTTAGAAAATTACATGCTGGAAAAATATGGTTCATAGTGTTGTAACCCCAACAAGAAGTAGACTTCACTGGACTTTTAGACATGGCAGTACCAAACATCTGAGCTAAGGCTGTGTGGTAAAGATACAACTGATACATGAATAGGAAACGGATTCGCTGTGTGTGGGTCGTTGAGTTCCGAAATAATCAGTTAGGGTTGTTTATAAACAATAGGAAACTCTCTGAGAACCCCTTTCAAGTCTTTGATCACCTGTATAGTTATCTGCACCGCTATAGACAAGACCCTTCTGTGTAACGTTTAGATAGCGCCCTCCTGCGCTAGCAGGATGTGGTCATCCATTATGTGATCATGCATGCAATCAATGAGCAATTTAGAAAGAGGGACTTTGAAGTTGTGTTGCCAGTGAATCCACAGAGCATGTATGAAACCAGGGATCTTCCTCGATGACACTGATAAAAGCTGAAACAGCGCCTCTCATAAAATACCGAAGCAAACTGTGTGCTCCACAGCCTTCCCTATCCAGGCCAAGGTCTCCGATCAGAGTGAAATACCAGAGGGAGTTAAGGTGGCTGGTTTTCTCTCCTCTCTCTCTTGAATCTGTGCATGGGTTTGAAATGTAGTCTTAATATTAGTATCAAGTCATTTAGCTTTTGTTCCTAATTTTGAACAAGGGACTGTCGAAAAGGACTGTGTTAAAAAAGCCATATAATAACAATATTGGGCCCGAATTTGCTCAATTACGGATAAACTGAAATTGCAGTGTTTTCACTCAGAATGTTGATGTCACGTCCTGACCATAGTAAGTTGTTATTTTCTGTAGTAGAGTGGTCAGGGCGTGACAGGGGGTGTTTTGGGTGGTTGTTCTATGTTTTCTATTTCAATGTTTAAGTTCTAGTTTTTCTATTTCTATGTTGGGATTGTTTGGGTTGATCTCTAATTGGAGGCAGCTGATGCTCGTTGCCTCTGATTAGAGATCATATTTAAGTGGGTTTTTTTTCTCTTCCTGTTTTGTGGGTTATTATCTTTTGAGTAGTGTGTTGTTCTCTTGTCACGTCCTGACCAGTAAAGGGGTTATTTGTATTGTAGTTTGGTCAGGACGTGGCAGGGGGTGTTTGTTTTATGTGGTTCGGGGTTTGTTGGGCTGTTATTTTGTAAGAGGGGTGTTTGTTTAGAGTGTTCCGGGGTTTTTGGTCTATGTTCTAGGTTAGTGTTTTTCTATGTTCAGTCTAGTTTTCTACTTCTATGTTTAGGGTTTGTTGATTGACCTTCAATTGGAGGCAGCTGTTCCTCGTTGCCTCTGATTGAAGGTCCTATGTATAGGGGTGTTTGTGCTATGGGGGTTTGTGGGTAGTTGTCTCCTGTTTTGTGTCTGTGCACCTGACAGGACTGTTTAGTGTCGTTCGTTGTTTTGTATACGTGATTTGTTTGTTTTTCCTTCTTTTGATTTAATAAAGAAGATAATAAAGAAGATGAGTATACATGTTCCCGCTGCACCTTGGTCTAATCCTTATGACGCCCGTTACACCTCTCTGTGTCACGGTTTGTTGTTTTTGCGTTTTCAAGTATTTAAGTGTATTACATTCAGTTTCACGTTTAATAAACTTGTGGAACTACGAACACGCTGCATTTTGGTCCGATCATTCAAACAGCCGTGACAGTTGATGCTGTATTGGATGTATTAAAGGTGCTGATATTTTTTATGGGCTTGACGTCTCTGATTGCTTTTGCTGTTTGAGTCACAGATAATGATGTTTACCTTTTGTAGTGCTGTAACGTTTTGAATCCCAGCCAAACATATGCTACTGGGAAACAACCTATCACTATAAGATTTAGCCATTCTTTGCAAGTGTACCACATAAGCCTTGATACTATATGTGACAGGTCTTCCCTGTGGCTCAGTTGGTAGAGCATGGTGTTTGCAATGCCAGCATGGTGTGTGCAACGCCAGGGTTGTGGGTTCAATTCCCACGGGGGGCCAGTACAAAAAAAAAAAAAATTTATGCATTCACTACTGTAAGTCGCTCTGGATAAGAGCGTCTGCTAAATGACTAAAAATGAAAAAATGTAAAGGTATAAAGACCAAGATCTGCAAGCACAGGGGTAATAATAAGGTATTAATAAGTTATCTTTGTATTAACTGTCTCAAACTCATATCCCACTTCCACACATTCGGAAGTAAAGTCTTTCCACACACCTGGAAATAAAGTATTTTCAGACACCTGGAAGATATGTCCTTTCACACACAATTTAATAGAAAGTTAACATCCATATGCATCACACCAAGTATACTTTCCTTTTTTTAAGTGGTGTTTGCCTGTTGCAACATCACTCATCAGGAACCATTCTATATTCTCATAAGACTAGGTCATGCATTGATGTCAATAGAAGATTTATGCTAAAGTATTACAAGTTAAGAGTCAACCATAGAATACAGATATGAGTTATGATATGAGTGAAATATTAGAAATGTGTGGTGGATTTCCGATGTGGGGGAATGATGGATCTCTCGTGGGGGGGGGGGGGGGGGTCTCCCATGTGGGGAGGAATGGTGGATATCCCATGTGGGGGGGAATGGTGGATCTTCCACGTGGGGGATGGTGGAGCGTGACATTGCTGGGATAGTTTAGAAGCCCAATGTGTCAGCTAGGGAAAGCGCCTGGGGCCAAACTCACAGCTCATTGAAGGTTTGGAGTAAAGAAGGCCACATTACCCACAAATCCATTGGAAGCCCCAAACATGGATAATTACAACTTTCATCAATTTAGTCTGTCAGGGAGACTCTTTTCTTTGCCTTTATTTCTGTAACAAATTCTCTCCTCCATGCCCAGACCTGAAAATGAGAGAGAGTGAGAGTGTGTCTGTGTGAAAGAGCAGGATCCCCTTTTGGTATCTAACTGATAACAATGACTATCTTCTAGCCGGAGCACCCATTGCTGTGACTTGATATGATTTTTATCAGATGCTGAAATGCTACATTACCAAGTGAGCAGTAAATTATGTCTAAACCAATTACAACAGGACCCCAAGCGAGTTATCGGCCACACCAGGCCAAGAGGGAGGGTAAGGGGAGGTAGGAGGGGAGGAGAGGAGTGAGAGAGGGGCACAGAAGGAGGGGTTACCGTTTGTCTTGATTAGGAGCGTCTGGGGGCGCATGAGAGTCTGGCGATAAGGGCTTCAGTGCGTGTGTGCCCATGCACGTGCGTGTGTAAATGGGATGATGCAGAGAGTGGGGGAGTGGGGGACAAAGTGACTATTGATGCTAATAGATTTATATATATTTAGTGTGTGTGTTTGTCAGGGGTAGGGTTGCAAAGTGAGGGTATATTACTGGAAAGTTCAAAGTTTATCAGTAAACTACAAGCATTTTGGTAACTTTCAAGGACTATATGGAATTTTATTCGATGATGTCTAGTGGCCTTTTTGGGTAATTCAGATTATCATGTGTCTGTAATTATCTCTAGATTATACTTTTTTTTTGTTGAATGGCAATGCTGCAAAACATTATCCTAAATAGAAACAATAAACTTAGTGAATACCAATTATGTTTAATATGAGAGTTTTAGCATTAAATATTAGATTTATTTTACAATATTTCTTTGTAGTAAATTTATTGAGGCCAAACTGGCGGCATTAGTGAGAAAATACAATCGCTGGAAGAGTTGCAGAGTTAATTGAAAATAATACCATTGTTGATTAGATGTTTTTTTTCATTAATTAGGCTATTTTGTCTTGAACCACATTAAATATTTAATCTATTTTTCATAGCTGTCTATTTACCACCACAAACCGATGGTCGCACTAAGACTGCACTCAACGAACTGTATAGGGCCATAAGCAAACAAGAAAATGCTCACCTAGAGGCGGTGCTCCTAGTGGCCTGTGATTTTAAGTCAGGGAAACTGAAAACCCTTTTACCTCATTTCTACCAGCATGTCACCTGTGCAACTAAAAGCAAAACAACTTTAGATCACCTTTACTCCACACAAAATCAATACCATAAAGATTGATTTTAAACAGCGTTTGACATGCTTCTAAGTACGGTAATGGAACATTTTGACTTTTCGTCTCTCGTTCCGCGCTCGCGCGTTATGCCTTTGGATAAGTGATCTGTACGCACGAACAAAGCGGAGGTATTTGTACATAAATATGGATTATTTCGAACAAAAACAACATTTCTTGTGGAAGTAGCAGTCCTGGGAGTGCATTCTGACGAAGATCAGCAAAGGTAAGAGAATATTTCTAATACTAATTCTGAGTTTAGATTGCTCCGAACTTGGCGAGTGTCTGAATAGCTCACCGTGATGGCTGAGCAATGTACTCAGAATATTGAAAAATGTGATTTCTCCGTAAAGCTATTTTAAAATCTGACACAGCGGTTGCATCCAGGGGTAGTCTATCTATAATTCTTAAAATAATTGTCATAAATTTTGTCAACGTTTATGATGAGTATTTTTGTAAATTGATGTGCACATTCACTGGACGTTTTGGTGGGAATACATTTTCTGAACATCACGCGCCAATGTAAAATGCTGTTTTTGGATATAAATATGAACTTTATCGAACAAAACATACATGTATTGTGTAACATAATGTCCTAGGAGTTTCATCTGATGAATGTCGTCAAAGGTTAGTGCTTCATTTAGCTGTGTTTTGGGTTTTATTGACACATGTCCTTGCTTGGAAAATGGCTGTGTGATTATTTTTGTCTATGTACTCTCCTAACATAATCTAATGTTTTGCTTTCGCTGTAAAGCCTTTTTGAAATCGGACAATGTGGTTAGATCAACGAGAAGTTTATCTTTAAAATAGTATGTTTGAGAAAGTTGAATTATGACATTTTGTTGTTTTTGAATTTGCCGCCCTGATATTTCACTGGCTGTGTGCCGCAGGTGGGACGCTAGCATCCCACCTAGCCCATAGAAGCTAAACAGGTTAACATTCACAAGGTCGCAGCAACTGACGGATTACGAGGACTCGTACTCAGAGCTGGCAAGTGTCTTCACTTACATTTTCAACCTCTCCCTGACCAAGTCTTTAATACCTTCATATTTCAAGCAGACCACCATAGTCTCTGTGCCCAAGATCGCCAAGCTAACCTGTCTAAATCGCCCCATAGCATTCACATCTGTTGCCATAACATGGCTAGTCATGGCTGGTCATGACTCACATCAACACCAACATCCCAGATACCCTGGACTCCAATTTGCATACCGCCCCAACAGATCCACAGATGACACAATCTCTATTGCACTCCACACTGCCTTTTCCCACCTGGACCAAAGGAACACCTACGTGAGAATGCTGTTCATTGACTATAGCTCAGCGTTCAACTCCATAGTACCCTCCAAGCTCATCACTAAACTAAGGACCCTGCGATTAAACACTTCCTTCTACAACTGCATCGTGGACTTCCTGACGGGCTGCCCCCCAGGTGGTGAGGGTAGGCAGTAACACATCCACCACACTGACCCTCAACATGGGTGCCCCTCATGCTTGCATGCTTAGTCTCCTCCTGTAATCCCGGTTCACCCACGACTGTGTGGCCACGCACAACTCCAACACCATCATTAAGTTTGTCGACGACACAACGGCTGGAGGCCTGATCACCCATGGCGATGAGACAGCCTATAGGGAGGAGGTCAGAGACCTGGTAATGTGGTGCCAGGACAACAACCTCTCCCTCAATGGAGTCAAGACAAAGGAGCTGATCGTGGACTACAGGAAATGGTGGGATGAACACGCTCCATTCACATCGACGGGGCTGTAGTGGAGCCGGTCGAGAGTTTCAAGTTCCTCGGTGTCCACATCACTAAGGACCTATCATGGTTCAAACACACCAACACAGTCATAAAGAGGGCATGACAACGCCGCTTCCCCCTCAGGAGACTGAAAAGATTTGGCCTGGGTATGAAGGTAAAACAGTGACTTAAGTGTACAAGCATGTAAAGTGCTAACCTCAGCCAAAAGTTTTGTAGTTGTAAAAAGAAAATCTGCAAAGAAGAAACAGAAAAAAACATGAGATCTGGTTGACAGGGCTTTTTCTTCTGACCAATCAGGTGAGGTGTTGTCATGCTGGAATGCACTTTCACGTTTCACAAGCTTTCCACTGCTAAATATGGATCAAATTGGTTAGCAATACGTCTAGCTATGTACTTGTCATTTGGTTGAGACTAACATTAGGTTAGAAAATAATTATTTGCTCTTTGTTTATTTGGTGTGTAGTTGGTTGGCTTTGCTAGCTAGCAAGCTGAGATGGCAAACGTTAGCTAGCTTGCTAATAATGTTTTGAGGAGAACAGGCTAACTCCCTGTAGAATCAAGACGAGGGGATGGGGAAAAATATTAGATGTGCAGTTGCTTCATCTGGCTGATGCAGTGCCCAGATGAGATGAGTGCTAACTGCTACAGAGATAAAAAGGTGAGATCTCTCAGATTCTATCTTTATAATTTTATTGGTTTGCAATATGAGCTGTTTTTCCTGATATAGCCAGCTAGCTAGTTGTTGTTGTTCTGGTGTCGGTTAAATATTACAGCCACAACATCATGATCATGTAGTCAATCATCTGCAGACCAGTGATGAGGAGAAAAGCCTGCTTTGGGTGAGCTATCTAGAACAACATCAACTAACTAGCTACAATATCAGATAACCATTTTCAGGAAAAACATGGATAGAGCTAGCTACCTGTAGTTATTTTATTATTTGAAACCACCACATGCACATCATTTGTATTTGTTTTACATTCCATATTATGTTTTAATATATTTGTACTGTATTGCTATCTGTCTCAAGTTGTACAACTCAACAGCAGGAACAATGCTCAATTCTGTTTGAATTGTCAAGTGGACTGAATTCTCATTCAAATAATGTTGTGCCTCTCTTTCAGATCTGCTAAGCACACCTCTGCTAGCAATGCAACCACTACCTCAGAGTGGTTGGGTAAGTTCCTTCCTGGCTGGCCCTGTGTTTCACCCAAAAGGCTCAGACTTTTCTGTGTCCATCAACGACGGCCGGCACCCGTGTCTCACTGAGTCATGGCTCCGGCGGACCTGCTCTCACTTGGGGCCAAAGCCAGGCCACTGGTTCTTTTCAGCTGTCATTTACATAACAATGGCTAACTGTGGACTTTATTACCTTCTCACAAAGCAACAGTTTTGATTATGCAGAGGCTGCTGATTCTGCTCTTCACAACTCCTCACTGTCAGCCCTAGCTAAGGAAACAATTTCCCTAGTATAACATAAGGGTGTATGCACGATTGTAACACTGATGTTACAGTCGGAAAAGCAGCATTGGATGCTTTTTGAATATAGGCCCTGGTGCTTGTTGCACCCTCGACAACTACTATGATTATTATTATTTGACCATGCTGGTCATTTATGAACATTTTAACATTTTAACATCTTGACCATGTTCTGTTATAATATCCACCCTGCACAGCCAGAAGAGGACTGGCCACCCCTCATAGCCTGGTTCCTCTCTAGGTTTCTTCCTAGGTTTTGGCCTTTCTAGGGAGTTTTTCCTAGCCACCGTGCTTCTTTCACATGCTTTGCTTGCTGTTTGGGGTTTTAGGCTGGGTTTCTGTACAGCACTTTGAGATATCAGCTGATGTACGAAGGGCTATATAAAAATAAATTTGATTTGATTTGATTTTGATTTGAAATATATTTTCCATAACCAAAAATATTATATTTTCAGCTGTTTGAAGCTGGTGTACAAAACAGAAAGTGAAAGACGCAAAAATAAAACATAAGAACGGGAAGCATAGAAATAGCACATATAGAACAGATCTGCCACTTCTTAGACGTGCTTTCAATTAGATTGATAGATTTATAATTCACAATTCCTATGTGAATTTGGTCAGGTGGCCCAAAAAGTTACATATTGCCACTTTAAATGTTTATTAAATATTTATTCAGTCACTTTGTTTATTTTATGTGACCTTTTGAAATGTTTGCTAAGATGATGGATGTTTTCTATTGTTACTTTGTACATGCTGAAACAGTTTCATTCGTTTTGGGTAAGACTATGATCTGTAAATGTCTCCTACCCTTTTATAAAAGTTTAGTGAAATTAGCACTCGTCATCCTCGGATGTGTATTAATTATGCATGTAAACTTAATTGACCAGGAGAGATAGTTGACAAACAAACATAATTGGATGTTTGTAAAATATTGGAAAAAAATGTATGCTGTATATGCTTCAAACTACAGATTTAAGGGTATTGAAGTGGTAAACACAATGGCATAAAAAGGCAAAAATAATTAAAGAGGAGAAAATAAATGTACAATGGTTATCTCTGTATTAGTATTACCCTCATCAGCCCATTAAAACACCTAGGTAGAGCAGAGAGGACTTAGAGCATGTGGCTTTGCAACACACAGGTGTTTCATCTCCACACTGGGTTGATTTTAACAGTGCGACGCCACACATGCCTCATGCCACTCAGGTAAATGAACAAAAACACCAAACTAATGAAAGTGCACACAGGGCAACAGCACTTCAGGAGCACACAGACACAAACAATATCCCTGGCACCAATATATTCAACTGGCTCGGCTCACTATTACAGCACCACCAATTTCCATTTATGAAATTATTTTTCAGAGGGGTGGTTGGAAACAGTCGATGAATCTGCCAAAGTCGATGAATCTGCCAAACGCTCCAGCTTTGTTAAATGATGACGAGTTTCTCACAAGACTGGCCTATTTGTTTTTTCTCGCCTGAACGATCTGAATCTAGGATTACAGGGACTCTCCACAACTATATTCAATGTGCCGGACAAAATTGAGGCTATGATTAAGAAGTTGGAGCTTTTCTCTGTCTGCATTAACAAGGACAACACACATATCTTTCTATCATTGTAGGAGTTTTTGTGTGCAAATGAACTCAAGCTAACAGACAATGTCAAATGTGATATAGCGAAGCACCTGAGTGAGTTGGGTGCGCAATTACGCAAGTACTTTCCCGAAACGGACGACACAAACAACTGGATTCGTTATCCCTTTCATGCCCTGCCTCCAGTCCACTTACCAATATCTGAACAAGAGAGCCTCATCAAAATTGCAACAAGCGGTTCTGTGAAAATGTATTTTAATCAGAAGCCACTGCCAGATTTCTGGATAGGGCTGCGCTCAGAGTATCCTGCCTTGGCAAATGTTAAGACACTGATGCCCTTTGCAACCACGTACCCATGTGAGAGTGGATTCTCGGCCCTCAATCAAATTTGTGTGTGGAAAATGATATGTCAAATTATTGATTATTATAATATTATTATTTGTGCCCTGGTCCTATTAGAGTTCTTTGTCACTTCCCACGAGCTGGGTTTGTGACAAAAACTCACACTCATTCTTATGTTTAAAAAATGTATCGTATAGTGTGTTTGTGGCAGGCTTACAATGATGGCAAAAAACAACATTTGAGAGTGCGCTGACCCTGGTGCTAGAGGGGGTACGCAGCTGGAGGTTGAATGTTTGAAGGGGTACGGGACTATAAAAAGTTTGGGAACCCCGGTTCTAGACAATTCTGGGCTTCCAACTTTGTCGCACCAGTTTGGGGAAGGCCCTTTCCTGTTTCAGCATGACAATGCCCCAGTGCACAAAGCGAGGTCCATACAAAAATGGTTTGTCGAGATCGGTGTGGAAGAACTTGACAGGCCTGCACAGAGCCCTGACCTCAACGCCATCAAACACCTTTGGTGAATTGGAACGCTGAGTGCGAGCCAGGCCTAATCACCCAACATCAGTGCCCAACCTCACTAATGCTCTTGTGGCTTAATGGAAGCAAGGCCCTGCTGCAATGTTCCAACATCTACTGGAAAATCTTCCCAGAAGTGTGGAGGCTGTTATAGCAGCAAAGGGGGGACCAACTGTATATTAATGCCCATGATTCTGGAATGAGATATTCGACAAGCAGGTGTCCACATACTGTTGGCCATGTATCTACTGCTCTGTTACTAGATACGGGCTAGCCAAAAGGCAGCTCTGTGGTGGTATGCGGAAACACTCTTTTTAATTCTTTCATTCATCTTCCTCACCAACGCTTTGCTGTAGCTTTCAAATTCTGTGAATATCATTTAATCATTTAAACAAATTTGATCCATATTTAGCACAATGGAAAATGTGCTTCAAAGAAAGAACACTGGCCCCCTGTTTGAAAATACGTTCCAGAATGACAACACCTCACCTGATTGGTCGGAAGAAAAAGCCCACCCACCAGAGTTGTCGTGTTTTCTCTACTGCTTCCTTCCTTTTACAAGCACATCTTTTTTTTACAACTACAAAACCTTTGGCACAGGCTAGTCACTAAATTAGTGCCAAAATTGATTTGACACCAGTAGCAGGGCATTGGTAAAATCACTGGGGAAGCCAAGCAAGAAAAAAATGTCATATTACAACCTGTGTTGCAGTAATTGCGTTGTTTGTTCTATAACCTGTTAGTTCATATGCCTTGACACTGTGATATAGAGGCCTACGGCCGAGACAATATGAGGACACAGTGGCAGAATACATTCAACCACACCTTTGTTTTATCACAAAACCAGAGAGTAACCTCTATCCTGTGAAGTCCATAAAGCATATTGCATGTAGCAAATATTTACATGACCTACAGCATGGTCAAGCAAGTTAATGTTTTTGACATTTTCGGACTATGAAACAACTATTGATTTAGAACCACAGAGAGTTACCGCAGTCGCAAAGAAAACATGAGCTGCCTCCACTATTGTAGCACCATTTCAACATCAACATTTCAACATCATCAAATCACCTATGCTTAGTCTAATACAGTGACAACTAAAAACATTTTAGTCCAGTCAACGTAAGCTAAATATGATGTGGCTGTCCATGGTTCTGATTTCTGTGTGTGTGTGTGTGTGTGTGTGTGTGTGTGTATGTTTGTGTGTGTGTGCGTGCGTTCGTGCAAGTAGAAAAAACATGTTGACTCACCCTACTTGTAGAGAAATGCCAATGCCATCCTCCTCTCTTTCATGTTGACGAAATGGTCTATGACTCTGTCATACAGTACACACTTTTATGTTTTGTTGTCCTAGGCTACCTGGCTAAAATGATTGCTTGCTAGCCTAACTTCCTTTCATGGGCAACGTTATCTAGTTAACATCAGCTTTCTACATCTAGCTACATATTGAACTTCCATCCAGGTTCACAGTGTTGGAAATTCATGGTTGGATCAGAATCTGCATTATAATCATTGGCCAGTACGGAAAATTAAGTAAAACCACAAGTCCCTATCTCCATCCTTGGCTAATTTAGGAAAGGGCCAATTTTACCTAGCAAGCTAGACACCAGAGGACAACAACACAACGCGATGAATTGTTGCAAGTTGTTGTGATTGGAGTGAAGCCAAATCCAAACTGGCTTCCCATGACACTTTCTTTTGGTGTGCCAGGACCATTCCCAGTAGAGCTCACTCTGTTTAACTCAATGCTGATTGGCTATTATTTTATACTTTTTTATCATGGGAGGCCAAATGCTCGCTGGCTTCCCGTGCTTTTAATGCTACGGGCTCCAACAATGTCATTGTATTCTTTACCAGACAGCATCAGATAGATGGCCTACACATACAGAGACTGAGAGGCGCTGTTTAACTCGCTCGGATGCTGTCTCCTGTGAGATACAGTCAGGAAAATTATGAATCACAGAGAGACGAAATATACATTATTTTATATGATTTGTAGTTTTTTTCTTGGTAAATGGCAAATGTAGTTTTAATTCACAGAAGAAGATTCACCAGTGGCAAGTTTAGTATATGAGTTCTCAAATTAAGTTGCATGCATGCAAATTGTATTGAATTTGTTCACATAAAGTTCCGTTGTTGTTGTATTTATTCACACATCACATTACGTGCTTGCGAGTGTTGTTGCATTGATTTTCAAAATAATAAAACATTTTTGCAACTACAAGTCTGATTATACAGATGCAACTCATATTTTACATGTACAAATCAAAACATTACATGCTTGTACACTTAAGTCATTATTTACATGGGCCCTCAAATCCTCCAAAAGTTATACAGCTGCACCATTGAGAGCATCTTGACTGGCTGTATCACCGCTTGGTATGGCAACTGCTTGACCTCCAACCACAAGGTGCTATAGAGGATAATGCGTCTGGCCCAGTACATCCCTGGGGCCGAGCTCCCTGCCATCCAGGACCTCTTTACCAGGCGGTACAGAGGAAGGCCCTAAAAATTGTCAAAGACTTCAGTCACCCAAGTTGTAGGCTGTTCTCCCTGCTACCGCATGGCAAGCGGTACCGGAGCTCCAAGACTGGGACCAAAAGGCTCCTGAACTGCTTCTACCCCCAAGCCATAAGACTGCTGAACAGTTAATCAAATGGCTACCCTGATTATTTGCATTGAGCCGCTTTTATTCTTTTTTGCACTGACATTCTTGCACAGGCTCTATGCACACTCACTGGACTCTACCTACACACTCACTGGACTCTACCCACACACTCACTGGACTCTACCTACACACTCACTGGACTCTACCCACACACTCACTGGACTCTACCCACACACTCACTGGACTCTACCCACACACTCACTGGACTCTACCCACGCACTCACTGGACTCTACCCACACACTCACTGGACTCTACCCACACACTCACACATTTGGCACATGTGACAAATACAATTTGATTTGATCTATCAAATTGAAACTCATGGACATTATGGACACAGATATAAAAAAGGAATACTATATATAAATATATGTATTTTAAAGTTATTTTGAAGTATAAATTACCAAAGTTACCATAGATTGCCATCGATTGCCTGTTAAATACCAATATTATCGAAGATTTTTGTACCTTTGGTAAATTACCGGTAGCTTTGCAACCCTAGTCAGGGGTCGCAGGAAAATCAAAGACAAATGTCATGGGAATAGTTGTGTCAAAGGTGGTGCCTTATAAATGAACATGTCATAAATCTTGTGAAAATAACCTCAGGTTGGACAATTAAAAGTGCCAAAGCTGGTTCAAATCTGTTCCACCATATATAGTTCAAACAGCACCCCATTTCCTCTGTCTTTCTCTCATCTAGCTGAATCTTTCAGTCTGTATTTTAATGCAGACAAAAGAAATATGCAGGAATGATGTCCCTATTGATGTAACAGTGACAGATATCAGAAATCCATAGACCCTGATATTTCTTTAATTTCATCCTGCACCAATCTCTGCCTGGATCTAGTTAGTGTGTGTGTGTGTGTGTGTGTGTGTGTGTGTGTGTGTGCATGCGTGTGTGTTTACAGCACATTGTGTGTGTGTGTTCAGAAACAGACTCAGCTGTCTTTGAAGCTCTTCGTCTGTCCATAGAGAGGGGGTATGGGGACTGACTGGTTGTTTTGACACTGGTCCAATCTCTTCTCTTTCTCATGGCTTATCTTCATCATCAGCGGCCATTTTGTTTTATACCCTCATCCTTGTCATAAACATCCTCACAGGCCAAATAGGTGGTCACAGAGCGGAATGGCTGCCAATCCCATCAACAAAATTGGAGAACAGATTAAAATGTAGGCCACATAATAAAAACAATCTATATAATACTTTTGTTTGTTTGTGCACATCATTTTCATCCAATCAACTCTGCTGTTGTAAAATAATAACGCTAACTAATTGATTGATTCATTGGGTTAATTAGTAATTTGATTTTCTTATTGGTCATTTTATTAGCATGAAATTAGTCCTCTTGATGTAGAGGGGAGAAATATGAATATAGCTATTTTAATAAATGATCATTGTTTATGGCACGTCACTGTCATGTCTATAGATATGTTTCAGATGCCTTGTTATTATGTAGTCATACATTCAGGAGACTCATTATATTCTATTCTATGCTGTTCTGTTCTATTTTGTTCTATTCTATTAAATTCTACTCTATTTCTTCAACAATTGTCTTTCTCTATTCGACTGTACTAAACAATATCCCATACTTATTGACTTTTAAACTCCTAAAAAAACGATGTTTTCCCATATCCGTTCCCACTTTTTATCCCCCCAGGCCGCCCACATTCACCATATTCCCGGCCTTTATCGGCTAGGAGCCAGTGATGTAGATAAGAAGGAAAAGAGGAGGAAGACTGAAATGAAGCAGACGGAGGAGAAAAGAGGTTCAATCGGAGTCTTGTCCCATGGGACTAGTTTTTCTTGTCAATCGCCTCAAGCCTGCCTCTATAGTCATTGGCCTCCTGTTAGGGTATCAGTGGGCATAATGTGGATGTAGCGTCAGATAGGTCCTGTTAGGCTATCAGTGTGCATAATGTGGATGTGATGTCAGATAGGTCCTATGTGCAAGGTCACATATGGTGGTCATGTGGTGATAACTGACGGAAGTTTTTCCCCCAGATATATGGAAGCATATAGCTGTCAAAATGTATTAACACATATGCCCATTACTGTTATCTAGTATTTAGTGAATGATTGTTCTGGCTTGGTGAAGATACAAGATACACTACATGTCTTCAACAATTATCAGGGTGAGAAACCTTGTTTTTAGCACACAGTTACAGTATACTTTACAGGAGGTTTTCCTATTGAGGTTTTGTGTGTGAAATCCTTTTTGCGAAATTTGGGGCCGTACCAACATCAAAACCCATTGAATCTGAATTCAGCCAGGTTGCAACACACACATGCACGCACACGGCCGCACACATGCACAAACATACACACATGGATGTGGCTTGACACAGTTTAGGAGGATGGATTGGGGGAACTGGGAATTCCTGGATTTAGACTAAGAACAGAGAGGATATGCAACAGCAACCTCCAGCAACCCCCCCCCCCCCCCCTTCATCCCACTAACTCACAGTGGCGTTAGCCGTTAGCCTGCCGAGCCACACTGCCTCAGTGAGTGGCAGCTACATCATTGTGCATGTCCTCTGGTTTTCCTCAACAATTTAACACTTTAAAAAACCCAATGACCAATCCGCAGACAATCGCTCTCTGAAACCCTATCTGGGTGAAGCTGATAAAATGCAGATGTGTTTCTCTCAATGTGAATTTGTGATCAATTAAGTGGTCCTCCCAAACACACACACACACTCACACACACACAAAACCTTTGGCAAATAAGCAAGTATGTGGATAGTAACACACCAACATGTCACAATGGTGAATTTGTTCAATAAGAAGCAGACGCATTGCCTTTCCTCCTCCTGATCAGCCAGGCAGATTGGAGGGGTCTCAAGTGTCTCATTTGGGATGGACAAAAAACTAATTCAGCTCTACCTTTGAGGCTCACGTGACTAGAACCCTGATTCTATTGATTTCATTGTCATGTCCTTGGGGTTGAATTAACAACATTTACCCCCCTTCAAGTTCTACATCCAACAACTTTTTTTAAACCTTTATTTAACTTGGCAGTTAAGAGCAAATTCTTATTTTCAATGACAGCCTTGAATTAACAACATTTACCCCCCTTCAAGTTCTACATCCAACAACTTTTTTTAAACCTTTATTTAACTTGGCAGTTAAGAGCAAATTCTTATTTTCAATGACAGCCTAGGAACAGTGGGTTAACTGCCTTGTCTGCTCAGGGACTCAATCTTGCAACCTTTCAGTTACTAGTCCAACCACTAGCCTACCACTTCTATTTATTTTTTTACCAGGTAAGTTGACTGAGAACACATTCTCATTTACAGCAACAACCTGGGGAATAGTTTCAGGGAGAGGAGGGGGATGAATGAGCCAATTGTAAGCTGGGGATGATTAGGTGACTATGATGGTATGAAGGACGGCTTGGGAATTTTAGCCAGGACACCAGGGTTAACACCCCTATGCTTACATATAAGTGCCATGGGATCTTTAATGACCTCAGAGAGTCAGGACACCCATTTAACATCCCATCCGAAAGACAGCACTCTACACAGTGCAGTGTCCCCAATCACTGCCCTGGGGCATTTTTTAGACCAGAGGAAAGAGTGCCTCCCACTGGCCCTCCAACACCACTTCCAGCAGCATCTGGTCTCCCATCCAGGGACTGACCAGGACCAACCCTGCTTAGCTTCAGAAGCAAGCCAGCAGTGGAATGCAGGATGGTATGCTGCTGCTACCACTAGGCTACCACTCACCCCATTTAAGTTCTACATCAAACATAAAACAAATTAGGAAAATGATAGAAAATACATTTGGGAGGAGACACCATATCATCAGCATATAGGCCTACATTGTGCATTGCAATCACCTGTGCCTGAATTTAATTGATAAAAATTCAAGTTTCTTTTGGCACCAACAGCACTTCATATTAATGTAGGTATGTCATGAAAATAAGTTATCCAACAAGCTGGTAAGAGCAGCTTTGGATAAGCTGTAACTATACGCAAGTTTAGCCCTTCATTTATTGTTGTTAATCAACAAACCTGCCTATCCAAAGTGCAATATGAGTATGCAGATGTGTTTGTTTTGTTCATTAGGCAATATCATTAGCAGTGTTGGGATGTTACGAAGTGCATGAACACCTTTCACTGATTGGTAGTGAACTATTCACCGTTTACACTGATTCCATTGTTCAATTTGTAGAGAGGAAGAAACTCTCGTTGGTCCTACTGTGGTTTGGCCCAAGTGAGAGCCTCTGGCTACAGTCTGATATTCTGTGATTTACCTCAATGTTAATACGGGCAGAGTTAACTGAAAAGCCTGGAGCGCTGTGGAGCAACAGTAGAGAACATTATGGATGAGTAGCCCTGAGAAACACACACGCAGTGAAAGTGTGAGAGAAAAAAAGGCTGTGACAGTTTAATTGGTAGAATTCGTCATGATATTAAAATATTTGGTGTTAGACAGCCAATGGGAGAAGTTTGTAGTTACCACTGGCAGTCAACAGCTAGCTAGAGAAACCATGCACAGTTATCTGGACACATTAGACTGCTGCCATACCCTCCCTGCCAACAAACTTAACCCAAGTCCAGTGGCATACTTCATTTGCCTGTTCTGCTCTTCCAAAAAAGTCCCATTGCTACTTTTTTGCTACATTATAATACTCTTCTACATTGAAAACTCCTTTCTAATTTCTGTCAGTTCTGCGGTTCCAACATAAATAGGTCTTCCACCCAGACCAGTGTATTTACTTATGTCTAAGCGCGTGTTCTTGCATATACAGACACTCAACACACTTTTAACATTCTCCCTCGCTACACTGACTGTTTGGCCTCGACTTCGGCTAGTTGCCGCTACAGTCTTTTTCAAAAAGACAAATTAAAGCCATATAATTTCCTTGGTGAAAGACTCCCTCTGTATCACAGGTGCCTGGCTGAATGCAGGCGTTAACTTCCTTCCCTCTCTCCCCCCACTTGTTGAAGTTTATAAGAGAGCTATAGAAAATATTTAAAGCAGTCACTTAAGTCCGCGAGCATGGTTAACGCGCTTGTAAAACATGTTGGGTTACATACGGTCCTGTGCTAGTAGTAAGTGGTGACGACAGCAATATGAGTGTGTGTGTTGAGAGAGAAGAAAGAGAGACTGGATTTACCTGAAAAAAACAAAAAGGTACAGAGAGAGAGATAGGAGAAGGGAGAGAGAGAGAAAGAGAGGGGGAGGGAGAGAGAGAGAGGTGGGAGAGGGGGGAGAGAGAAAGAAAGACAGAGAGAAAGACAGAAAGAGAGGGAGGGAGAAAGGGAGAAAGGGAGAAAGGAGGAACGATAGAAAGGGGGAGGGAGAAGAGAGAGCAAGGGCTGTCCAAGCCAAATTCTACTGTATGTCTTTGGGTCTCAAGCATTGTATATGTTTTTCTGGTTTCCCCCCTCCCTCCCTCCCTCCCTCCCTCCCTCCCTCCCTCCCCTCCCTCCCTCCCTCCCTCCCTCCCTCCCTCCCTCCCCCTCTTTTTCTTTCTTTCTCTCTCCCCCCTCTCCCACCGCTCTCTCTCTCTCCCTCCCCCTCTCTTTCTCTCTCTCCCTTCTCCTTTCTCTCTCTGTACCTTTTTGTTTTTTTCAGGGAAACCAGAAAAACATATACAATGCTTGAGACCCAAAGACATACAGTATGCTATGTGTGAGAATTTGGCTTGGACAGCCCTTGCTCTCTCTTCTCCCTCCCCTTTCTATCGTTCCTCCTTTCTCCCTTTCTCCCTTTCTCCCTCCCTCTTCTCTCTCTCCTCTCTTCTCTCATTCGGACTCTTTCTCCCTCTCTATAAATGCTTGGCAGTTTCACGCATGGCTGGGAGCAATTTCCCACAATGTGTAAATTAGTCAATCTCCAAAGTCAGTAAAGTGGCTTTTGAAGGAGGGACATTAATGAAGTGTACCATTAGGCCTCACATTTGTATTCTTAGGGGCTCTCAGGCTTTTGAAGTTGTGAGGCCCGGCCTGATTATCCACATGCCAGCGCTGCATGCCTCTGTTACTTAGATGGAGGGAGGGGGAGAAAGAGAGAGAGAGAAGTTTTGTAGGCTTGCACTTGCTTTCCTTTACTCACTCCCGCTGGACCCTCTAATAAACTGCCATCCAGTCAACCCCGCTGGCCATTGGACAAACAGAGAGAGTGAGGGAAAGAGAGAGAGAGAGTATGGAGTCCGAAGAAGAAGAAGAGGGAAGGAGCCCTGACTTTTCACTGACACTTCAAAGCCCTGTCTAGGAGTAAATTGCTGTGGACCGTTTCATTCAGAGTGGCGCTCCCTTTGCGGATGACAGTTGCATGGTGACAAAGTTCAATTGGCACTGTTAGAAGGGGGAGCGAGATCAAAGGCGCACCATTGTAATGGTTTTGTTCCGTTGAAAATCGCTTTTTGTCCATCTGCCTTTTCACTGCCGACTCCGGCTCCAGTCTGAGTAATGGGATTTTTACTCTCTCTGGGTGGAGAGAGAAAGAGAGAGGGAGGGATGGAGGGAGAGAGAGAGAAAGAGAGAGGGAGAAGAAGGATTCTTTGCCTCAAGGGAAAGGAACTTAGGACCCCCCCTCTCCCACTTGCCCTCCTCCTCCACCCTTCTTATACAATCTAAAGGCCAACTGTGTTGATGTTATTATGCCTTTCATCATCCCAAATGCCGAGTCATAATCTTCACTAAGAAATTATTGCAATTATCCGATATGCGATAAGGCAATGATGCGGCCAATGTCCCCCGTTTCTGTGACGGATTCTTAACAAATGCTCCGTCCGTTCATCTCCCTCGCTCTCTCTCAAAGCCTCTTTTTCTTGACCTCTTATCTCTGTTTATTTTGCCTTTGCTATTTATTTATATTTTTCTCTCTCTTTCACACACATTTGATCTCTCTCTCTTTCTCTCTATCCATTTATTTTTCTCTCTCCCCTTTATTTATTTAACTATTTATTTCTTTCTCTGCTTCATTTCTATTACTACTCTCTCTCTCTCTCTCTCTCTCTCTCTCTCTCTCTCTCTCTCTCTCTCTCTCTCTCTCTCTCCAAGGATCAGTGAGAAGGAACAGAGCCTCTGAAGGACTACTTACCCCAATCTGAACAAACAAACAATTACTGTGCTTCTGAGACAATCAACAGCTATTTTACACCCTTGTCCCTCCCACCTCTCTCTCTCTCATCACACACACCTCTCTGGAGACTGAGATTTTGACTGAAGTCAAAATCCTTATACTTGTATCAACGTTGAACGCCAATGTTTGAGAGAAAAACAATTATATTTCTGTAGCACCATAAGTTAGACGTGAATAGCTTTTTACCAGCTTTTGCCCAGACCTCTTATATAGACATCCCAAGCAGCTTGAATATTACAATGCCTCCTCGTCCACAGTAGCTCTCGGATTAATTGATTCATCACCCTGTAAGAACCTCCCTAATGTCATTAAGCTATGAGAACAGAGGAGTGTGTGTGTGTGTGTGTGTATGTGAGGATTGATGCTGGAGACAGGAAGCAGGTACAGGGAGAACATTTAATAAATAATGGACATGAAACAAGACAGGAACAGCGTCTGGACAGGGGACAAAATAACGACATCAATGCTGACACAGGGATGGAGCAGAGGAAACAGACAGATAAAGGGGAGGCAATCAAATTATGATGGAGTTCAGGTGGGTCCAATGAGTCGCAGGTGTGAGTAACGAAGTTGACAGGTGTGCGAAATGATAGGCAGTCTGGCACCCTAAAGCGCCAGAGAGGGAGTTCGGGAGCAGGCATGACAGTACCCCCCCCCCTAGGGCCACCCATCTGGACGAGCCTGACTGGCCAGCCGAGGCATGGGCGCTAGACAAGCTGGCTGGGGCGTAGAAGCCCCACGAAACGGCAGAGGCGTGGGAACCTGGTGAACCGGCTGAGACGTGGGAGCCTGACGATCCGGTTGAGGCGTGAAAGCCTGATGATCCCACTGAGACGTGGGAGCCTGACGAACAGGCTGAGGTGTGGGAGCCTGACGGCTGGCTCAAGCATGATGTGGGGTGGGTGCCTGCCGAGCCCACCGGTGCAAGAAATACCTCTCGAGCCAGCTAGGGCGTGAAAGCCTGACGAGCTAGCTGAGGTACCCCCGGTTCCCTCGACAACGGCACCCGGACCAGATGACACCAACAAAACCCCAGGCCTCCCTGATGCTTCCAATTTTGGTGGTGTCTGCATTCTGTAAGGATCAATGCTGGAGACAGGAAGCAGGTACAGAGAGAACATTTAATAAATAATATACATGAAACAGGACAGGACCACATCTGGACAGGGGACAAAATAATGACATTAATGCAGACACCAGGAACAACCAGGGGAGCAGACAATTATAGATGGGACAATCAGCAATGGGAAGGAATCCAGGTGCTTCCAATCAGCACTGCTGCGCATAATGATGGTAATAGGTGAGCGTAATGAAGGGCAGCCTGGCACCCTTGAGCGCCAGAGAGGGAGAGCAGGAGCATGTGTGACAGTACTACCCCCACCCCCCCTCTAGGGGCACCACCCAGCATCCCACCTGAGCAAGCCTGACCAAGCATGGGCACTGGACAAGCCGGCTGGGGCGTAGAAGCCCGATGAACCGGCAGAGGCGTGGGAGCCTGGCGAACCGGCTGAGGCATGGGAGGCTGACGATCCGGTTGAGGCGTGGAAGACTGACAATCCCGCTGAGATGTGGGAGCCTGACGATCCGGCTGAGGCGTGGGAGCCTGATGGCCGGCTGAAGCATGACGTGGGGTGGGCGCCTGCCGACCCCAACAGGGCAAGAAAAACATCTTGAGCCAGCTACGGCGTGGAAGCCCGACAAGCTAGCTGAGGCATGCCCGGTTCCATCGACAACGGCACCCGGACCAGATGACACCAACAAAACCCCAGGCCTCCCTGATGCTTCAAATGTTGGTGGTGTCTACATTCTGTAAGGATCAACGCTGGAGACAGGAAGCAGGTACAGGGAGAACATTTAATAAATAACGGACATGAAACAGGACAGGACCACATCTGGACAGGGGACAAAATAATGACATTAATGCAGACACCAGGAACAACTGGGGGAGCAGACAACTATAGATGGGGCAATCAACAACGGGAAGGAATCCAGGTGCTTCCAATCAGCACTTCTGCGCGTAATGATGGTAACAGGTGTATGTAATGAAGGGCACCCTGGCACGCCCTCAAGCGCCAGAGAGGGAGAGTGGGAGCAGGCGTGACAGTACCCCCCCCCCCCCCCTGGGCTCTGGACAAGCCGGCTGGGGCGTAGAAGCCCGACAAACTGGCAGAGGCGTGGGAGCCTGATGGCCGGCTAAAGCATGACGTGGGGTGGGCGCCTGCCGAGCCCACCGGGGCAAGAAAAACCTCTCGAGCCAGCTATGGCGTGGCAGCCCAACGAGCTAGCTGAGGCACGCCCGGTTCCATCGGTGACAGCACCCGGACTCGATGTCACAAACAAAAAACAAGGCCTCCCTGATGCTTCCAATTTTGGTGTCAGCATTCTGTGATAATCAACGCTGGAGACAGGAAGCAGCTAGAGGGGGAACATTTAATAAACTACGGACATGAAACAGGACAGGAACAGCGTTTGGACAGGGGACAAAATGATGACATCAATGCTGACACAGGGATGGAACAGAGGAAACAGATAGATAAAGGGGAGGCAATCAAATAATGATGGAGTTCAGGTGGGTTCAATGAGTCGCAGGTGTGGGTAATGAAGTTGACAGGTGTACGTAATGGTAGACAGTCTGGTGCCCTCGAGCGCCAAAGAGGAAGAGTAGGAGCAGAAGTGACAGTGTATGTGTATGTGAGTGTGTGTGTGTGTGTGTGTGTGTGTGTGTGTGTGTGTGTGTGTGTGTGTGTGTGTGTGTGTGTGTGTGTGTGTGTGTGTGTGTGTGTGTGTGTGTATGCACAATAAGCTCTCAGTCTCACGTCAGAATTAGACGTTCATCCGTTTTTCACAAATGTCAAATTTCGAAGTTGTTCCAAACGTCAAATTTCAAAGTGTTTAAGTTAAGTTTAGGCATTTACTCCAAATGTTTAAGGTTATGGTTAAGTTTAGACATTAACTCAAAAATCTTAAGGTTAGGCATTAACTCTGAATGGTTAAGGTTTGGGGTTGGCTTAAAACTAAAATCTCAAAAACAACTTTCTATTACTGGATTTGAACATTTTACACCATAGGCAAATGCTAATACAATTCCACCATCCCTGTCCACAATTCCAAGCAAAACCAAAACCTACTTGAAGGGAACAGCGCTCACTGTGCCCCTTGTGGTCGTTTTCCACGTCATCTCCCGAGGTCCTCAGACAAGGATAGACGTCGAATTCTGACTTGTATCACGGCTGACCTGGCTGTGCACCTGAATGCATCTATGTGCAAACATATTAGCGCTTGTGGCCAACACACAATGTAAGAAGGTATGGATATTTTAGTAACAAAGTGCGTCAGACAGAGGAAGAGTTGGGTCTGTGTGATTGACTGTTGGCCACATGTCTCCTTTTTTCCCTTTAGCTCTGAAAGAAAAGTGGTATTTCTTCAAAAGGCCCATTTGAGAAACCCTGCAAGCCTGTAATTGCTACGGAAAGGCCTGCGATAACTGCCAAAGCAAACACTTGGAGACAGAATTTGAAATACTGTAAACAGCATAGTAACCCACTCACTGTCGAGACCCGAGAGCGGGGTGGGGGTTACGGATGAAAAGTCAAGCGTGTGAAAATAAAGTGTTTTCAGATTTTCATTTTATAACCAGGCGTACAAAGGATCACATATTGAAGGGAAACAACAACCTCCCTCCACTTTGAAGCCACCTCCAAAAGAAGTCAGTCCTATGAAAACGAGGCATAGAAAGGTAAAAAGAAACAATTTTCTCACCCTCTCTCTGCATTTCTTCAACAAAGTGAAGAGATATTGAGATCATGCTGCCGCAGCAGTCTTTCATCGTTTTCTTTAACGACGAATTTTATTCCCCAAATTGAAATTGTCAAAGCGACTCCCCTTTGGTGCGTCCAAAATACTTTATGATCGCCCGTAACCTTTTTTACGTGTTGACACAATATTTTTCTTAAGCTGTCAAATAAAAGCTGACGATTATTATTTTAGGGTGACCCCTTTTTCCCGCAGTAATGAAGCGAGGTATGGTCTACTGGGGCAGGGGCCATTAAAACTCAGTCTAGGTTCAGTGCAACTCAACTTAAGTATTGCACTCCTGTGGGTTTCGTTTTTCACTTTTCTCTCTCTCCCTCTTTTTTTCTCTCTTTCCCCCACTCCCTTGTAAAAACCAAAATCCCCCGACACCAATTAGAAGGCAAAAACGGAAATCTCCTTCCAAACATGACATTTACAGGCCAGGACTTATAACAGTCTCCCCACCCTCTCGTGCTCTAATACACACACACACACACACACACACACACACACACACACACACACACACACACACACACACACACACACACACACACACACACACACACACACACACACACACACACACACACACACACACACACACACACACACACACACTCTCTCTCTCTCTCTCTCCTCCTCTCCCACTGTTCTGCATCTTTCTTTCACTCACTTATTCCCCCTCTCACATCCCCACACTCTTACTCCTTTAAGCTAACGTCTCTCCAAGTAAGTTTCTCACCAAAACTTTCAAAAGCATCTTTTCTGATGCTTTTGAAAGTTTTGGCGAGAAACTTACTGAACAAAACTTACTGAACAAAATTATTTTTCATTTCACTATGGCCCTAGCACATTAACTTCAAAACTCCACCATTCCACAGTGGCTCCCAGACTGTAGCCCGGTTGACTGCCAGACTGCCAGACTGCCACCCTCAGTGTGGATCTGTGTCAATCTGGGCCCAAATTACAACTCAATCTATCTGGTACAACTGGGCTTTAACAAGGCTGAGCCACAGCATTAATTACAATGGAAGAAATAGTTAGCAGAGCAGCCCAGCATGTCCCTCCCGCTCCTCCATCCCGTCATACTCCAAAATGTACACAAAAACACAGTTGGTTAATTACCAATAATTACGTTAATTAGAGAGCTTCTCTCCCTTGGCTCCGATGGCGGCTGCAGTGGTGGTGGCGATGTCAGCCACTCATAATATTTGAACAAGCAGAATGCAAACATGTTTTCTGTTAGCTGTTTAATTGTTTTTCATGATTTAAATTCAACCCCCTGGCGAGGTCCGTTTTGTTGATTGGCGTAGGGTGGCCATGAGTACCAATGCCCTGATGATCTTTCAACATTAAAACCCTTACGGTGCGTTACATGGTGATGTCATTTTGAAAATTGAATAGCTCCCCGTGTGTTTATGCCAGAGATTTATCGTTTATTGTAGTGGCTTTGGCTCAATCCCCTCTTTCAGTCAATATAATTTGTGGCAATTTCATAATATGGAGCTTGTGAAAGCTTGCTTGTTCTACACGAGAGGATCCGGACAAGAAAGTCGTTACTAAATCATCTGTAAAACCCAAACCGTGTGAGCTAAACTAATACAGTATGTCATCAATATCGAATGGGGAGATTATCACGAACCGGACAGTGTCGGTTTTTTGGCTCTACGACATCCACAAGCTTTATGGTAGTCGTCTGAACTCTCTGTCGTGGACTTCCTCATTTCGAAGAGGTCTTCTCACAAAACTGACTGTCCAGACAGAACAGTTGGAGCTACGAACTAAAAAGGAAACTTTCACAGAGGTGTCTGTTGGTCTGCTCTACAGTGCACACAAGCTTCAGGGGAGTCGTCTGAATGTAACCCAGTACTGGGCTGTAAAAATTGCTAAATGTCTATAACGTGACCAAACATGTCTAAATGATTTTATATCTCTCAGATATAGGACAGACATTTCAAAACCTTGTTCCTTATGATACATTTTGTGACTTTCTGTTTTGCCATTTATGAATGTGTTATTCAATGTGTTTCTATGAGTGACTCATTGCAAAATTACAGAACAGGGCTGCGGGCAGCTGAGGGAAACTAAACTTCCAGAGGACCTATCATCCTTTCACTCCCTCCACTCTACCTTATTTCCTCTGTATCCACTGCTAAAGCCACTTTCTATCACTGTAAATTTCAAGCTTCTGCCTCTAACCCTAGGAAACTCAAACTTTTCAACCTTCTCCTCCCTCCTTAATCCTTAACTCCCTCCCTTTATACGGACGACTTTGTCAACCACTTTGAAAAGAAGGTTGATGACATCCGGTCATTATTCACTCAGCCTATTGAATCCACTGGTCCCACTCACACAGAACTACCCTTCGGCTTGACTCCTTTCTCCCCCCCTTTCTCCAGATGAAATCCTTCCGACTAGTGATCCGGCCGCCTGACAACCTGCCCACTCGACCCCATCACCTCTTCCCTTCTCCAGACCATCTCTGAAGACCTTCTCCCATTCCTCACTTCTTACATCAACTCCTCCCTGACCACCTGCTGCGTCCCCTCTGACTTAAAAAATGGCACTAGTTGCTCCCTCCTCAAGAAACCAAGACTCAACCCCCTGATGTCAAAAACTACAGACCGGTATCCCTTTCTTTCCTTTCCAAAACGCTTGAGCGTGCTGTCTCTGACCAACTCTCTCTCTATCTCTCTCAGAACGATCTTCTTCACCTTGACCAGTCATGCTTCAAGATGCTTCAAGACGGGTCACCCAGAACGCTACAGCCCACAAGGTGTTCACCCTTCCCAAATTGTACCATGTTATCCCCCTCCTCTGCACACTCTACTGGCTTCCATTCGAAAATCGCATCCACTAGAAGACCATGGTACTTGCCAACGGAGCGGAAAGAAGAACTGCCCCTCCCTACCTTCAGGCTCTGTTGAAAGATGAATACACTAACTGTAAGTTACTCTGGATAAGAGCATCTGCTAAATGTCTCAAATGTAAATTCAAATCTATGGGCTACAGTGGTAAGGGCCAAATTCAATATTTCATCAACTAATTCTTTTTTTTTCCCTACCTAAATCAAATGACTAAGTTATATTTATTTTATTTCACCTTTATTTAACCAGGTAGGCTAGTTCAGAACAAGTTCTCATTTGCACCTGCAACCTGGCCAAGATAAAGCATACAATAACACAGAGTTACACATGGAATAAACGAACATACAGTCAATAATACAGTAGAAAAATATATATACAGCATGTGCAAATGAGGTAGGATGAGAGAGGTAAGACAATAAATAGGCCATGGTGGCGAAGTAATTACAGAAGATGAATCTGCAAGTAGAGATACTGGGGTGCAAAGGAGCAAGATAAATAAATAGACTATGGGGATGAGGTAGATTGGATGGTCTATTTACAGATGTGCTATGTACAGGTGCAGTGATCTGTGAGCTGCTCTGACAGTTGGTGTTTAAAGCTAGTGAGGGAGGTAAGAGTCTGCAGCTTCAGAGATTTTTGCAGTTCGTTCCAGTCATTGGCAGCAGAGAACTGGAAGGAGGGGCGGCCAAAGGAAGATTTGGCTTTGGGGGTGACCAGTGAGATATACCTGCTGGAGCGCGTGCTATGGGTGGCTGCTGCTATGGTGACCAGTGAGCTGAGATAAGGTGGGGCTTTACCTAGCAAAGACTTGTAGATGACCTGGAGCCAGTGGGTTTGGCGATGAGTATGAAGCGAGGGCCAGCCAACAAGAGCATACAGGTCACAGTGGTGGGTAGTATATGGGGCTTTGGTGACAAAACGGATGGCACTGTGATAGACCGCATCTAATTTGTTGAGTAGAGTGTTGGAGGCTATTTTGTAAATGACATCGCCGAAGTCGAGGATCGGTAAGATGGTCAGTTTTACGAGGGTATGTTTGGCAGCATGAGTGAAGGATGCGTTGTTGCGAAATAGGAAGCCAATTCTAGGTTTAATTTTGGATTGGAGATGTTTAATGTGAGTCTGGAAGGAGAGTTTACAGTCTAACCAGACACCTAGGTATTTGTAGTTGTCCACATATTCTAAGTCAGAACCGTCCAGAGTAGTGATGCTGGACGGGCGGGTGCGGGCAGCGAACGGTTGAGCATGTATTTAGTTTTACTTGCAGTTGGGGGCCACGGAAGGAGAGTTGTATGGTATTGAAGCTCCTCTGGAGGTTTGTTAACACAGTGTCCAAAGAAGGGCCAGAGGTATACAGAATGGTGTCGTCTGCGTAGAGGTGGATCAAAGAATCACCAGATGGTATACACCAGATGTATACAGAGAAGAGAGTCGGCCCGAGAATTGAACCCTGTGGCACCCCCAAAGAGACTGCCAGAGGTGCGAACAACAGGCCCTCCGATTTGACATACTGAACTCTATCGGAGAAGTAGTTGGTGAACCAAGCGAGGCAATCATTTGAGAAACCAAGGCTGTTGAGTCTGCCAATAAGAGTGTTGTGATTGACAGAGTCGAAAGCCTTGGCCAGGTCAATGAATACGGCTGCACAGTAATGTCTCTTATTGATGCCGGTTAGGACCTTGAGCGTGGCTGAGGTGCACCCATGACCAGCTCTGAAACCAGATTGCATAGTGGAGAAGGTACGGTGAGATTTGAAATGGTCGGTAATCTGTTTGTTAACTTGGCTTTCAAAGACCTTAGAAAGGCAGGGTAGAATAGATATAGGTCTGTAGCAGTTTGGGTCTAGAGTGTCTCCCCCTTTGAAGAAGGGGATGACCGCGGCAGCTTTCCAATCTATGGGAATCTCAGACGAAACAAAAGAGAGGTTGAACAGGCTAGTAATAAGGGTTGCAACAATTTTGCAGCTCTTTCAGAACATCAGCTATCTGGATTTGGGTGGGGGAGGTTTGGGCAAGTTGCTGTGGGGAGCGCAGGGCTGTTGACCGGCGTAGGGGTAGCCAGGTGGAAACCATGGCCAGCCGTAGAAAAATGCTTATTGAAGTTATCAATTATTGTGGATTTATCGGTAGTGACAGTGTTTCCTAGCCTCAGTGCAGTGGGCAGCTGGGAGGAGGTGCTCTTATTCTCCATGGACTTTACAGTGTCCCAGAACTTTTTTGAGTTTGTACTACAGGATGCAAATTTCTGTTTGAAAAAGCTAGCCTTAGCTTTCCTAACTGCCTGTGTATATTGGTTCCTAACTTCCCTGAAAAGTTGCATATCACGGGGGCTAGTCGATGCAAATGCAGAACGCCACAGGATGTTTTTGTGCTCGTCAAGGGCAGACAGGTCTGGAGTGAACCAAGGGCTATATCTGTTCCTGGTTGTACATTTTTTGAATGGAGCATGCTTATTTAAGATGGTGAGGAAGGCACTTTTTAAGAATAACCAGGCATCCTCTACTGACGGGATGAGGTCAATGTCATTCCAGCATACCCCGGCCAGGTCGATTAGAAAGGCCTGTTCGCTGAAATGTTTTAGGGAGCGTTTGACAGTGATGAGGGGTGGTCGTTTGACCGCAGACCCATTACGGATGCAGGCAATGAGGCAGTGATCGCTGAGATCTTGGTTGAAGACAGCAGAGGTGTATTTTGAGGGCGAGTTAGTTAGGATGATATCTATGAGGGTGCCCGTGTTTACGGATTTGGGGTGGTACCTGGTAGGTTCATTGATAATTTGTGTGAGATTGAGGGCATTAAACTTAGATTGTAGGATGGCCGGGGTGTTAAGCATGTCCCAGTTTAGGTCACCTAGCAGCATGAGCTCATATGATAGATGGGGGAAATCAATTCACATATGGTGTCCAGGGCACAGCTGGGGGCAGAGGGTGGTCTATAGCAAGCGGCAACGGTGAGAGACTTGTTTCTGGAAAGGTGAATTTTAGAAGTAGAAGCTGGAATTGTTTTGGTACAGACCTGGATAGTAAGACAGAACTCTGCAGGCTATCTCTGCAGTATACATTTTATGATCATCTTAAAACAATTCCATATGTTAGCTTAGTAGATATTGCGATCTAAGGGATTAGACCTATAGGGGTTAACGACATGGTGATTAAAATCCTTTCCTTCCTGCGGAAGAGCCCTGTAATTTCATCCCAATTAAATGTTGCTTTGAAAAGTTCAGAGGACTGTAAGAACAATCAGGCAGTTGAATAGTTTTAGAGTTTTTTCTTCTCCGTCAGATAAATATCTTGGTGCTCTTACTGTCATGGTTGATGGAAAATAGATAATATTTACCATTTATACTGCCCTCCTTTGGGGGTGGAGCGGAGCAGTGGATTGGGGGGGAAGCCAGAGTGGTGTCAGGGGAAACTTGCACTTGAAAGATGTGGACAAATTATACATTTCGTTCTCAGCTTCATGAATTAATCCAGGTTATCCTGTTTGTTTCAAAAGATCCAAGAAAATGATCTTATCCAATAAAATTATCTTGGATCTGATTCGAGGCACAGCCGTTCTCATACGAATATGACTCCTGGATGCATAACTGCTGCTATCAGATTCCGAGGCCCAGGAGTCATTATTATTACCATTACAATTTCATACTGTCCACTAGGGGCAAAAGCAGCACCTATCTAGTAGGCTCGTGACTTGCTAAGGCAGTGTTGATGGGGTAAAATGGGCTTAAATGGCAAGCTATGGCTCAGAGGGTAACGAGTTAAATCCCAGTGCTAGGCACTCATTTACATTTTTTCTGTTTTAACCCTATCCAAAACCTTAACCCTTTACCACTCAGAATGAATGCCTTAACTTAAACGTCAAGTTGTGTTTTGGTTGAACTTCTGCGCAATTTGACTGACAGCTAACATATGTCAAAATATAATTCCAATGGCCACACAGGGCATAATCTACAGACAACACCACGTACGGCCCCACGCTGCATAATTAATAAAGATGGCACTGCAGTGGATCTCTTCTGATCTTAACTTTTTTTTGTACATAACATTTCCGCCATCATTTCCTATGACCAAAAACAGTTTCTGGACATCAGAACAGCGATCACGAAAATCGATTTGGATGAAGATTTCCACTCTCCGGAACTCAAAAGAGACGTCGCAAGAAAGGCAAACGAGCGGGTTCCCTGACGAGACTACATCAGCGAGTAAATAAACCTCCTCTACCCTCCATTCTATTGGCGAACGTAGTACAATCACTAGAGAACAAACTGGACGAATGCTGTTTGAGACTATCCTATCAACGGGACCTGAAGAACTGTAATATCCGTTTTTTTGGGGTCGTGGCTGAACAAGGACATGGATAATATACATCTAGCTGGTTTTTCTTTGCATTGTCAAAAGTGAACTGCAGCTTTGGTTAAGGTTAAGAGGGAACATGTGTCTCTCTTTCTTAAGTGCAATCTCTAATGTTAAGGAAGTCTCAAGGTTTTACTCACCTGAGTTAGAATACCTCAGGATAAGCTGCAGACCATGCCACTTACCAAGAGAGTTTTCATCTATATTTTTCGTAGCTGTCTATTTACCACAAGAAACCAATGCTGGCACTAAGACCACACTCAACGTGCTGTATCAGGCCATAAGAAAATGCACATCCAGATGCGATGCTCCTAGTGGCCGATGTTTTTAATGCAATGAAATCCGTCTTACCTCATTTTTACCAGCATGTCATCTGTGCAACTAGAGGTAAACATTTTTTAGATCACCTTTACTCCACACACAGAAGCGCATACCAAGCTCATTCTCGCCATCCATTTGGCAAATCTGACCATAACTCCATCCACCTGATTCCTGCTTACAAGAAAAACTCAAACAGGAAGAACTAGTGGCTCGCTCAATACGGAAGTGGTCCGATGAAGCGGATGCTAATGTGCAGGACTGTTTTGTTAGCACAGACTGGAATTTGTTCTGGGACTCATCCGATAACATTGAGGAGTTTACCACATCAGTCACCGGCTTCATTAATAAGTGCATTGACGATTTTGTACCTACATATCCCAACCAGAAGCCATGGATTACAGGCAACAGCCGCACTGAGCTAAAGGCTAGAGCTGCCGAATTCAAGGAGCGTGATACTAATCCGGACGCTTACAAGAAGTCCCGCAACGACCTCCGAATCCATCCAGGAAGTGCCATTACCTTGAAATGGCTGTTTTTCCAATGAAAGCCTATCCACGATTTAAAGGGATAGGACCACTAGTTGTGAACAGTCTTTAGACATTGTTTCAGGCTTTTGTGCTGAAAAAATGAGGGAGAATGACAACATTGAGTGAGTGGACCCTGGGATGTCCTCAGAGCTGGTTGCTGCGCATGACCGAGAGCACGCCCTTCTTGTTTTCTTTTTATATCGACAAAGCTTTTGTCCGGTTGAAATACTATTATAGATTATTTAGGCTAAAAAGAACCTGAGGATTGATTATAAACATTGTTTGACATGTTTCTACGAACTTTACGGATACTATTTTTGAATTTCGCGCTCTGCAATTTCACTGGATGTTGGCCAGGTGGGACGGTAGCGTCCCACACCCCCTAGAGAGGTGAACATTCACAAGGCTGCGGGGCCAGATGGATTACCAGGATGCGTAACCATAGCATGCGCTGACCAGCTGGCAAGTGTCGCCCCAAAGCACTCACATCAGTAGTCATGAAATCCTTTAAAAGACTGGTCATGGCTCACATCAACACCGTCACCCCAGACACCCTGGACCCGCTCCAATTCACATACCGCCCCAAAAGATGCAATCTCTATTACACTCCACTTGGCCCTCCCACCTGGACAAGAGGAACACCTACGTGAGAATGCTGCTCATTGTATATAGGTCAGCATTCAACACCATAGTGCCCTCCAAGCTCATCACAAAGCTCAGAACTCTGGGACTGAACACCTCCCTGCAACTGGATCCTGGAATTCCTGACGGGCCTCCCCCAGTTGGTGAGGGTAGGCAACAACATACCCACCACACTGACCCTCAACACGGGGGCCCCTCAGGGGTGCATGCTTAGTCCCCTCCTGTAATTCCTGTTCACCCACGACTGCGCACGACTCTAACAGCTTCATTACATTTTCTGACTACATGACGGTGGTTGGCCTGATCATCAACGACGAAGAGACAGTCTATAGTGAGGAAGTCAGTGACCTGGCAGTGTGGTGCCAGGACAGCAACCTCTCCCTATACATCAGCAAAACAAAGTAGACAACAGGAAACAGAGGGCCGAGCACGCCTCCACCCACATCCACTGGCTTCCTGTTAAGGCTAGTGTTGATTTCAAGGTTTTACTGCTAACCTACAAAGCATTACATGGACTTTCTCCTACCTATCTCTCCAATTTGGTCCTGCCTTACATACCTACAAGTATGCTATGGTCACAAGGCGCAGGCCTCCTTATTGTCCCTAGAATTTCTAAGCAAACAGCTGGTGGCAGGGATTTTTACCTACCAGAGGTATCGTCGGACAGGTCCACAGTGTCCCCCGACCCCCCCCCCCCCCCTCAGCCTCCAGTATCTATACTGCAATAGTCTATGTGCTGGGGGGCTAGGGTCAGTCTGTCCTATGTGGTGAAATTCTTCTGACTTATCGGGTGTCCTGTGTGAACTGAAGTATGCTCCCTCTAATTCTCCCATCTCTCTCTCTCCCTCTCTCCCCTTCCAGAGGACCTGAGCCCTACGACCATGCCTCAGGACTATCTGGCCTGATAACTCCTGGCTGTCCCCAATCCACCTGGTTGTGCTGCTGATCTAGGTTCTGCTGTTTTGCCTGCGGCTATGGAACCCTGACCTGTTCACCAGATGCGCTACCTTATCCTGCTGCTGCTCCAGTTTCCACTGTTCTGCTTGTGTTTCTTGGACATGCTACCTTGCATATTTTTATTTCTTAATTTTTTAGTACTTTTGACTCCTTTTCTCCCAAATTGGTATTTACAGTCTTGTCCCATCGCTGCAACTCCTGTACAAACTCGAGATAGGCGAAGGTCAAGAGCCAAGCATCCCCCGAAACATGACCCTGCCAAGCCACACTACTTCTTGACACACTGCTCGCTTAACACGGAAGCCAGCAGCACCAATGTGTTGGAGGAAACACCGTACAACTGGCAACCGAAGTCAGTGTGCGCCAGGCTCGCCACAAGGAGTCGCTAGAGCGCGATGGGACAAGGAGATCCCGGTCGGCCAAACCCTCCCTTTAACCTGGACGACGCTGGGCCATTTGTGCTCCGGTCACGGTCGGCTGCAACACAGCCTGGGATCAAACCCGGGTCTATAGTGACGGTTCTTGCACTGCGATGCTGTGCCTTAGACCACTGCACCACTCGGGAGGCCCTGGACCTGCTGTTTTCATCCCTTTCTCTCTCTTTCCCTCCCTCCCTTTCTCTCTCTCTACCGCACCTGCTGTCTCGACCTCTGAATGATAGACTATGAAAAGCCAACTGACATTTACTCCTGAGGTGCTGACCTGCTGCATCCTCTACAACCACAGTTATTATTATTTGACCTAGCTGGACATTTGAACATCTTGAAAAACAATCTGGCCTTGATGGCCATGTACTCTTATAATTTACACCAGGCACAGCCAGAAGAGGACTGGCAATCCCTCAGAGCCTGGTTCCTCTTTAGGTTTCTTCCTAGGTTCCTGCCTTTCTAGGTAGTTTTTCCTAGCCACAATGCTTCTACATCTGCATTGCTTGCTGTTTGAGGTTTTAGGCTGGGTTTCTATATACTCACTTTGTGACATCTACTGATGTAAAAAGGGCTATATAAATAAATTTGATTTGATTGACGGGCTGTAGTAAAGAAAGTCGAGAGCTTCACGTTCCTCGGTATCCATATAACTAAGGAATTATCATGGTCCACACACACCATAAAGAAGGCACGACAACGCCACTTCCCCCTCAGGAAGCTGAAAATATTTGGAATGGTCCCTCAGATCCTCAAAAGGTTATACAGCTGCACCATTGAGAGCATCTTGACTGGCTGCATCATCGCTTGGTATGGCAACTGCTAAGCATTCGACCGCAAGACGCTACAGAGAGTAGTGCGTGCGGCCCAGTACATCACTCGGGCCGAACTCCCTGCCATCTAGGACCTCCATACCAGGCGGTGTCAGAGGAAGGCCCTAAAAAATTGTCAAAGACTCCAGCCACCCAAGTTATAAATTGCCCTCTCTGCTACCGCATGGCTAGTGGTACCGATGCAGCAAGTCTGGAACCAACTGGACCCTGAACACCTTCTACCCTGAAGCCATAAGACTGCTAAATAGTTAGTTAAATCGTTAACCAATAGCTAACTGGACTATCTGCATTGACCCTTTTTTCACTAACTCTTTTGCCTCATCACATACGCTGCTGCTACTGTTTATTATCTATCCTGTTGCCTAGTCACTTTATCCCTACCTATATGTATATACTGTATCGATCTCAATTACCTCATACCCCTGCACATCGACTCGCTACTGGTACCATGTATATAGCCAAGGTATCGTTACTAATTGTGTATTTATTCCATGTGCTATTATTTTTATATTTATCTCTCTGCATTGTTAAGAAGGGCCTGTGAGTAAGCATTTTACGGTTAGTCTACACCTGTTGTTTATGAAGCGTGTGACAAATACAATTTGATTTGATTTAATACGGCCCCAAATGCATGTCTTTGTTGCTGCAGTTATGCACAGGGACTGGGTTTTCTTTGGTGATTGAGTTGCACTCTCAATAAGAGAAGAACAACAACAGATGTAAGATATTCATTTGACCAGTATTGTCTCAACAAAATAATCCTCCAGCAACAGGATTTGAAAGTTTAGTCCATAATGTTGCTTGATCGGTGATTAGGTTATTAGCTGGATAAAATTAGGCTAGATGAAAAATGCAATAGTTTCTAGTTTCATGTTTTATTATTCATATTTATGGGATACGCATTAGTTGTGCACAAGTCAGCTGTTTGTTCACCTGCACCCGCCCGACCCTAACCCGCTAATATAGAAAATGTGCTGTAGGCTACAGTCAGAGATGGCAGAAAGATTTTTTAAGAGGGGATTTATTTGTTGTTGCCTGATTTTGATATGTTTCTGCTTATCATTTCCAACATTTTGGTAAGCTATTTGTTAGTAAATTTGTCTATCATTAGATACATGCAGCATCTCTTCTGTCATTATATGTTGCCCTAGAAGACTAAATAAACCCTTGTTCACTAGAATAATGTCATAAATCTAGGTGACATTGGTCAAGTTTTGTATCATGTCTCCTTTCGCGAATCAAAGACGTTTAGAAAATGGTATAGTCTAACAAAAAAAACTCAAACGGAAATGACATCAGTTTGACCGGTTGTAAGGAAATAGAAAGCTGTGGAAATGAGTACAGTTTGGCTTGGATGCATATTTTAGGTGGTTGAAATACTGTACTATCAGCTTTCATGATGCTGGTAAAGGTAGCACCTCGAGAGGGATTCACATTCTCTCAAGATGTTGAAAGAAAGAAGTCATATTACTCCACTCCTGTTCCCAAGTCAAAATTGTACCTATGTTTGGTGTATCATTTTACTGCAAGTGCAATGTTTAATTCTGCAGGAGTTAATATTAAGGCTATGTGAGGTTATAGATCTATTTACAGTCAGTGTCCAGATTTCAGTTACTATTTAACCAATCTTAACAATAGGCTACAGTTCCCTTGACGTGCCATAGGCCTATTTGAAGTCCCCATCTTGTGACTGACGAATGTGTATAGCGCCTCACAATCATCACACATAATATAGCAGGTACTGCTATCATCCTATTTTATTACTTCACCAAATCTTTCCCAAACATTACTTTTCTGTCCCCCCCCCTTCTCTTTATTTCCAGCTTTTCTTATAGTGCATTAAACTCCGACATTGTCCTTTTTGCCTCTGTGGATTATATCTATAGACTACATTTCTGACCATTCCCAAAAGTGTTTGGCGATTGGCGTGTAGGCTATTTGGCGTGAGTACAGTTAGGCCCTAAACCTTAGGCTTATACAGTAATGCCAGATAGCCTAAAACAATAAAAAAAACTAAATGTAGTCTATAGATATAAATTGCACCAGAATGATACATTTATGGATTTTTTAAGGTATTGTTTTCTCTTTATTCAACCCGCCCGCCACTTACTGCCCTTCATCCACACAATACTTCATGACCCTAAACCTGCCCGCCCCACGGATATAACCAAGGGGGCTGCAGGTTATAAGACAACCAGCACATCACTAATACGCATGGTATACATCTTCAAATGAAATGCTTACTTGCAGGTTCCTTCTCGACAATGCAACAGCATTAAGAAATAATAAAAGATAAGAATACAAACATTAAATAAATGGCTCAGTAGAATAGAATAAACATTTTAGCATACAGGAAGGCACAATTTGTAGTCCAATATAGTCCAATATTTATATATATTGGGGAAGGGTGGGAATGGGGGCAAATGTATAAACTCAGTAGTATAATAAGAGTCTGGTAGCAGCAGTTGTGATGTGTGTGTGTAGCATGAGTGCATATGTGTGTGTGTATGTCTGTGGTTTTACGCATGAGTGAGTCCATGTGTGCTAAGGTGCGGAAATCAGTCCAGTTCAAGTGTTCAACAGTCTGATGGCTTGTAGATAAATCAAATTGTATTGGTCACATACACATGATAGAATCTGTCTTTGAACCTGTTGGTATCAGAACTCATGCTCCTATACCGTCTGCCCAACGGTAAAGGAGAGAACTGATCATGGCTGGGGTGTGTGGGGTCCTTGATGATGCTCCATGCCTTCCTCAGGCACCATTTTGAGTAGATTTCCCATATGGGTGGGAGTACGGTCCCAGTGATGTACTGGGCTGTCTTCACCACCCGCTTGAGGGCCTTGCAGTCATGGACAGAGCAATTCCCATACCAGCCCTGATGCTTCCAGTCAGGATGCTCTCAATGGTGCAGTGGTAGGATTAATATAACCGTGTGTTAGTGCAGGTTTTCAGTGAATTTATGTAAATCATGAAGCTCATCTGCAAAAGAGTTATCAAATTAAGATCCTATATCTGTACAACATGTAATTGACTCCATTACCATTCCAATTGAAAGTTAAAAAATATGAAACAATTAAAATGTCTTGAGGATGCTTGAAGTTAGGGCCTCATGTCGCACCATAGGACAAAATCTCATAATCCCAGAACTTTTGATTATGTAAACATGCCAAGAGTGTGCAAAGCTGTCATCAAGGCAAAGGGTGGCTATTTGAAGAATCTCCAATACAAAACATTTTAATTTGTTTAACACTTTTTTGGTTACTACATGATTCCATATGTGTTATTTCATCGTTTTGATGTCTTCACTACTATTCTACAATGTAGAAAATAGTACAAATAAAGAAAAACTCTTGAATGAGTAGGTGTCCTAAACCTTTTGACCGGTAGTGTACAGTGCTATTAACCTGCTGTGGTCTCTCCCATGAAGGCAGGGCCGGAGAAGGGCCCCTCCCTTTATCAGATGCAGATTGGCGGAACTAAGAAGGCGCAACACTTGGCCGGACTAAGACAACCCGCAATGGGCCTGGACAAACACAAACCACCACAGGGCTGGACTAAGACAACCCGTCACGGAGCTGGACTAAGACAACCCGTCACGGAGCTGGACTAAGACAGCATATCACGGAGCTGGACTAAGACAGCTCGCCACAGGGAGTGGCCACCGATGTCTCTGAGTGGTTTTGATAAGCTGAGATTTATGCTCCTCCAGCATTTACGGGCCTTCGCTACATTGCCTATTTAGCCCCTGCGTCACCCGCTCTGTCTGGACACAGTGCAAGGGGAAAGGTGGATATCTGTTACAGCCTTCTTCCCACCACCACAAGTTACAGACACACAAATATCATACCACCAAGACATGCTAATCTCTCACCATTACAATTACAGGGGAGGTTAGCAGTTTTGGTGTGGTATGATAACTTTCTCACTCATCATTATTCACGATTCATTCAGGATGATCTGTAATCACGGTAGCATCCACATTAAGGTAGAAGTGTTTAGAAACATATTGTATATTTATTTACAATAAAGGTGACTCCAAAATGACACAATACATTATTACCAATACTTTTGGTCCCCTAAAATGGGGGGGACTAGGTACAAAAAGTGATGTCATTTCTAAACGGTTCATGTAATATACAGTTGAAGTCGGAGGTTTACATACACCTTAGCCAAATACATTTAAACTCAATTTTTCACAATTCCTGACATTTAATCCTAGTAAAAATCCCCTGTCTGGTCAGTTAGGATCACCACTTTATTTTAAGAATGTGAAATGTCAGAATAATAGTAGAGAGAATTATTTATCTCAGCTTTTATTTCTTTCATCACATTCCCAGTGGGTCAGAAGTTTACATACACTCAATTAGTATTTGGTAGCATTGCTTATAAATTGTTTAACTTGGGTCAAATGTTTTGCGTAGCCTTCCACAAGCTTCCCACAATGAGTTGGGTGAATTTTGGCCCATTCCTCCTGACAGAGCTGGTGTAACTGAGTCAGGTTTGTAGGCCTCCTTGCTCGCACACGCTTTTTCAGTTCTGCCCACAAGTTTTCTATAGGATTGAGGTCAGGGCTTTGTGATGGCCATTCCAATACCTTGACTTTGTTGTCCTTAAGTCATTTTGCCACAACTTTGGAAGTATGCATGGAGTCATTGTCCATTTGTAAGACCCATTTGTGACCAAGCTTTAACTTCCTGACAGATGTCTTGAGATGTTGCTTCAATATATCCACACAATTTTCTGTCCTCATGATGTCATCTATTTTGTGAAGTGCACCAGTCCCTCCTGCAGCAAAGCCCCCCCACCCCCGTGCTTCATGGTTGGGATGTTCTTCGACTTGCAAGCCTCCCCCTTTTCCCTCCAAACATAACAATGGTCATTATGGCCAAACAGTTCTATTTTTGTTTCATCAGACCAGAGGACATTTCTCCAAAAAGTACGATCTTTGTTCCCATGTGCAGTTGCAAACCATAGTCTGGCTTTTTTTATGGTGGTTTTGGAGAAGTGGCTTCTTCCTTGCTGAGCGGCCTTTCAGGTTATGTCGATATAGGACTCGTTTTACTGTGGATATAGATACTTTTGTACCTGTTTCCTCCAGCATCTTTACAAGGTCCTTTGATGTTGTTATGGGATTGATTTTCACTTTTCGCACCAAAGTACGTTCATCTTTAGGAGACAGAACACTTCTCCTTCCTGAGCGGTATGACGGCTGCGTGGTCCCATGGTGTTTATACTTGCATACTATTGTTGGTACAGATGAACATGGTACCTTCAGGCATTTGGAAATTATTCTCAAGGATGAACCAGACTTGTGGAGGTCTACAATTTGTTTTCTGAGGTTTTGGCTGATTTCTTTTGATTTTCTTATGATGTCAAGCAAAGACGCACTGAGTTTGAAGGTAGGCCTTGAAATACATCCACAGGTACACTTCCAATTGACTCAAATTATGTCAATTAGCCTATCAGAAGCTTCTAAAGCCATGACATCCTTTTCTGGAATTTTCCAAGCACAGTCAACTTAGTGTATGTACACTTCTGACCCACTGGAATTGTGATACAGTGAATTATTGTCACGATTCCCACCGACGGTGGCGCCCCCTCCTGCTCGGGTGGCGCTCGGCGGTCGTCGTCACCGGCCTATTAGCTACCACTGATTCCCTTTTTTGGTTTTCCCTTCTTTTTGGTTTTGTGCACCTGTGTTAGTTTCAGTAATTAGCGGGGCAATTTATTTTAGCTGGTCCGCTTCCGTGTTGTGCGGGATTATTTCGATACTGACGGCTCATGTTCGTGTCGGCGCTGTTTTACGCCGTGTGTGTTTTCTCCCCTGTGTTTGGGAGTATTTGTTTTATGTGTGAGTGTAAATTAAATACGCCACTACCCTGTGCTCGCAGCTTCCTGTGCCTCATTCCTTCACCACGACTACCAACCCGTTACAGAATCCCGCACCACGAAAAGGCATGGAATCAGCAGGAGCATCGGCCACCCCTCTTCCCTCGATGGAGGAACGCGTCCTCCACCACACTACGGTCCTCCACCGCATCGGATCCGCGATGGACCAGATGATGGAGAGGATGGACCGATGGGAGAGAAGTGGTCTCCTCTCTCCACCTCCGGCTCCTCCGATGCAGCCACCCCCTCCTCCCACTACGTCTGGCTCAGGCGTGCTTCGTTTGGCGCTCCCGAGGGAGTATGATGGGGTGGCGGCTGGGTGCCAGGGATTTCTGCTCCAGCTCGAGCTGTACCTGGCCACCGTCAGACCTGCTCCCTCGGGAGAGGAGAGCGTGTGTGCCCTCGTTTCCTGCCTGACGGGCCGAGCTCTGGAGTGGGCTAATGCGGTTTGGAATGACCCAGACTCGGCGAGGGACCACTATCCAGAGTTCACCCGCCGCTTCCGTGTTCGACCACCCTCCGGAAGGAAGAGCGGCGGGTGAACGGCTGTTCCACCTCAGGCAGGAGACGAGGAGCGCTAAGGACTTCGCGTTGGAGTTCAGGACCTTGGCTGCTGGGGCGGGGTGGAACGACAGGGCCCTCATAGACCACTACAGATGCAGTCTCCGGGCGGACGTCCGCAGGGAGCTGGCCTGTCGAGACGCCGCTCTATCCCTGGACGAGCTCATCGACATGTCCATTCGTCTGGACAATCTGCTGGCTGCCTGCGGGCGTTCGGAGAGGGTCCTGCCCGTTCCACCTCCGTGCACCCCCTGCCCCTACCCCTATGGAGGTAGGGGGGGCCGTGCCAAGGTGCACCGGAGGAGCTGGCTCCTCCTGCACCAGCTGTGGTCGGAGAGGACACACGGCCGACTGGTGCTGGAGGAGCCAGTCTGGGAGTCGAGAGGGCAGGCAGAACACTTCTCGGTCACCCCAGGTGAGTCAGCACCAGATTCACCCAGAACCCCCTGTTGGTCACGTGTTCTTACCTGTTTTGTTTTCTAAATTTCTTCCCTCTTCCCAGCATAGGGCGCTAGTCGATTCAGGCGCAGCTGGGAACTTTATGGATCGTGGACTTGCCATTAAACTGGGCATTCCGCGGGTGCCGATAGATTCCCCCTTCCCCGTGCACTCCCTAGATAGCCGACCATTAGGGTCAGGGCTAGTCAGGGAGTCTACGGTGCCACTGGACATGGTAACGCAGGGGAATCATAAGGAACGCATTATTTTTTACCTTATTGATTCGCCTGCATTTCCGGTGGTGCTGGGGGTCCCTGGCTGGCTGGTCACAATCCCCGTATTTCGTGGAAACGGGGTTCTCCAGGGGGGGTCAGAGGAGTGTTCAGGGAGGTGTCTAGGAGTTTCCATAGGTGCCACGTCGGTGGAGAGTCCAGACCAGGTGTCCACCGTGTGCATTCCCCCTGAATACGCCGATTTGGCGATCGACTTCTGTAAAAAGAGGGCGACTAAATTACCACCCCATCAACAGGGGGATTGTGCGATAGATCTCCAGGTTAATGCTGCGCTTCCCAAGAGTCACGTGTACCCCTTGTCACAGGAGGAGACGGCGGCTATGGAGACATATGTCACGGAATCCCTGGGACAGGGGTACATTCGGCCCTCCATCTCACCCGCCTCCTCGAGTTTCTTTTTTGTGAAGAAAAAGGAGGGAGGTCTGCGTCCGTGCATTGATTACAGAGGTCTAAACGCTATCACGGTGGGGTTTAGTTACCCACTACCTCTCATCGCTACGGCGGTGGAATCATTTCACGGAGCAAAGTTCTTCACAAAACTGGATCTCAGGAGCGCGTTTAACCTCTTACATCTAGACGTTCCGCTAGCGGAACACCTGCTCCAATATCCAATGACGGGCGTGGCGCGAAATACAAACTCCTCGAAAATCCAAAAACTTCCATTTTTCAAACATATGACTATTTTACACCATTTTAAAGACAAGACTCTCCTTTATCTAACCACACTGTCCGATTTCAAAAAGGCTTTACAGCGAAAGCAAAACATTAGATTATGTCAGGAGAGTACCCAGCCAGAAATAATCAGACACCCATTTTTCAAGCTAGCATATAATGTCACAAAAAAACAAAACCACAGCTAAATGCAGCACTAACCTTTGATGATCTTCATCAGATGACACGCCTAGGACATTATGTTATACAATACATGCATGTTTTGTTCAATCAAGTTCATATTTATATCAAAAACCAGCTTTTCACATTAGCATGTGATGTTCAGAACTAGCATTCCCACCGAACACTTCCGGTGAATTTACTAAATTACTCACGATAAACGTTCACAAAAAACATAACAATTATTTTAAGAATTATAGATACAGAACTCCTTTATGCAATCGCGGTGTCCGATTTTAAAATAGCTTTTCAGTGAAAGCACATTTTGCAATATTCTGAGTAGATAGCCCGGCCATCATGGCTAGCTATTTTGACACCCACCAAGTTTGGTACTCAACAAACTCAGATTTACTATAAGAAAAATTGGATTACCTTTGCTGTTCTTCGTCAGAATGTACTCCCAGGACTTCTACTTCATCACCCAATGTTGTTTTGGTTCCAAATAATCCATAGTTATTTCCAAATAGCGGCGTTTTGTTGTGCGTTCAAGACACTATCCGAAGGGTAGCGAAGGGTGACGCGCCCGGCGCGTATCGTGACAAAAAATGTCAAAATATTCCATTACCGTACTTCGAAGCATGTCAAACGCTGTTTAAAATCAATTTTTATGCGATTTTTCTCGTAAAAAAGCGATAATATTCCGACCGGGAGTCGTTGTTTTCGTTCAAAGACTGAAAATGTAAACATGGAGTCGTCTCGTGCACACGCGCGCCAGTCTCATTGTTCTCAGATCGACCACTTACCAAATGCGCTACTGTTTTTCAGCCATGGCCTGCAAAGTCATCATTCAACGTTCTGGCGCCTTCTGAGAGCCTATGGGAGCGTTAGAAAATGTCACGTTACAGCAGAGATCCCCTGTTTTGGATAGAGATGGCAAAGAAGGCCAAGAAATGGTCAGACAGGGTACTTCCTGTACAGAATCTTCTCAGGTTTTGGCCTGCCATTTGAGTTCTGTTATACTCACAGACACCATTCAAACAGTTTTAGAAACTTTGGAGTGTTTTCTATCCAAAGCTAGTAATTATATGCATATTCTAGTTTCTGGGCAGGAGTAATACAAATATTAAATCGGGTACGTTTTTTATCCGGCCGTGAAAATACTGCCCCCTATCCATAACAAGATAACCTGGTGCGTATCAAGAAGGGAGATGAATGGAAAACCACCTTTAGTACCACATCGGGCCATTATGAGTACCTCGTCATGCCGTATGGGTTGAAAAATGCTCCAGCCGTCTTTCAATCCTTTGTTGACGAGATTCTCAGGAACCTGCACGGGCAGGGCGTGATTGTCTATATCGATGACATTCTGATATATTTCGCCACCCGCTCCGCGCATGTGTCCCTGGTGCGCAAGGTGCTTGGTAGACTGCTGGAGCATGACCTATACGTTAAGGCTGAGAAATGTGTGTTTTCCAAACGAGCCGTTTCCTTTCTGGGTTATCGCATTTCCACCACGGGGGTGGTGATGGAGTGTGACCGCGTTAAGGCCGTGCGTAATTGGCCGACTCCAACCACGCTGAAGGAAGTGCAGCGGTTCTTAGGCTTTGCCAATTACTACCGGAGGTTTATCCGGGGTTTTGGCCAGGTAGCGGCTCCCATTACCTCACTGTTGAAGGGGGGGCCGGTGCGTTTGCGATGGTCGACAGAGGCGGACGGAGCCTTCAAGAAGTTGAAGACGCTGTTCAACTACACACCCGTGTTGGTGCACCCGGACCCGTCTCTAGCATTCATAGTGGAGGTGGACGCATCCGAGGCTGGGGTGGGTGCCGTGCTATCACAGCGCTCGGGTACGCCATCGAAACTCCGCCCCTGCGCTTCCTTTTCGAAGAAGCTCAGTTCGGCGGAGCGTAACTATGATGTGGGGGACAGGGAGTTGCTAGCGGTGGTAAAAGCTTTGAGGGTGTGGCGGCACTGGCTTGAGGGGGCTAAACACCCCTTTCTCATCTGGACCAACGACCGAAACCTGGAGGACATCCGGGCAGCGAGGAGACTGAATCCACGTCAGGCAAGGTGGGCCATGTTCTTCGCCCGGTTTAGGTTCACTATCTCCTATAGACCGGGTTCCCTGAACACTAGAGCCGACGCGCTGTCCCGTCTCTATGACACGGAGGACCGGCCCATCTATCCAACTCCCATCATTCCAGCGTCTAGGCTGGTGGCACCGGTGGTATGGGAGGTGGACGCGGACATCGAGCGGGCATTAGTGTTGGAACCTGCGCCTGCGCAGGTTCCCGTGGGTCGCATGTATGTGCCGCTCGGTGTTCGTGATCGATTGATTCGATGGGCGCACACGCTACCTACTGTGGGTCATCCTGGTGTGGCGAGGACAGTGCGGAGTCTCAGGGGGAAGTACTGGTGGCCCACCTTGGCTAAGGACGTGAGGTCCTATGTCTCTTCCTGTTCGGTGTGCGCTCAGAGTAAGGCTCCTAGGCATCTACCGAGAGGGAAGTTACAGCCCCTCCCCGTTCCACAACGGCCATGGTCACACCTGTCTATAGATTTCTTGACAGATCTTCCCCCCTCTCAGGGGAACACTGCGATTCTGGTGGTTGTGGATCGGTTCTCTAAGTCCTGCCGTCTCCTCCCGTTGCCCGGTCTCCCTACGGCCCTGCAGACTGCGGAGGCCCTATTTACCCACGTCTTCCGGCACTACGGGGTGCCGGAGGACATTGTCTCTGGTCGAGGTTCCCAGTTCACATCCAGGGTCTGGAAGGCGTTTATGGAGCGGCTGGGGGTCTCGGTCAGTTTGACCTCCGGTTATCACCCCGAGAGCAATGGGCAGGCGGAGAGGGTGAACCAGGAGGTGGGCAGGTTTCTGAGGTCGTATTGCCAGGACCGGCCAGGGGAGTGGGCGAGGTACATTCCCTGGGCTGAGTTAGCCCAGAACTCACTTCGCCACTCCTCTACTAACATGTCACCCTTTCAGTGTGTTTTGGGTTACCAGCCGGTCCTGGCACCATGGCACCGGAGCCAGACCGAGGCTCCTGCGGTGGAGGACTGGGTACAGCACTCCAAGGAGACCTGGAGAGCCGTCCAGGACTCCCTGTAGGAGGCCAGTGGACGGCAGAAGAGGAGTGCTGACCGCCACCGCAGTGAGGCACCCGTGTTCGTACCAGGAGACAGGGTCTGGCTCTCGACCCGGAACCTGCCCCTCCGCGTGCCCTGCCGGAAGCTGGGGCCGCAGTGTGTGGGGCCCTTTAAAGTCCTGAGGAGGATAAACGAGGTGTGTTATCGGTTACAACTCCCTTCCTATTACCGTATTAACCCCTCGTTTCATGTGTCTCTCCTCAGGCCGGTGGTAGCTGGTCCCCTACAGGAAGGTGAGGTGCCGGAGGTCCCTCCACCCCCTCTGGACATCGGGGGTCCCCAGCGTACAGCATACGGGCCATTCTGGACTCGAGACGCCGGGCGAGGGGCCTGCAGTACCTCGTGGACTGGGAGGGGTATGGCCCGGAGGAGAGGTGCTGGGAGGACGTCTTGGACCCATCCATGTTGAAGGATTTCCATCGCCTCCGTCCGGATCGCCCTGCGCCTCGCCCTCCAGGTCGTCCTCGCGTCAGGAGGGGGGTACTGTCACGATTCCCACCGACGGTGGCGCCCCCTCCTGCTCGGGTGGCGCTCGGCGGTCGTCGTCACCGGCCTATTAGCTACCACTGATTCCCTTTTTTGGTTTTCCCTTCTTTTTGGTTTTGTGCACCTGTGTTAGTTTCAGTAATTAGCGGGGCTATTTATTTTAGCTGGTCTGCTTCCGTGTTGTGCGGGATTATTTCGATACTGACGGCTCATGTTCGTGTCGGCGCTGTTTTACGCCGTGTGTGTTTTCTCCCCTGTGTTTGGGAGTATTTGTTTTATGTGTGAGTGTAAATTAAATACGCCACTACCCTGTGCTCGCTGCTTCCTGTGCCTCATTCCTTCACCACGACTACCAACCCGTTACAATTATAAATGAAATAATCTGTCTGTAAAGAATTGTTGTAAAAATGACTTGTGTCATGCACAAGGTATATGTCCTAACCGACTTGCCAAAACTATAGTTTTTAAACAAGAAATTTGTGGAGTGGTTGAAAAACAGGTTTTAATGACTCCAACCTAAGTGTAAGTGTCACGTCCTGGTCAGTATATAAGGTTAATTGTTTTGTAGTTTGGTCAGGGCGTGGCAGGGGGTATTTGTTTTATGTGGTTCGGGGTGGTGTGTTTGTGTAAAGGGTGTTTGATTTAGTATTTCCGGGTTTTGGTTTATGTTTATAGTTCATTCTATGGTTAGTCTAGTGTGTGTGTTTCTATGTTTGGTTGATTGGGGTTGGGACTCTCAGTTGAAGGCAGGTGTTGTCTATCTGCCTTTGATTGAGAGTCCCATATATTAGGGTGTGTTTGTATGTGTTATTTGTGGGTGATTGTTCTGTGCTTAGCCGTGTGCCTAGTCAGACTGTTATTGTCGTTCGTTTTTCGTGTTTGTTATTTTTGTATGTTCATTTTGAGAGTAATTAAAAATCAAGATGAGCATTCACGTACCTGCTGCGTTTTGGTCATCCATTTCCACCAACGACAAGCGTGACAGAATCACCCACCACCAAAGGACCAAGCAGCAGAGGAAGGAGCAGACGGAGTTTGAGTTGGACTGGCGGGAGAAGTGGACTTGGGAGGAAGTTCTGGACGGGGCCGGACCCTGGCATCAGGCTGGGGATTATCGCCGCCCGCAATGGGAAATTGAGGCAGCCAAGGCAGAGAGGTGGTGGTACGAGGCCATGGACACGCTGAAGGAGAAGCACGAGAGGCACCCCCAAGAAATTTTTTTGGGGGGGCACACGGGTAGTTTGGCTAGGCGTAAGAAGAGCCGGAAGCCAGCTACCCGTGGTTATATGGAGGAGCGTATGGGGTGGAGAGCGCTATGTTTCGCTGAGGAGCGCACTATCTCACCCATACGCACGCACAGTCCGGTGCGAGTTATTCCAGCCCCTCGCAGGTGCCGTGCTAGGGCGGGCATCCAGCCTGGTAGGAGGATGCCTGCACAGCGCATCTGGTCGCAGGTACGCCTCCGAGGACCAGGCTACCCAACTCCCGCTCTACGCACGGCTACCATCAGGCCCCTGCACAGCCCAGTCTGCCCTGTACGAGCACCCCGCTCGTACAGGGCTACTAGTTCCATCCAGCCAAGGCGGGTTGTGCAGGAGGTAAGATCTAGACCGGCTGTGCGCCTCCATAGCCCTGGGTTTCCAGCTCCTGTCTCTCGTGCGGACCCGGAAGTGCGTCCACCCAGTCCGACTCGTCCTGTTCCCGCTCCCCGCACTAAACTGCAAGTGCGTAAACCCAGCCTCGCCAGTCAACAGTCGTCGGAGCTGCCCGCCAGTCAACAGTCGTCGGAGCTGCCCGCCAGTCAACAGTCGTCGGAGCTGCCCGCCAGTCAACAGTCGTCGGAGCTGCCCGCCAGTCAACAGTCGTCGGAGCTGCCCGTCAGTCAACAGTCGTCGGAGCTGCCCGTCAGTCAACAGTCGTCGGAGCTGCCCGTCAGTCAACAGTCGTCGGAGCTGCCCGTCAGTCAACAGTCGTCGGAGCTGCCCGTCAGTCAACAGTCGTCGGAGCTGCCCGTCAGTCAACAGTCGCCGAAGGGGCCAGACTGCGCTGAACTGCCGGAGTGGCCAGACTGCGCTGAACTGCCGGAGTGGCCAGACTGCGCTGAACTGCCGGAGTGGCCAGACTGCCCTGAACTGCCGGAGTGGCCAGACTGCCCTGAACTGCCGGAGTGGCCAGACTGCCCTGAACTGCCGGAGTGGCCAGACTGCCCTGAACTGCCGGAGTGGCCAGACTGCCCTGAACTGCCGGAGTGGCCCGAGTGGCCAGACTGTCCCGAATTGCCAGACTGCCCAGACTGTCCCGAATTGCCAGACTGCCCAGACTGTCCCGAATTGCCAGACTGCCCAGACTGTCCCGAACTGCCAGACTGCCCAGACTGTCCCGAACTGCCAGACTGCCCAGACTGTCCCGAACTGCCAGACTGCCCAGACTGTCCCGAACTGCCAGACTGCCCAGACTGTCCCCCGGCGATGCCAGACTGGCCCGACTGCCCCTCGGCGATGCCAGAGTGGCCCGACAGCCTGGAACGGCCGGAACCAGAGCCACCTCCAGAAATAGGTGGGTTGGGGAGGGGGGGTGTCGCACAGTGCCGTCGTTGACGGCAGCCACCCTCCCTTCCCTCCCTTTAGAAAAGAGGACTTTTTGTTGGTGTTGCTTGGGGTTATTTTTTGTTAAGGTGCTTCTGGGGTAGCACCTTTAAGGGGGGGGGTACTGTCACGTCCTGGCCTGTATATAAGGTTAATTGTTTTGTAGTTTGGTCAGGGCGTGGCAGGGGGTATTTGTTTTATGTGGTTCGGGGTGGTGTGTTTGTGTAAAGGGTGTTTGATTTAGTATTTCCGGGTTTTGGTTTATGTTTAGTTAATTCTATGGTTAGTCTAGTGTGTGTGTTTCTATGTTTGGTTGATTGGGGTTGGGACTCTCAGTTGAAGGCAGGTGTTGTCTATCTGCCTTTGATTGAGAGTCCCATATATTAGGGTGTGTTTGTATGTGTTATTTGTGGGTGATTGTTCTGTGCTTAGCCGTGTGCCTAGTCAGACTGTTATTGTCGTTCGTTTTTCGTGTTTGTTATTTTTGTATGTTCATTTTGAGAGTAATTAAAAATCAAGATGAGCATTCACGTACCTGCTGCGTTTTGGTCCTCATTCACCGACGACAACCGTGACAGTAAGTGAAAGCTGACAGTCTGGACTTTTAACCTCATAGTCATGGTATCATTTAAAATCCAAAGTGCTGGAGTACAGAGCCAAAACAACAAATAATGTGTCACTGTCCCAATACTTTTGGAGCTCACTGAATATTATCCCAATACGGAAGTGAGGCCACCAAAGGTATGGGTACAGTTGGTTGGTGGCTTGTCCCCATATACATTTGGTTGTATATTATTTCCTTCCAGTAGACCTAAAATGTACTTTTTGTACAAAGGCACAAGGACTGAACTCCACAGCATAACAGATGTTGCATTGACAGGGATACCCAACAAACATGACATGCACTCTGAAAACAAACACCATCAGTGGCTAACCCCACCCCACCCTCCCACCCCTCCAAAAGACACTCTGAACAAGTCATCAATAAATAAATGCTTATTTTGTGGGAGTTTGGTCCAGCGTACCTGACATATGTTCCCCATAGTCCAGAGAGACTTCAGTTGGGGAGAGTGAGGACAACGGGGTGGTGGCAGCAGTGGGGGAAGCAGTGCGCTGCTTCGCTTGTCCCCCATGGCTTATTGAATTACCTAAATGAGCTGAGGAGACCAGACTGGGGTTCTTAGCCTTTTGAAGTTTACAAATCATTCTGAAGGCTCTGGGGCTGAGGGGGCCGTCGAGAGGGAAGGGGGCTGCCTTTTGATGTTTTAAATAAAAACATCGGGAAACAAACAAACAAGGGGAGCGGGAGAGGGAGAGACGAGGGGAGAGGGATAGACGAGTGGGGGTAAGGAAACATCATGTTACCCATAGCAACTTGGGAATGATGATGGCTATGAAACCACTTCCTGTCTATGATGGGAAAATTGCACAAGCTCACTGTTGGTGTCTGTGTGTGTGTGTGTGTGTGTGTGTGTGTGTGTGTGTGTGTGTGTGTGTGTGTGTGTGTGTGTGTGTGTGTGTGTGTGTGCGTGCAGTCTACAGTATTTGTATCTACTGTAAATGTGTGCACATATGTAGTTGTATATTTTGTATGCTTTAGAGAGGAAATGAATGTCAGAGTAGATCTTAGTGGAACAATGCAGCACTCTGTGTGTGTGTGCGTGCATGCTTGCGTTAGTGCTTGTGGCATTGGTGAACTCTGATGTCTGCTTCATATTTCATCTTACAAAATAGACCATTGACCAGAAGTGTCACCACATGCCCCTTATGAGGTGCAATACATCAACTAAACCAGAAGGTCCATTGGTTGGATGATGGCCCTTTGCAACCCTACATTGGGTTTGATTCCCGCATTGGGCATTAGCCTAAATTATCGTATTTTATCTCTCCTTTTCAAACATTTATGGTGACATCTGTGCTCTTTCAAAGACATATTTCGGCATTATTTATGCACTGCTCAGCTGTATACTGTATACTGAAGAAAAGGTACAAGAAACTGAATCACAATGAAAGGAAACTGGACCATTTCCAATGTAATTCAACGCATTAACCAGTGTAGTTACATGTAATTATACACGTTTATTCATATTCTATGTAACTATGAAAGTCGGTGAGGAAAATCAGCCATCACGTTGGCTTGAATGTATAATTTTTGCTTCTTTTGCTTCACTGCTTCCTAAATTGTCATTCCCAAAACATCTGACTAAATATACCTTCCTGTTAGTTCTCCATCATTTATTTGTTTTTATTTCAGATAATATTGTATAAATATCCCATGGAAATACATTGAATGATATACTAATGATTCCTTAAAGCCTATTTACCTAGACTCAAGTACGCCTACCCCCAATTCAGATTCTAATTGATATGGGCTGGATTTGATTACGCAAAAGCTTTTTGTTGTTCGGACAATCAAGGGCGTCTTCCAAGTTATTTAGCATAACGAATTAATTAAGGCGTGGAAATGTGATAAAATGTCTCTGTCCCAGCGAAAACAACATCCATTTTCATAATGGAAAAGCATGAAATGTAATTAGTGACATAATCATGGCAAAATAAAATAAACCTGATTTAAAACACATTGTCTGTGTTCTGGAAGTCTCCATACTCAACCCAATCCTTAAACCGCACTGTGAATACAATCTTTTGTTTTCCAAAAATATTTACTGTTCTTGATGTCTTTTCCATTTGCTATAGATTTTTTTACTCAGGTACATGACGATGTACTCGTTTATGTAAAACACATGAAAGAAACCAGATTTTTTTTTTTTAAATCCATGCCTATGACCTGGAAATGAGAAATGAGAAAGTGAATTCGGCATAAGCCACAGGACACCAGCAATTCAATCAACAACTGTCCAGGGATGTTAAGAATCCAGTTCAGCTTTATGACCCAGTGACTCCATATCCATCTCACTGTTTTTTGTTGTTGTTGGGCACAATAGTCATTGTTTATACTGTGCTTCAGTACCACAAATATTGATAACTACAAGAAACGTATCTTGTCAAAGTTATTCCCAGATACACAGCCTTGTCTGTGCCCTCTGAGGTAAATCTTAGGCAGGAGATAGGGGAGCTACTCATCACGTGAGCATAGTTCATAGAACCACCTTTGTTGCAGAAGTAATTAAAACATCACAAACAAGATAATAATATATTTATTTAACTTTCATAGTGCTATACAGACGGGTATAAAGATACTTATTTGCCACCTTAGATATAGTTAGATATAGGCATCAAACACACGTTTTCTGTTAACTTATTAATTAGTTCTTAAACAGGCTTCCACCCAAACAGGCTTACAAGCAATAAGCCCCGAGGGGGTGTGGTATATGGCCAATATACCACGGCTAAGGGTTGTTCATACACACGACGCAACGTGGAGTGCCTGGATACAGCCCTTAGCTGTAGTATAATGACAATATACCACAAACCCCCGAGGTGCCTTATTGCAATTATAAACTTGTTACCAATGTAATTAGAGCACTAAAAATACATGTTACTCATACCCGTGGTATACGGTCTGATATACCACGGCTTTCAACAAATCACCATTCGGGGCTCAAACCATCCAGCTTATAATATTATTTGAACCACACACAATCTCTCTCTCTCTCGCTCTCTCTCTCTCTAATGCCATTTTGGCTCTAGTGGTGGCGGTGGATCTGATGTCTCTTCCATGCTGCCTGGTGAAACCAGTGTCCAACTGATCGAGGTTGGGTGTGACATCTGGCAATTTGATGGAGTGGATTTGGTTTCTTGGGGGCAATTCCAGGCCGCTGTCCCTGGGCGCCAAAACCCTTTCTGGTTTGTATATGACTTACATGTGTACGACGGGAGAAAGGGAGGGAACGGTGTGTGTGTGTGTGTGTGTGTGTGTGTGTGTGTGTGTGTGTGTGTGTGTGTGTGTGTGATGTGTGTGTGTGTGTGTGTGTGTGTGTGTGTGTGTGTGAGAGACTATTGAGGAGAGAGAAAGGGGAAAGCAGTTACTGCAAATGTAAAACAGCAGTCCGCCATGTACATTAATACAAGCCTTTCATCACCCCTTCCCCTGAAGCACCGCCTCTCCCCTTATCATTTACTTTAAATACACACATTAGTCTCATCAATAAAAGCTAATGCCTCTTTATAAAACATAGGTCTATTTCCAATGAAGGGCCCATTTCCCAGACCCCTCCAAGTCTCCTTCAATCCCAGACAGTGATGCCTGATCCATCCCCCCATAACATAGTCTCAACCATCCCTAGAAAAGCCAACAACAAACAACATGCAAATATGTCCAAATACGGAGCCTGCTGCTCGCTTACATGGCTATACTGTCTCTTCCTCAAAACAGATGGGAGGTGAAAAGAAATAAGCGGGAGAGAGTGACTGTAGATACTGTATTTTTGCCTGCTAGTCATATATGGGTTTGAGGATCTCTATAGGTGAGAAAAATGTACTCCTGAGTAGGCCTGCTTTCGCATGAAAGGTACGGTGGCCATTTTAGGACACCCTCAGCAGCACGCCTCATGGCTAGGTCGAGAACGTTAGCCATAAGACATCCTTCCTCTTTGTATTATCCACAGTTGGTATAGTAAAGAACACCCATAGATGTAGGTCTGCCACAGCAAATATTGATGCTGACTCTTCGTTGCATCATATGTTTTCCATGTGAATGTCAGTGTTGTTTGATGACTTCCTAATATGGATACCATATACCTCATCAAACTATGAGCTCTGACTATCAACAGGCGCGTGTCATATTCAGTGTAGAACTACAACGATACAAGCTGTGTGTTTCACAAGGTATGAGAATTTATTGTTCAAGATAATCAGCACAGTGTTTGTCCTTTTTCAGACCCAGATTAAGCCTACTCCTGGACTAAAATGCATAATCAATAAAGAATGTATATTAAGGAAAGAAAAAATACATATTTTAAATACATATTTTAAATAATATATATATATATATAAAAAAGATATATGGAGGATTGGAAATTATGCAGACAATTACATTGATAGAAGCTACAATCTGCAATATTAAAGCTGATCTTCCTCCTAAAATAATAATAAAACAATTAAAAATAGAAACATTTATATTAAGTGTTTCATGAATGCTTCTCAAAATTGGCCAGTTAGTCTATCTATAAATAGAAGCCCTTTCCCCACTGCATTTAATGACCTTTCAAATAGGCACAAAGCTAATGAAGACAACTCACAAAACGACATCTTAATCAAATCATACTTTATTGAAAGTGCATTTAAACATATCAACACAGTAAAATAACATTTTTTACATAAAATTAGACCAACAGATACCCGAACAACCTAATAATGAAGGAAGCAAATAGTGAAAGTTTGAATACACTTGGAGCGTGTTTTTCCTATATGTATGACTCCACTCCACCATGTAATGTGGGTAACAGACATCCTCATAGCTTCTGTGCTCATGTCTGGCTCCACTGAGTTATTAACATGTTGTGGGTTACAAGGTTTGCTTTTGGATTTTGCCACATGAAAGCCGAGGTGGAGGTCAATAGCATAGGCCCTACTGTGGCTATGAAAATATTATCTGCGTTTACCCATTACGGCTCACACGAACATGCTGGGCTCAAAGACAGGCGTCACATCTTACCCTACCATGATCAAAGGGAAAATCTACCCAAAAATGTAAATATGATTTTTCATCACTAGGCAATTTTAGATGCGTCCCAAAGAAAAGTGCATTCCTTGTTCCCTGACCAGAGGGCTGTCTGTCTGTCTGACTCTCTAACTACATGTTTGAGTTGGCCTTTGGGAAATATGTCTATGGGTAACTGTTTTTTTGGTTTGCCTGCTTTCAAAATTTTAAATCAAGTTGACAAGCATAAGCAAGTAAGAGATCCTGAATAACAGTATTACAATAACCTTTTATTTTTTTATGCCAGGGATGGCATCTTCTGTTCTTCAAAAGATAGACACTAAAACCCGGACAAAACCAAAATAACTGTAACCCTAACTTCTTGGATTTGGATTGAAAAATATTTAAATAAATTCACAGCTATTGTTATATGGAAGTGTCATTAACAATAATATGTGAGAATCATACATTGTCATAACAGGACATATTTTAATATATACTCTCTGAGTCAATCAAAGGTAGAATTGTCACACCTTGAAATGAAGGTAATTATAAAGATGACATTTTTGGGGAATTTTTGATTTCCAGTGTTATGCATCACATGTTGAGAGGTGATTGGGCAATTGAAGTCTATGTCTGTTTTTTATTTAAGAAAGCTCGGTGTTGCCAGCGAATCTGTCTGTCTGTCCAGGAATATTTGTTACTAATTTAGTAGACAAGGCTTGAATTAAAAAGTTAAGGTAGTGCCTGAGGTAGAACCAAAAATGTCTCATATCTTTTTAATTTTACCTTTATTTAACCAGGTAGGCCAGTTGAGAACAAGTTCACATTTACAACCTAGCCAAGATAAAGCAAAGCAGTGTGACAAAAACAACAACACAGAGTTACACATGGGATAAACAAACGTACAGTCAATAACACAATAGAAAAATCTGTATACAGTGTGTGCAAATGAAGTAAGGAGGTAAGTCAATACATAGGCCAATAGTGTCGAAGTAATTACAATTTAGCAATTTACACTGGAGTGATATGTGCAGATGAGGATGTGCAAGTAGAAATACTGGTGCGCAAAAGAGCAGAAAAACAAAAACAAATATGGGGATGAGGTAGGTAGTTGGTTGGATGGGCTATTTACAGATGGGCTGTGTACAGTTGCAGCGATCGGTAAGCTGCTCTGTCAGCTGACGCTTCAAGTTAGTGAGGGAGATATAAGTCTCCAACGATTTTGGCAATTAGTTCCAGTCATAGGCAGCAGAGAACTGGAAGGAAAGGCGGCCAAAGGAGCTGTTGGCTTTGGGGATGACCAGCAAAATATACATGCTGGAGAGTGTGCTACGGGTGGGTGTTGCTATGGTGACCAGTGAGCTGAGATAAGGCTTATAGATGACCTGGAGCCAGTGGGTCTGGTGAAGAATATGTAGCGAATACCAGCCAACGAGAGCATACAGGTCACAGTGGTGGGTAGTATATGGGGCTTTGGTGACAAAACGGATGGCACTGTGATAGACTACATCCAGTTTGCTGAGTAGAGTGTTGGAGGCTATTTTATAAATGACATTGTCGAAGTCAAGGATCGGTAGGATAGTCAGTTTTATGAGGGTATGTTTGGCAGCATGAGTGAAGGAGGCTTTGTTGCGAAATAGGAAGCCGATTCTAGATTTAATTTTGGATTGGAGATGTTTAATACAACCAGTATTTAAAAAATTTAATAAAATGTATGCACTCTACTGTAAGTCGCTCTGGATAAGAGCGTCTGCTAAATGACTAAAATATAAATGTAAAATGTAATGTGAGTCTAGAAGGAGGGTTTACTGTCTAGCCAGACACCTAGGTATTTGTAGTTGTCCACATATTTGAAGTCAGAACTGTCCAGAGTAGTGATAAGAGATGGATCTCAACTGATTGACAGAATTGCTATGTAGAGGTTTGAGAGGGTGAGCACTAAAATTCATAAATCAAAAATGACCCATTTAAAAGAATCAAATGATTTTCTGAGTATTTGAAAGGTAGATAGACACCTCAAATATGGCTCACTAGAAAGAGCTAATCCATCAACATGGTTGTAGAAGCTGATTTTGCGATGACACGCTATTCAAAATGTAGAACAACTACACACCTGTAAACTAATTTTATTCATTTATTTTCATCTGTCAAATAACAACCTTTTCCTGTCACAATCCCTCCATTTCTCTCTCATCTGTCCATCTCTGACTGTCACTCCAACTTTTCTACTAGAACCTGGAGTGACTTCTCTGGGAAGGAAACAGAAAATAAGCTGGAACCTGGAGTAGGGCCCTACCTCACCCGTGGCATTTGGGGGGAATTATAGGAGTTTAGCTCTCCCAACTTGACCCCGGTCCTAATGACTTGTAGTCTAAATCCTTTGGCTCCAAGCAGAGTGTTGTTCTAACCTCCACTTGTCTGCTGTTCGCCCAAATACAAGGCGAAAGGAAAACAGGGCCCACAAGAACAGGGGCCTCCGCACCACCTTCTCACCAGTGGAGGCTGCTGAGGGGAGGATGGCTATTAATAATGGCTGGAATGGAGTCAATTGAGTGATATCAACCACATGGAAACCACGTCGTTGATGTATTTGATACCATTCCAGCCATTAATATGAACCGTCCTCCCCTCAGAAGCCTCCACTGGTTCTATCTTCTATCTCAAGGCTTAGCTCTATCTTCTATCTCAAGGCCATCAGACTGTTAAACAGCCATCACTAACATAGAGCGGCTGCTGCCAACAAACAGACTCAAATCTTTTGCCACTTTAATACTTTTTATAAATGTATTTAATAAAGGTATCACTAGTCACTTTAAATAGCGGCACTTTAATAATGTCTACATATCCTACATTACTCATCTCATATGTATATATTGTACCATCTACTGCATCTTGCCTATGCCTCACGGCCATCGCTCATCCAAATAGTTATGTACATATTCTTATTCATCCCTTTACATTTGTGTGTATAAGGTAGTCGTTGTGAATTTGTTGGATTACTTGTTAGATATTACTGCACTGTCGGAACTTGAAGCACAAGCATTTTGCTACACTCGCATTAAATGCTAACCATGTCTGTGACCAATACAATTTGATTTGATTTGAGATTTGATTTGAGATAGATGTACAGATAGACAGATTCAATGGAAAATATGGAATCTTACTGCCAGTGGCGTGTATGCATAGATGCCAAGGGAAGCCACACTTCCCCAAAGAAATGGACCGAGAAAAAAAACATACAAAATAATGTATCTTTCGTCTCTCTGTGTTTCGTAATTTCCTTCAATTTGCAAGAGGCTCAATGTATCTCACCTGGAGAAAGCATCCGAGAAAGCGAAACAGCGCCCCTCTGTCTCTGTATGTGTAGGCCATATATCTGATTCTGTCTGGTCCCATTGTTGCCGCCCATAGCATTGAATGCAAGGGAAGCCAGTGAGCATTTGGCCTATAAAAAAGTATAAAATAATAGCCAATTAGCCTTGACCTAAACTGAGTGAGCTCAACTTTGAATGGTCCTGCACACCAAAAAAAAGTGTCAAGGGAAGCCAGTTTGGATCTATCTTCACTCCAATCACGTCACATCGAGCACAATACATCATTAACAGAAGCAACTTGAATTGTTGCATCTCATTGTGTTGTTGTCCTCTAGTTTCTAGCTAGCTAGCTAAAATTGTCCCTTTCCTAAATTAACCATGGATGGAGTTAGACATTTGGACTTGTGGTTTTACTTAATTCTCTGTACTGGCCAACAGAAAAGAGGAGGAAGGCGTTTCTTTACAAGTAGGGTGAGACAACTTGTTTTTTCTACTTGCATGAACTCGCACATATGCACACACACAAATCAGAACCATGGACAGCCACATCCTATTTAGTTTTTGGTATCTATTAGTTGTCACTGTATTAGACTAAGCATAGGTGATTTGATGATGTTGAAGTTCAAATGGTGCTGGAATAGTGGAGGCAGCTCCTGACTTGCAGTAATCCTCCGTGGTTCTAAATCAATAGTTTAGTAGTCTGAAAACTTAGGCAAAAATGTACTTGCTGTAGGTCATGTTAAGTTTTTACATTTTTTTATTTAAGTTTTTAAATGCAATATGCTTTGTTGGATTTCACCGGACAGAGGTTGCTCTCCGGTTTTGTGGTGAAACAAAGGTGTGTTTGAATATATTATTCTACTGTGTCTTCTTATTGTCTTGGCCTTAGGCCTCTATATCACAGTGTCAAGGCATATGAACTCACAGGTTATAAAGCAAACAACACAATAGGTTGTTGTAATATGGCATTTTTTTCTGGCTCGGCTTCCCAAGTGATTTTACCCACACGCCGCTACTACTTACTGCTTATTTTACTACCTCAACTTTCCCAAATATTCAAAGAATTGCTTACTGCAGTGGTCACCAATCTTTTGAGTCAAGATCCCTTTCTGAGTAAAGATGCAAGCCGACATCTACCGCTCAGATTTTTTTTTTAAACATAAGCCTATGCAAACCTTGTGTAGTAATGAGGTTTGTGCAGTAGGCTATAGGCCCAATAAATATCACTGCATATTGGCTATGCTTGAATTGTCCTGCCAATGTTGTTCTCAGACCATTTTGAAATTATACATAAAAAATGTAGGTATATGATCACACTGGTAGATCAGTTGTTGTATTACTTGTGAGGCATAGGTAGGTGAGCATAATCATTTGTTTCGTTTTTTTTTACTGGACTGATGGCCTGCATCTGACGGTCAGTCAGGGAAAGTAAGGAGCAGCGGTGAGTGTGGCTGCCTCTCCATCCTTCACTCCGCTGAGAAAAGGAGACATAGTCTTCCAACTGACGGCAAAACTCAAGTCACACTGCCTCATGCGCCAATTCATGTTGTTAAAACAAATAAAATAAAACAACTCAGTTAAGAACAAACTCTTATTTACAATGACAGCCTACCAGGGAACAGTGGGTTAACTGCCTTGTTCTGGGGAAGAAGACATTTTTACCTTGTCAGCTCAAGGATTTGATCCAGCAACCTTTTGATTACTGGCCCAACACTCTAACCACTAGGCTACCTGTCACCCCAGTTTACTCCTATGACCAGATAAAGTGAAATATTCCTCAATATTAAAAAAGTCACAAGCCGCTAATAATAGCAATGCAAGCTTATCGGAACACTTTGCTATACTCATTCATTGCAGCTGCAATGTTGGTTGTAGCATGTGGAAGTAGGGAGAAAGTGCATTTTATGGCTAATAAAGGTGTTGAACAAAGTGTTGACTGCTGAATAAGAATTTAAACATGAACTAACACATAAAAACAGCAGCTCTTTGCTGTATTTGTTGAGTCTCTCTCTAGTCATGGTTTGTGCATTCAAGGTTTCTTTTTACAGTCTATGGCTCGAGGAAACTGTGCAGACACGTTGATCTCAGTTAACTGATTGACCAGCGGAAAGCCTATAGGTGCACTAGATTTGCTCTCTGGGCCTGCCGGGTAGGCGGAGTTCTACCTTCAGACACATGAAATGGTTCAAAATGTGACTCACCACCTGGAATAGGTCTTATGCAGCAACATTTGAATTTCTGTTTTTTACATTGGACTAAAGTAGAGACTCAGGGCTACAAAATGGTATATCATACACTGCAGTTGAGGAAACAATGGGAATGTAATTCTGTTTCGAAAGTTGATCAACTGGTAAACTCACTTTTGAGAAAACTGTCTTTCAATGTTTTGGTACTACTATTGGAGACCCCTTCTTTGTCGACACCCATTCAGCATAGTTCACACCCTCTTAAGCCTTAGCCCCACCCATCTCTTTAAGGGTTGATTTGTGTGTTCTGTACTAACTTGCAAGCTACTTCCAGACATCTAAGAGAGAGAGAGAACAGCTCACTGAACATTACTCGCCCAGCAGAGTTGGTTAGGCTGTTATGTTATCCAGAGCGTTGGTGACTGCGACTGTGCTGTCAGATTGTCCATTCGTAAATTCAGAGTGTTTCGAGTTCAGAGCGCACACTGGATGCTCTGGCCAGTAAGTAGGGTTGTTCCGAAAGCTCTGACCTCACAACGATAGTCAAGCACCCAAGCTACAGTAACTGGCTAACATTGGCTAGCTACTTCCAGACACGTAAAGTTAGAACACCCCACTCTGACCATTTTACTCACCCTAGCAGAGCTGGTTAGGCAGTGTTCATGTTATCCAGGGCATTGGTGACTGTAACTGTGCTGCTGGCAACAATTGAATTACGCTTTGTTGTCGACATTTACTGACACCGGACATATTCAGCAGGTGTTGAGAGTTCAAAAATGTATCAGCTATTCTGCGCTAAGATGAGAGTAGTTTTGGTAAGAAATGTAACTAATCCCAATGCATGACGTAACGTTAGTTAGCGAGCCAGCCAGCCAATGTTAGCTAGATTATAGTGGAGTATTTTGTTAAGACATGTATCTAGCTGGCTAAACAATGGACCACAATCACAACTCATGATGTTCCTACCCTGCATGAATCTGCAGGTAGCTAACCAACCAGGTTCTATGGCTATAACTAGTCAAGCAAATGTGCCTGAGATACAAAGAATATGATCATACACATAACGTTAGCTAGCGACCCAGCTAGCTAACGTTAGCTAGCTAACAGTACACTTGAAATTAAACCACTTTCTGTCAAAATTAGAAACGTGTAATATCTGATAATGTAGTTAGCTAGACTATCTTACCAGTATACATCATGGTTGGATGCTTCTCCTGTCTGATGCCATGCATGGTTGCCCTTAGTTTGACAATGTAATGCAGACTGGTGTTTTCTCCATCTCCTTAGCTATCATACTTGAATTCCACTGATTTCAAAACTCGGTGGGGGGCATACACATAACGGTAGCTAGCAAGCCAGCCAGAAAACGTTAGCTAGATAACAGTACACTTTAACTTGGCTTTAGGTTTATGTAGTTTTACTATGAGATACATTTTTAAAAATTCCAGTTTGACCCGATTACCTAGACATACTGACCAGCTCCAATAGACAGACGCGTGCTATATGGCAGATCAATCCAAACTCATTTCTCGGCATGTCCTGCCCACTCATTATCTCAGCCAATCATGGCTAGTGGGAAGGTTGCCCTCTCTTTCTGTGGCTCAACCAACTAGGCTGGTAATTTAACAATTTTATTCATATTTACAGATGACATACAAGTTTGATATTGAGGCACATGAAAGTTCACGTGTTCGAGAAGGCATTTCTTCCAAAAAACGCATTTTGATAAAAAAATGTTGGTTTTTTTTACATTAAAACGGCTCTCCTGTGAAGTTGTGACTTGCGACATACACCTAATTTCTTGAATCGGGTCACAAATGTGAACACTTTGCCTTACTGGTAATAGGGCTGCTGAGTCAAGTACAGAGCGCGAAACAAATAAACAAACAGGAACGCAAGGCTTTACCATTTGTTTTTTTACAGAAATATTTGGTGATTGACTAGGAATGCCATGGAGATCGACCAGTCGATCGTGATCAACCAGTTAGTTGACACTGGCTTACTGTCTTTGAGCAGCTAAATTCTCTTGCCATCCAGGGATTGTTCAAAGAATAAAAAAAAATGTTTTACCTCGAAGGTATTGGATTCTTACATGGTCACAAGAATTTCTTGTCAAGACTGCCAAACAAAAGTGGCTCTTTGTGGTAAAAAACAGACAATGGACTTATAAATGGCCCTTGTCATTGACTGTATATTTGAAAAATGCCCTCATTGACCTGTTATCAATATAAATGTTCCAATAGTCAGTCATGCATCCGTTTTTAATGAGAATATAACTCTCTGAATACAATATTATTGCTGACAAAAATATAAGTACATGACTCCGCCTTGATCATAAAAAAAACATATCGTATAAAATATTTACAAATAATTTCAAATATCTTTCTGAACGTCTTTTGGTAGACTTTTAGGTGAGTAAAAACAATTAGACAATTACATAATGTCTGTTTAGAAAGTACAGTAAAGTCTTATTTACAGAAAAACAAAACAAATCGTGAATGATCATTTGCAAGTTTGCCAATGGTAGGTAGCCTAGTGGTTAGAGTGTTTGGCCAGTAACCAAAAGGTTGCTGGATCAAATCTCTGAGCTGACAAAATAAAAATCTGTTGTTCTAAAACTGAACAAGGTGGTTAACCCTGTGTGCTGAAGATGTGGGTGTCAATTATGGCAGTCCCCTGCACTTCTCTGATTCAAAGGGGTTGGGTTAAATGCAGAAGATGCATTTCAGTTGATTACATTCAGTTGTACAACTGAAAAGGTATCCCCTTTCACCAGTGTGTACTGTTTGTAGGCCTATGTGTAGTTCAAAATGGCTTCCCTCACACTAATGTGTGACAGGTTAGGAGGAGTGGTTGCAACCTGTAGGGAATTTGTCTTCGTCAGACAATATTGCCAAAGACGTTTCAGGCCTTTTCCTCCAACTTCTCCTGTAATTACGACCTCTTCAAAGACGATGAGTAGCGCAGCATCTCTGTGCCTCGACACTAATGGGGGATAATGGCTCTGGAATGGAGAGAGCGAGAGAAAAAAGAGAGAAAGAAAGAGAGAGCATTGGACATGTCAGAGTGAAGTCATTTATGAACAGTATGCACAATTTTCATATATTCTTTGAACTCGACAGGGTTATTAGTTGAAGTGGGATTCCTGTATTAATACTTAAAGCGATGCTCATCTCCAAGAAAAGCTTTATGATAATTTTATTGACTACCATTCGGTTAAAATTGATTTCTCACAAACAACAAATGTAGTGTTTTTTTTTGTTGCTTATAAGCTGTTACTTCCGGTAGCTGACATTGCCTGGAATTTGTACTTCAACCTCCGTTGATTTTAGGTGCAAAATCATAACATTATATAAAGGTGACTCTGACAATGAAGTCTTTGTGACCAGACAATAGACATCCTCGTGACATGTTACACAATTTTTCCTGTTCCGAAACTCTTGTCCTGTTATGAAAGACTTGTCCTCTTACAAAACTCTTATGACATTTTTATAACGCAATTCTTCAAATCTTTGCAACAACCTCGTAAAGTACCTCGACATATCCAGAGTGGGAAAATAATCCATATCGGGAAAATAATCCATATCCAGAGTGGAAAAAAATCCATATCCAGAGTGGGAAAATAATCCATATCCAGAGTGGGAAAATAATCCATATCCAGAGTGGGAAAATAATCCATATCCAGAGTGGAAAAAAATCCATATCCAGAGTGGGAAAATAATCCATATCCAGGGTGGGAAAATAATCCATATCCAGAGTGGGAAAATAATCCATATCCAGAGTGGAAAATAATCCATATCCAGAGTGGGAAAATAATCCATATCCAGAGTGGGGAAAATAATCCATATCCAGAGTGGAAAATAATCCATATCCAGAGTTGAAAATAATCCATATTCAAAGTGGAAAATAATCCATATCCAGTATTCAATTAGTTGAGTCATTTACTTTTGATTTTATCTCGCTGGTCTCTGTGAGCAAGGATTTATTTACACCCTGGGAAACTTTGTGTCTGATTACCACATTATTACCACATTATGAACAATACATTTGTCAGAGGATTATCCAAATTAGATTAGATTGTAGATCAGAGCTTCTCAATTCATTTAAGGTTTCGCTCAAATGTTCAGGGTCATCCACACAAACATTCTCCCTTGCAGATAAGGAACTTCTGTGAAACCATGAGACTGGACAGAGGATTTATTCCGGATTACATGGCAGTTCTTCTAATAATGTTAAACATATGAGGAGAGCGGACTCCAAACCCACCAATCAGTCCTTGTTACATAGTGCCTCTTTAGTCGTTTGACAACTGACAGTTTGATTTACTTGAAACGAATTGTAGATGCTCTGTGTGTAACACAGCTCGAGAATTGATTTTCAATTTCATTAGCTGGGCGATAACGAATGTATTATGGAACGCTTTCTTTGCTTGTACTAGACACAAAGAGTTTGCAGCCTGTTTGGGCACTTATTTGTTGAAGTTTACAGGTTTTTAAACTCTCGCATTTCAGTTTACTCTATTCACATCTGCGTGGAAATGTTTGTATGATCATTTGTAATCTGAACATAACTGGAGTCCCATTTTAAGTACCCTGAGTATAGCTCTGCGTCTTGTTTTTGCAACCACCTTTCCTACTTTGGAAATAATTCCCATACATATACAGCAATTTGCCAGGCCATGGTAGAAAACATGTTCTTGGGTTTCTGCAAAACGTTTACGAGTTATTTATCCCGTCACATTACATTCACATGGCTTAGAAAGTGTGTCCCAAAGCAAACAAAGGTAAACAAAACCCTATTTTATCTTTGTATCAAATGACAACTCTGGCAGAGAGGTCTGTTGTGGTACAGTAGGTTAGCATTACACTACAGTAGCCCTGCACTAACGTTAACATAGCACTCGGCAGATAAACGCTAGCCACAGTCTAGCCACCTCCTAGCCACTTCAGACCACATGTCTCCACTAAGTGAAACCGAAGCTTCTTGTTCAGCCTGAGAAACCATAGCTAGCTGCTTCAACTATTCTACTTACTAGTGTGTTCCACAAGAAGAAAAACGCTCTTAATACCTTTAAGATATTATATAAAGATAAGATAAAATAAAGATAGATAATTAAGATCAAATATTACGATAAGATAAAAATGTATTTGAAATTGTTTCATTCCACTTGTAGAAATGTAATAATGACAGCTTTGAATAGTAGAAAATACCAGTTCAGAGATTAAGTGAAAAATAGTTTTTTTGAATGTTTTTGTTTTCTGATTTAAATGTCAATTTGATTAAAGCACCAGGATTTTTTCCAATGTCAGAGCCTTATTGTCTGTAATGTTTTACTTGTAAACAACTAGGTTCACAATACTCCCAATGTAGTTGAAATCTGGGGTATTCTGTACATGAAATACAATTACAGAGATTACAAAAATGTAAATTTCAATCATTGTTATATTTAATTTATAAACATGTCCTAAATGGTATAGTATTGTGTCATCATGTCATATAATTCTTTCCATTTCATTCCTACTCTGAGACATTTTGGTGAAGGTAAAGGGATCTTGTAACCGCTCAACTATCAGAGAAATGACCTGATAAACCAAACAATCATCATAATCTTTCTTTATTTCTCTCTGTCAAACCGAAATTAAGTTTGATGTTTTCCTTGCTTCACGTGTTAATTATTTTCCACTAACTTCTTAGGCATGCATTATATAATTTTATTTGCATGTCTAAAAACCAGATTGCCAGATTAAATTTGGTCATAAAAAAAAAACACCAAATTGTACAATAGAAAATGCTTGATATAAGGTTCTTAACAGCAGATTTGAATTGTACTTAAGCAGTTAATTTTAGTAAGGTTGCTTTCGGGTTATTGAGTTTTATGGCAAATATTTGAAACAGGTTCCAAACACTACTGTGTAGCAATTTGTACAATGCGTTTATGGGATCTTCTCCAATAAAATGTTATGTTTAACTGCAGATATTAGATTGGACTAGATTCAATCAGAGAACAAAGGAAATTACTTGGCAGTTGATGATAGTTATGCATTTCACAATTACCTAACTTTTATCTTGCTATTATTATACATCGTTCTTTCTTTCAGACCAATATGACACTTGCATGGTCATATTGGCCAACTTTTTGTCAATAAATTTGCGACTCTCCTTTTCTCTTCTGAAACAGCAGATGATGTATCCTCCAAGGGGAGGCACTGCCTTGGCTGCTTGGCTCTTATTGCCTGTGCCTGTAGAGAGAGTGTATGTATCAGCACATGTCCACTGCTAGTGCACCACAGCAGACTACCCTCAGGCTGTTGCCAGAGAGACTGACCTTTTTATTTTTTTTAACTGGGAAAGTCAGTTCAGAACAAATTCTTATTTACAACGACAACCTACCAGGGAACAGTGGGTTAACTGCCTTGTTCAAGGGCAGAATTACAGATTTTTACCTTGTCAGCTCGGGGATTTGATCCAGCAGCCTTTCGGTTACTGGCCCAACGCTTTAACCACTAGGTTACCTGCCACCCCTAGGCAGGTTAGCCTGGGAACAGGCAGCCTGGGAACAGGCAGATGCATACATACCACAGGGCTTTCTTGTGCACTCATCCATACAGTCACCAACAGTTCATACATATGTGCTAACATTTCTGGCAACAATGTCCACATATTTTCTCACATTTTTGCTCCTTCCAGACACTTGACACCATTGAGTAGACCTACTGAGATATTGGACTACTTAACAAAACATCATTATGATTATGGTGGGATTTTCAGAAAATGTGTATGTTTAATTTCTCAAAGCACAGAGAAAGAAAGATCATATTTTAATCACATGCACATTTGAAAACACATGCACGTTTTTGGACACACTCAGTGAAGTGACAATACCACCCAGAATGTAAGCTAGCGTCTCATTAAACAGCTTGATCTGTAGGACTCTGTCCATTTCTCACAGTGTTCCCTCTGAGGACCCTGTCACTTACAATCTCTGTGGAATGCGATATGTGTGTGTGTGTGTTCATACGTGTGTGTTTTCCTACATATTTTACTGTAAGCAAGTGTGAACTTTAAAAGTCTGTGGAGTACAGTTGCCCTCATGACCCTGTCACACATATGTGTGTGTGTTTGTGCGTGTGTGTGTGCGTGCGTGTTTGTGTGCATGCATGTGTTTTTATGTGTGTGTGTGCATATGTGCATGCATGTGTGTGTGTGTGTGTACACACGCACACATGCACGCACACACACACATACACACACACACACACACACGCACACACATGCATACACACGATCACACACACACGCACAAACACACATGCTTGCACACAAACACACACACACACACAAATGTTTGACAGGGTCATGAGGGCAACTGTACTCCACAGATGTTTAAAGTTCAGATTATTTTATGAAGTTCACAGAGGAGGATGGTCCTCCCTTTCCTCCTCTGAGGACAGTCATAAAAAGATACATTTAAAGACAAGCCAGCATATCTTGAAATCTGTTTCGTTCACATGTTGAGGTGTATAATGACTAGAACCAAATCTCATCAAGATTCAAAGATATGACCTGCTGTGTTCGTACGGTACGTGTTTATGTACGTAGCAGGTCATATCTTTGAATCTTGATGAGATTTGGTTCTCGTCATTATACACCTCAACATGTGAACATGAAACTAACACCATCCATAGAGTGATGTGGTGAGGGGAGCAATCACACACACACACACACACACACACACACACACACACACACACACACACACACACACACACACACACACACATTTTTGCATCTCACAGCAACATCCCCTCCTCCTCTATAGAGTATAGGCTGAAGTTAAACTAGACACTGATCTAAGGTCGGTCTTACATTTTCTACACTAATGGTTAAGGTTTAGATATGGGGAGGATAAGCTGATCCTCGGTCAGTGCCGAAGGGCTACGAACAATAAAGGTAAGCTAAGCTAGCACCCTCCTGTGTTAGTAAAGAGGGCTGCATCTCAACCACTACGCACTCACACATGCAACTTCATTCGATCCTGTCCTCCACTGTCTTTTTGTTTCTACTTTATCATTCATTCAATGCAGGTGTAATTCATATAATTCATATTAATATGTTTATTTTTTCAATGCTTTCTTGACACTCGAGCTATAGACAATATTTGAATTTAAGCATAGAGTAATTTACACACATAATTGGGTAAGCAACACAGGAACATTCTCCATGTCTCCCATTCAAAGTCACACCTAGGGTTGCAAAATGTCTGGAACTTCAATAAATTCCCTGTTTTCCCCAAAATCCCAGTTGGAGGATCCCCGGGATCGGGAGGGAATACGTAGGGAATCAAGAATCCTCCAACAAAGACTTCTGGAGAACCCTAGTCACACCATTACAGCTAGACCATTGACCAGTTCTCCATAACTCGCTAAGATACTTCAATCCATTGAAAGGACAGCATGGAATGCTCATAAATTGTAGTTGTGTAGAATAACAGTTGACATCGAGACAGTCATACTCTAAGTGGGAGCCCCCAATGAAACAAACATCTTATGCTAGCTGCTTCGAAGCATGAAAACAGTTGGCAAATGGGCCACACTACCTGAGTAATAGCTTGCTTAATAAGAGGTTGTAAAATGTGTTTCATGAGTGTGTCTCATGAAAACAATGACTTCCCATTACCTTGGGCTATAATACACAGGGGGTTACTGTAGTTGAAGACTGTTGTGATCAGATCTTACTGTTTGGATTTCATCTCAAATTTGAGTGTCCGGTACCGGAGCACCAAGTCTGGGACCAAAAGGCTCCTAAAGAAGCCATAAGACTGCTGAACAGTTAATCAGATGGCTACCCTGACTATTTGCATTGGCCCGCTTTTATTATTTTTTGCACTGACATTCTTGCACAGGCTCTATGCACACTCACTGGACTTTACCTACACACTCACACTCATACTACACTGACACTCCAACACACACTCACACACACACACAAAACACACACACACATAGACACACTTTCATCCTGATTGCCTAGTCACTTTTACCCCTACCCACATGAACATACTATATTACTTCAACTACTTCGTACCCCAGCACATTGACTCATTTACGAGGAGTACCAGTACAAGGAGTACCAGTTCTCCTTGTAGATAGATTTGTTATAAGTATTTTATTGTGTTACTATTTTTTGGGGGTCTTATTTTGCACAATTTTCTTACTTTTGGACTCTGCATTGCTGGGAAAGGGCTCGTAAGTAGGCATTTCACAGTAAAGTCTACACCTGTTGTATTCGGCACATGTGACAAATACAATTTGATTGATTTGATTTGTATCGAAGTGTAGAGTTTATATAGTGCAAAGCTCCTTTAAGATCTTGCTGAAATAGATATCCATTAACGGATTGATGTATAAAATATAACCATTTAGATTATCAATTAATTTCATTAAATTGAAGAAGATAGGTGTCACGACACCTACGGAAGGTGGCGCCCCTCCTCGCCCGGGCGGCGCTCGGCGGTCATCGTCGCCGGCCTACTAGCTGCCATCGATTTATGTTTCACGCTCTGTTAGTTAGGCCTTGGTTAGTTGCGCACCTGTTTTGTGTTAGTTGTTAGTGGGGAAGGGTATTTAGGCTAGCTAGTTAGGTTTGTGGTTTGTGCGGGATTGTTCGTTGTCAGGGTTGTTTTTGTTATGAGGTTCTGTGTTTATCCCTTTTGGAGTTACGTTGTTCGTTTTTCGGCTGCGTCCCTGGTTACGTTCTTTTAAGGGTGGTGCGTTTCTTTTTGCACACCTTGCACTCCATACTTTTGCATATTTTCCGTGTGGATATTTTATTAACATTTATTCACGGAATCATTCTGTCTCCTGCGCCTGACTCCACCTCTCCTGAATCCACAAGCCACCCGCTGTGACAATAGGTTAGACAATATGCATCCAATGTCCAATTGTAGCTACCCATATTCTGGGTGTCAAGTAACATTTCATTAACGTAAAAAATGTCCCAATACACTCAAAAAAATTATAATAAAGTGAATGACATCCACTTTCAAGTCAAGGGTGAGAAACAAACAACCATTAAATTAATGCTCTCCTTGTGCCAGCAAGGTTGTTTTCCCCAACAATTATGCTTTTCCTTATTGTGGACCCTAATGCTTCAGTTACTTTTCAGCATTTTAGGCCAGGAAGTTTAAGCCAGGATGTTTAAGACAGGATGATTAGGCCAGGATGTTTAGGCCAGGATTTTTAGGCCAGGATTTAGGACTATTACAAAATAAGTTGTTCATTCTAAGACATTTAAGAAAACATCCACTAGGCTACTAATTCCAATACACTAATCTATTATTTAGCAAGCATACATCTGTACACATTGGGGTGAAAAAAATACTGTTTAATTGAGATGAGCCCCTATCCGAGTTCAGAACAAAACGTGGACCTCATGAGTGAGTCTTTTTCCAAAGACTCAACAGGTAGAGTGTAGGAAGCGTATGCAAAACACAGGAAGGCATTTATAAATAAATACATGTATACAGTATATATATATATATATATATATATATATATATATATATATATATATATATATATATATATTTGGCTGTATTAAACACACTCTTGGCATCCATTCTCTGCTCTTTCTTAGTCAAAGTCCCTATGTTACCTGAGGAGAACTTGGCACGACAGCCGAGCGCTTTGGAAAATAGGAAAATCTTGTGCCCATGGGTGAGAAACAATTATGGGTTTGTGTTCATTACAATTGTGTACAAAGGGAATGAAAATATCAGAGCTAAGTTTTTTACACTAAAAACGCCAGGAGCGAAATGAATGTAATTAAGACCACAAATATCTCAGGCTTTCGTAAAAATACTTTTGCTGCTTCACCAGGATGCATGTACTCTAACTTCTTGAACCCTGCTTGAAATAAAGGGCCCCCTTAACTGTATCTTTACTTTACTATTTATATTTTTGACAACTTTTACTTCACTACATTCCTAGAGAAAATATTGTACTTTTACTCCATATATTTTCCCTGACAACCCAAAGTACATTTTGAATGCTTAGCAGGACAGGAAGATTGTGAAATTCACACACTTATCAAGAGAACAAGTGGTCATCCCTACTGCCTACGGTCTGGCGGACTCGCTAAACACAAATGCATCTTCTGCAAGTAATGTCTGAGTGTTGGAGTGTGTCCCTGGCTATCCATACATGTTAAAAATAAGAAAATGGTGCTGTCTGCTTAGCTTAATTTTTGCAATTTAATTTACTTTTGATACTTAAGAATATTTTTGTCAAAAAGTATTTTACTGGGTGACTTTTACTTGAGTAACTTTCTATTAACATATCTATACTTTTACTCAAGTAAGTACTTTTTCCACCACTGCTTATTCCTAGCATGCAATGATTACATCAAGCTTGTGACTCTACAAAATCGTTGGATACATTTGCTGTTTGTTTTGTTTCAGATAATCTTGTGCCCAATAGAAATTAATAGTAAACAATGTATGGTGACATTTTTATTGTAAATAAGAATAGAATATGTTTCTAAATAATTCTACATTAATGTGGATGCTACCATGATTACGGCACAAAATAATCTGAAACACAACCCAAACAAACAGCAAATCCATCCAAAAAGTTTGTAGAGTCACAAGCTTGACGTAATCATTGCGTGCTATGAATATGGGACCAAACACTAAACGTTTTAATACTTTAATACAAATATAAGTGACTTTGTCCCAATACTTTTGGTCCCCTAAAATGGAGGGACTATGTACAAAAAGTGCTGTAATTTTGAAATGGTTCACCCTATATGGATGAAAATACCCTCAAATATAATTTCGAATTCAAGGTGCTGGAGTACAGAGCCAAAACAACAAAACATGTGTCACTGCCCCAATACTTTTGTAGCTCACTGTATGTAACTGATTATGTATTGTCACTGTGTACATTAGTCAAACTCTAAAGCATCACTGTGCGTGAAGCTCCACGTATCTAGGGTACTTCCAACAGTGCTAAAACCCATTAAGACACAGGAGCAAATGATAGAACATTGTAAAACCTCCCATGAATGATGAATCGGTGTTGTCACTCATGCGCACTTTCTACTTGTTCTTGCCTTCCGTCAAAACCACACTAGCTGCCTGGCTCCTGGAAAATCTCATCATAAAGGTACACAGTACACTGTAAGAAGATAAGTCACATTTGGTTGAACTTTTGGGTGAAATTGGATTTTCCTCTTTAAGAGACTGTATTTTACTTTCATATTCCTACTCTTTCCCAGTAACATAATATGCCTCGTTACATGACGTCATGCCAAAGGACAATCAGTTTGTCAAAACACATTTCAAGATGGGTAGAAAGAGCATGAAAACGACAAAAAATATAAAAAATATGCGAAAGGAGGGAAAGAGAACTGGAGAAGTTGAAAACGGAGTACTGTCAGAGGTATATGACAACTGCCGATATTGAAAGAGTAAAGGATACCTCATTCGGCCCTTTGGCATTTCAAGGTTAACCGTTACAGAGGCTGCTTGCAGCAACTCCCCTTGAAATCAGGCTGAAGTCAGCCATCCCGTATGCTCGTACTGGACTGGGTGGGTCATTGAGTGACAGGTCCAATAAGCGTAATTATAGTGGCTGATGTGACTAAGTTATGTTGTCTACCGACCCCACCTTCTATGGAGCCAGTTGGACTGTTAACTACCGTGTCAGACCATGCAACTGAAGGCATCAAAGCCCCATTGACTTACAGCAATAAACACATAATCAGGTAACACACAGATACTGGGATGCACACACTCCTGCACAGCCTCACAATCAATTGAGAGTGTGAACTCATGCAAACATGTTCACACATACAAACACTGAGTCTCACACACACACATGCATGCAAGCACAAAGCACACACACACACACACACACACACACACACACACACACACACACACACACACACACACACACACACACACACACACACACACACACACACACACACACACACACACACACACACACACACACACACACAGGAGTATGTCTCAAACATAATCGATAGGCCAGCGCTGCCCAAATAATGACCTTACTGGACCTTTGCATCTTGAAACTGTTCTTTCACACAAGTATTGCATAGGCTCACTGCAACATGTGAGTGCTTTGAGAGGGTGGGATTGTGTGTGTGTAAAACAGAGACAGCAGTAGGGGATTCAGGATAGATATGTATATGTATCTCTTGTTTGGTATGTTTCCATGAACAATGCATGTATTTGTAAATTAAATGTGTGCATATCTTTCTGTTCCCCTTGCATGAGTTCAGGTTGTTTGAACCCGTATGGGATATTCAACATCCTATGAATTTTGTTTAGATTCGTCACAGATTGTCAATGCAAAGTATTTTGTTACCAGTATCGAATTTGGACAGATATTTTTCCAATGTGTTTGGTAGACTGTAAAAAAAGACCTGGGTTCAAATACTATGAGAAATACTAGCATTTTCTTTTGTCTGCCTCGAGTGCCCGTTGGGCAGGGTTTGCAATTGTGTGACTATCCTATTAGTTCCATTGTGGCAGGCAAGCTCAATCAAACCTAACTAAAGTATTTTAAAGGATATCAAATAGTATTTGAACCCAGGTCTATAACTCAGTACCATAACCTCAGGCAATTCAATGTTTTACTATGGTAGTAGAATACTGATCTGGTCTCCCACAAACTAAAAACAAGTGTAATTTAACCTGTTTACATCCAAACTGACAATTATGTTTAATTATAACTCAACTTAATGACATCTTCTCAGACCAATTATGTATATAGTGATTATTTTTGCCCGTCACAATAACTGGGCAATCAAGCTGATTCGTTATCATTACATGGAGTTTAGTGCAATCACAAACACATTGTTTGGGTTTTTATATAGTGGAGGTCGGACCACCTGCCTTGGCTACTCTCATAGAGAAGCAGGATTTTTTATGAGTTTGCAAGTATTTTGGTGAAAAAATATTAGCAATATGAGAGACATTTCTGTAATTGCTATACATAGGTACTCTACTGTACTAAAGGAAATCGTTCTCCCTTCCTCGACTTGAATTTTTTTTCTTGGGGATGCACAAAGAGAAGAAATATAAATTTTCAAAGCCCCATAACACAGCATTCAAGAAACATACCTTGAGCACAAGAGTATTATTAGTTAGTAGACCGCAGCTCAGTCTACCTGTAGTCAACTCATGGACATTGTCCCGATATATCTTCACAGTCGAGGTGTAGCTTTTATCTCTCACTTTACCTTGTCCAACAGTTGGAGCATCTCCATAACTTTTGTACATAACCTCCCTCACCCTGGCAACCCAGTTGGTGCATGTATCTTTTATCCCTATCAAAAGTTTGATGAACATCTCAAGAACTTTCATACATTGCACAAAACTTCCTCCAACCTGGAAACCCAGCAGGTAGGCGTACTGTGTTTGAGGGTTAGTTACCGTGAGCTACAAGGATAGGAGGAAGGTCAGGCCCATTCCTCAGTGGAGCCAGCCTTGTTTAGAGGCATGTCCTGTCTGTCTGTGCCTGCTCCTCACAGGTCACTTTAATATCAGCCCAAGGCCTTGGATCTGCCCCCATGCAGCTCCAGCAATTACTGTCTGGAATATCCCCTCCTTCCTTCATTTTTTGTTGTGTAGTCTGCCTTTTCAGCTGGATAGCATGTACCTCTCCCAGCAGCTCTCCTTTGCTTTCTCTCTCTTTTTTTCTCTGTCTCTCCCTCTCTGTCTCTCTCTCCCCATTTCTCCCATCTCTCTCTCTCTGTCTTTCTCAATTCAATTATGTCTCCCTCCCTCCCCCCCTCTCTCTCTCACTCTTTCTCTCATACCTCTCTCTCCTTTAGTCTCTCTCTTTCCCTCTCTCTCTCTCTCTCTCTCCCTCTTTCTCCCTCTCTCTTTCCCTCCCTTTTTTTCCTCTCCCCCCTCTCTTCCCCTTTCCCTCGCTCTCTCTCAACACTCAGTACCAGTCAAAAGTTTGGACACCCCTACTCATTAAAGGGTGTTTTGCTGGCTTTGCTGGCATGCATCAAATTGTTTTTGTTTTTTATTTGCCCCACAAAGATGAAATACTGAAATCACCACTGGAATACTGCATTTAACAATTCCTGCTAAAGTGGATAAAAATGTCAAGCGATGAAATACATAAAGCCATCTTTAACAGCAAGACACAATCAATGAAAGTAACTAATCAGAAAGATTAAGTAGATCTAATGTACAATAACAGTTCTGGATTTGATCAAGTTGAAGCTTAGCAATTTTTTTTATGCTGGACGTGATATATGAGTGTTTGTGAAAAAGTAAAAGTTAAGTATATTATACATAAAAATACATAGTTGGAAATACCAAAAAGGCTGATGAAAATAGTTACTTCAAATTTTTAAAGTGGAAGTTGCACAATATATTTGACAGTGTGTTTCTGAGTGTATGTGTGTGTGTGCGTCCGTTCATGTGCTTGATTGAGTGTGTGCGAGTGTGTGTGCATGCATGTGAGAATGCTGTGCTTTGAGAGGATACGGAGTCCTGAAAGGCCCTTTAACTTCAATAAAACAGAGAGCTGCATCCTGATATCCTGGTGTGACTGTCTGGTTCCATAGGATAATCTGCTCCCTCAGAAACAGCCTTTTAGAGGTTCCACATGTGCCTTGGCACCAGACAGCAAGAAGGCCGGGAGGTTCATTAATTGCAGCAACATTCCTGTAGCGTTGTCACACAGTTTTAATAGTGTTAGAGCCGCCTCGGGCCCTGTCATTACCTCTTTCACTCAACTCTTCCCGTTCCTGTCCGCTCATTATAGCTGACAACCACAAAGAGTGAACGATAGGACAGTAAAAACGATGCCATAATGCACCTATAGTTAATGGTTTTTTAAATACACCTCCAATGGCATGATGCAATTGGCCGCCCAGGTAAACCCATGCACCAATCAAGAATCGCCTAATGCCAAAGAAGACATCAGCGGACCTATTAGGTGGGACCGTTGAGTAAAAGCTCGAACTATGAAACTTTTGATTGGTTTAAAAATGTTATCGTCCTGATAGCTTTACCAAACCCTGTATCGTTGTCAACTTTAAATGTTTGTACTAGCAACCAGTTTGGCAGTTTCATTATTCCAGAGTTATGAAATGAAATGAAATCAAATTTTATTGGTCACATACACATGGTTAGCAGATGTTAATGCGAGTGTAGCGAAATGCTTGTGCTTCTAGTTCCGACAGTGCAGTAATATCTAACAAGTAATGTAACAATTCCCCAACAACTACCTAATACACACAAATCTAAAGGGGTGAATAAGAATATGTACATATAAATATATGGATGAGCGATGGTCAAGCGGCACAGGCAAGGTGCAATAGATGGTATAAAAAAGAGTATATACATATGATATGAGTTATGTAGACATGTAAACATTATTGAAGTGGCATTATTTAAAGTGGCATTGCTAAAAGTGATTAGTGATCCATTTCTTAAAGTGGCCAGTGATTGGGTCTCAATGTAGGCAGCAGCCTCTATGAGTTAGTGATTGCTGTTTAACAGTCTGATGGCCTTGAGATAGAAGCTGTTTTTCAGTCTCTCGGTCCCAGCTTTGATGCACCTGTACTGACCTCACCTTCTGGATGGTAGCGGTGTGAACAGGCAGTAGCTCGGGTGGTTGTTGTCCTTGATGATCTTTTTGGCCTTCCTGTGACATTGGGTGCTGTAAGTGTCATGGAGGGCAGGTAGTTTGCCCCTGGTGATGTGTTGTGCAGACCGCTACACCTTCTGGAAGGACTTACGGTTGAGGGCGGTGCAGTTGCCGTACCAGGCTGTGATACAGCCTGACAGGATGCTCTCGATTGTGCATCTGTAAAAGTTTGTCAGGGTTTTGGGTGACGAGTCAAATTTCTTCAGCCTCCTGATGTTGAAGAGGCGCTATTGCTCCTTCTTCACCACACTGTCTGTGTGGGTGGACCATTTCAGTTTGTCTGTGATGGGTACACTGAGAAACTTAAAACTTTCCACCTTCTCCAATGCTGTCCCTTTGATGTGGATAGGGGGTGCTCCCTCTGCTGTTTCCTGAAGTTCACGATCATCTCCTTTGTTTTGTTGACGTTGAGTGAGAGGTTGTTTTCCTGACACCACACTCCAAGTGCCCTCACCTCCTCCCTGTAGGCTGTCTCGTTGTTGTTGGTAATCAAGCCCACTAGTGTTGTGTCATCTATAAACTTGATGATTGAGTTGGAGGCATGCATGGCCACGCAGCCGTGGGTGAACAGGGAGCACAGGAGGGAGCTGAGCACGCACCCTTGTGGGGTCCCAGTGTTGAGGGTCAGCAAAGATGTTGTTTCCTACCTTCACCAACTGGGGGCGGCCCATCAGAAAGTCCAGGACCCAATTGCACAGGGCGGGATTGAGACCCAAGGCCTCCAGCTTGATGATGAGCTTGGAGGGTACTGTGGTGTTGAATGCTGAGCTGTAGTCAATGAACAGCATTCTTACATAGGTATTCCTTTTGTCCAGATGGGATAGGGCAGTGTGCAGTGTGATGGCGATTGCATCGTCTGTGGACCTGTTGGGGCGGTATGCAAACTGAAGTGTGTCTAAGGTGGCCGGTAAGGTGGAGGTGATATGATCCTTGACTAGTCTCTCAAAGCACTTCATGATGACAGAAGTGAGTGCTATGGGGCGGTAGTCACTTAGTTCAGTTATCTTTGCCTTCTTGGGTACAGGAACAATGGTGGCCATCTTGAAGCATGTGGGGACAGCAGACTGGGATAGGGAGAGATTGAATATGTCCGTAAACACACCAGCCAGCTGGTCTGCACATGGTCTGAGGACACAGCTAGGGATGTCGTCTGGGCCAGCAGCCTTGCTTGGGTTAACACGTTCAGCCACGGAGAAGGAGAGGTGGGGCGCAGTCCTTGTTAGCGGGCCGCGACGGTGGCACTGTAGTATTCTGAAAGCGGCAAAAAAGGTGTTTAGTTTGTCTGGAAGCGTGACGTCAGTGTCCGAGACGTGGTTGGTTTTCTTTTTGTAGTCCTTGATTTCATGTAGACCCTGCCACACACGTCTCATGTCTGAACCGTTGAATTGTGCCTCCACTTTGTCCCTGTACCGGGATTTTGCTTGTTTGATTGCCTTGTGGAGGGAATAACTACACTGTTTATATTCAGCCATATTCCCAGACCTCTTTCCATGGTTAAATTCGTTGGATCGCACTTTCAGTTTTGTGCGAATGCCGCCATCCATCCATCCATGGTTTCTGGTTAGAGTAGGTTTTAATAGTCACAGGGGGTACAACATCTCCAATGCACTTCCTTAAAATCTCACTTACCGAGTCAGCGTATAGATCGATGTTGTTCTCTGAGTCTGACCAGAAAAAATCCCAGTCCGCTTGATCAAAACACTCTTGAAGCGTGGATTCCGACTGGTCAGACCAGCGCTGAATGGTTCTAGTCACTGGTACATCCTGTTTGAGTTTCTGCCTACAAGACGGTAGGAGCAAGATGGCATCGTGGTTGGATTTGCGAAGGGAGGGCGGGGGAGGGCTTTGTATGCATGGCAGAAGTTAGAATAGCAGTGATTGAGTGTATTACCACCGCGAGTACTGCAGTCAATCTGCTGATAAATTTAGGTAGCCTTGTTCTCAAATTAGAGTCCAGTGCAAGAGCAGGAGGTTCTGGTAATTTGTGACTCACGACCTGGATTCGGTCTTACGAGACAACATTTGAATATCTGTTTTTGACATTGGATTAAAGTAGAGACTCAGAGCTACAAAAGTGTATGTCATACACTGCATTTGAGGAAACAATGGGAATGTAATTCTGCTTTGAAAGTTGATCAACTTGTAAACTCACTTTTGAGAAAACTGTCTTTCAATGTTTTGGTACTACTATTGGAGACCCCTTCTTTGTCTACACCCATTCAGCATAGTTCACACCCTCTTAAGCCTTAGCCCCACCCATCTCTTTAAGGGTTGATATGAGCATTCTGTATTAACTTGCCAGCTACTTCCAGACATCTAAGAGAGAGAGAGAATAACTCACTGAACATTACTCACCCTATCTGTGGTTTCGCGTTCACAGCTCACACTTGACAATCTGGCCAATAAGTAGGGTTGTTCTGAAAGCTCAGACCTCACAACTACAGTCAAGCACCCAATCTAACTGCCTAACATTGGCTAGCTACTTTCAGACACGTAATGAGAGAACAACCCACTCTGACCATTTTACTTGCCCTAGCTTAGATTGTTTTCATGGAATCCAGAGCGTTGGTGAGTGTAACTGTGCTGCTGGCAACAATTGAATTACGCTTTGTTGCCGACGTTTGGTAAACTCACTTTTGAGAAAACTGTCTTTCAATGTTTTGGTACTACTATTGGAGACCCCTTCTTTGTCGACACCAATTCAGCATAGTTCACACCCTCTTAAGCCTTAGCCCCACCCATCTCTTTAAGGGTTGATTTGTGTGTTCTGTACTAACTTGCAAGCTACTTCCAGACGTCTAAGAGAGAGAGAACAGCTCACTGAACATTATTCGCCCTAGCAGAGTTGGTTAGGCTGTTATGTTATCCAGAGCGTTGGTGACTGCGACTGTGCTGTCAGATTGTCCATTCGTAAATTCAGAGTGTTTCGAGTTCAGAGCGCACACTGGATGCTCTGGCCAATAAGTAGGGTTGTTCCGAAAGCTCTTTCCTCACAACAATAGTCAAGCACCCAAGCTACAGTAACTGGCTAACATTGGCTAGCTACTTCCAGACACGTAAAGTGAGAACACCCCACTCTGACCATTTTACTCACCCTAGCAGAGCTGGTTAGGCAGTTTTCGTGTTATCCAGAGCATTGGTGACTGTAACTGTGCTGCTGGCAACAATTGAATTGTGCTTTGTTGTCGACATTTACTGACACCGGACATATTCAGCAGGTGTTGAGCGTTCAAAAATGCATCAGTTATTCTGCACTCTGGCACACTAAGACGAAAATCCTTTGGTAAGATATGTAGCTAGATAGCTAGCTAGGTAAACAATGAATTCCAATGCATGACATAACATTAGTTAACGAGCCAGCCAGTTAACGTTAGCTAGCTAGCTAACAGTACACTTTAAGTTGAAATGAAAATACTTTGTCAAAATTATAGTGGAGTCTTTTGTTAAGAAATGTAGCTAGCTAAACAATGGACCATAATCACAACTCATGACGTTCCTACCCTGCATGAATCTGCAGGTAGTTAACCAACCAGGTTCTATGGCTATTACTGGTCAAGCAAATGTGTCTGAGATACGAAGAATAAGATCATACACATAACGTTAGCTAGCAACCCAGCCAGCTAACATTAGCTAGCTAACAGTACACTTGAAATGAAACCACTTTCTGTCAAAATTAGAAACGTGTAATGTCTGAAAATCTTACCAGTAGTATACATCATGGTTGGACCCATCGCCTGTCTATTGACATGCATGTTGCCTTAGTTTGACGTTGTATTCCAGACTGGTATTTTCTCTATCTCCTTATCTATCATACTCAAATTCCACTGATTTCAAAACTCGGTCCTCCAGAAAGTGGAGCGCATACACATAACGTTAGCTAGCGAGCCAGCCAGCTAATGTTAGCGAGATAGCAGTACACTTTAACTTGACATTAGGTTTATGCAGTTCAACTACGTGATAAAAAAATTCAATTCAAATTCAATCCGTTCAACACGATTACCTAAACATACTGACCAGCTCCAATAGACAGACGCATTCTATATGGTAGACCAATCCAAACTCATCTCTCGGCATGTCCAGCCCACTCATTATCTCAGCCAATCATGGCTAGCGGGAAGGTTGCTATTTTTCTGTGGCTCAACCAACTAGGCTCGTAATTTAACAATTTTATTCGTATTTACAGATGGCATACAAGTTTGATATTAAGGCACATGAAAGTTCACATGTTCGAGAAGTCATTTCTGCCCAAAAAAAACAACACATTTTGATAAACAAATATTTTTTACGTTCAAATAGCTCTCCTGTGAAGTCATGACTTGCGACATATGCCTAGTTTCCTGAATCGGATCACATTTGATAACAGCTTGACATTTTTAATAGACAGTATTGTGTCCATACACATATATTGAATCTACCTCCTTAATGACTTTAGAGGGTGAATGGCAGCATTTGCTTCTCCTGTCTGGTAGCGCCTTGTTTCAATGTCAATAACGACACGTTATCAATCACAAAGTAGAGTGCTAGTGAGACAAAGCCACGTCTGCCTCAAGGTTTAGATAAGATATACTCATTGGTGGCCAATTCTTTGTGTGCATCCTAGCCCTAGATAACTTGAATTGTTTGAACAGTAGATGCTGAGAGTGTCTCAAAGCATGTTAGCAAAGTCAACAAAAAGCTCCAACTTGAGAGCCCCTCGATTTAGCCCGTGAAGGGTAATAGTCCAAACATTCATGAATTTCAAATCATAACACTTACATATTGGCTGATGACTCGCCTCTGAGATTCAAACTAACGGACCCACCATGCTCCTAATATGCACAATGTGACTTGACTTGGAGGGCCTCCTAACTGCTTACAATTTACTGAACAATCAAGCAACAAACAGTTTAAGTGATTGTATAACTTATTGTGACAATATTATTTTTGTGCTAGGTAATAAAGGGCCACTGGAAATGTTTGTATAACTTATTGCGACAATTTTTTTGTGCTATGTAATAAAGGGCCACTGGAAATGTTTGTTTCTAATGACTTCATTAACTACCATATAGGCATGAAATCAGAGGAGGTTGGTGGGAGTGGAATATATGGAACGTAGTCAAACATGTGGTTTCCATATGTTTGATGTGTTTGATACCGTTCAATTTATTCCATTCCAGCCATTACAATGAGCCCGTCCTCATATAGCTCCTTCCACCAGCCTCCTCTGCATGAAATGTTATGTACTTTTCCCACTTGGATTCCAAATCTCTTTACAGTGAGATGAGGGAACAAATGTGATTTTAATGGTATTCAAGTAGATTGCTACAGGGAACCCAAGTTCAACCAAAATACTTACTGAATGCATGTATGATATGAAATAAGATAAAAATCACACTGAGTGTTCAAACAATTAGGAACACCTTCCTAAAATCTAGTTGCTCCCCCTTTTTCCCTCAGAACAGCCTAAAGTTGTCAGAGGAAATGGATTCTATAAGGTATCTTCAATGCTTCCCACAGTTGTGGCAAGTTGGCTGGATGTCCTTTGTGTGGTGAACCATTCTTGATACACACAGGAAACTGTTGAGCGTGAAAAACTCAGCAATGTTGCAGTTCTTGACACAACCAAATTGGTGTGCCTGGCACCTACTACCATACCCCGTTCAAAGGAACTTAAATATTTTGTCTTTCCCATTCACCCTCTCAATGGCACACATACACAATCCATAGCTCAAATGTTTAAAGGCTTATAAATCCTTCTTTTACTGATCTCCTCCACTTCATCTACACTGATTGAAGTGGATTTAACAAGTTACATCAATTAAGGATTATAGTTTTCACCTGGATTCACCTGGTCAGTCTCATGGAAAGAGCTCCTAATGTTTTGTACACTCAGGGCATCACTAACAAACAAACACGAAATAAACCTTTCACTCAAGAATACACATTTCCTAAACATATCCGAAACATAATATGGCATTATGTTAATTGTCTTGAAAATGTATTTATTATTACCTATAGGCATATTACCAACATTAAAGGTCCAGTGCAGCTGTTTTGATCTCAATATCAAATAATTTGTTGGTAATGACTGTTTTAAATTAAAATGGTAAAATACGTAAAAATAGTTTCTTAGCAAAGAGCAATTGATCAAGCAAGTATTTTGGAAGGACTGCTAGAGAGTGTGAGGGGAAAACTGAAAACTAGCTGTTATTGGCAACTTAACACTTATTCTTATTGGTCTATTAACTAATTTACCACCAAAACAAGCTGAAATTTCAGGCGGTCTTCTCAAACAGCTATTACACTTAAATGGTATTATCATAATTTTCACAATTTCACAGTATTATTCCAACTTGAAGAAATGTACACAGTTGAAGTCGGAAGTTTACATACACCTTAGCCAAATACATTTAAACTCAGTTTTTCACAAATCCTGACATTTAATCCTAGTAAAAATTCCCTGTTTTAGGTCAGTTAGGATCACCACTATTTTAAGAATGTGAATTGTCAGAATAATAGTAGAGAATTATTTATTTCAGCTTTTATTTCTTTCATCACATTCCCATTGGGTCAGAAGTTTACATACACTCAATTAGTATTTGGTAGCATTGGCTTTAAATTGTTTAACTTGGTTCAAACGTTTCGGGTAGCCTTCCACAAGGCAGTTCTGCCCACACATTTCCTATAGGGTTGAGGTCAGGGCTTTGTGATGGTCGCTCCAATACATTGACTTTGTTGTCCTTAAGCCATTTTGCCACAACTTTGGAAGTATGCTTGGGGTCATTGTCCATTTGGAAGACCCATTTGCGACCAAACTTTAACTTCCTCACTGATGACTTGAAATGTTGCTTCAATATATCCAGATCATTTTCCTCCGTCATGATGCCATCTATTTTGTGAAGTGCACCAGTCCCTCCTGCAGCAAAGCAGTCCCTTCACGTTTGGGATGGTGTTCTTCGGCTTGCAAGCCTCCCCCTTTTTCCTCCAAACATAACGATGGTCATTATGGCCAAACAGTTCTATTTTTGTTTCAGCAGACCAGAGGACATTTCTCCAAAAAGTACGATCTTTGTCCCCATGTGCAGTTGCAAACCATAGTCTGGCTTTTTTATGGTGGATTTGGAGCAGTGGCTTCTTCCTGTCACGACAGTGACGGATGGCGGCGCCCCTCCTCGGCCGGGCGGAGCTCGGCGGTCGTCGTCGCCGGCCTACTAGCTACCATCGATCCCTTTTTGTTTCACTTTCGTTTGGTTAGGTCTAGGTAGGCACGCACCTGTTTTGGGTTAGTCATTAGTAAGGGGGGGTTATTTAGGTTAGCGTAGGATGTATGTGGTTGTACGTGATTGTGTTGCTTGTCCGGGTTTTTGTGCGAAAAGAACGTGTACTGAGTTTTCCTTCTGCCAGTGGTTTATTTTATTTGTGTACACCACCGCAGAATCCTTAAGGGCTGCGCCCCTATACTTTGTCGACCACATACAGCGCTTCAAATAAAGAAGTGTGGTCACAAACTTTCTGTCTCCTGCGCCTGACTCTACCTCTCCTGTTCTTCCTCGAGCCAGCCCGTGACAGAAATCACGTACCACAACTTAATGGAGTCAGCAGGAGCTTCAGCGCCAGCCATGTCCATGGAGGAAACCGTAGACCAACACTCCACCCTGCTCCCCCGGCTGGGGAACGCCATGGATCAGGTGTTGGCGCGCCTGGAGAGCTGGGACCGACGCGCTCTCGGCCCCCTGAACGCGGCAGGCCAACAGCCTGCGCCCCCACCAGCACCCACAGCACCCAGTACCAGTGGGGTGAAACTCGCTCCCCCCAGGGAGTACGATGGAACGGCCGCTGGGTGTAAGGGCTTCTTACTCCAGTTGGAGTTATACCTGGCGACCGTTCGTCCCTCTCCCTCGGGGGAGGAGAGCGTCAGCGTCCTCGTCTCCTGTCTCACGGGTAAGGCCCTGGAATGGGAAAACGCCGTGTGGGACAGTCCGGACTCAACCAGGGACAACTACCCAGAGTTCACCCGCCGCTTTCGGGCAGTATTCGATCATCCCCCGGAGGGGAGAGCGGCGGGTGAGCGGCTGTTTCACCTGAGGCAGGAGACGAGGAGCGCGCAGGATTTCGCTCTCGAGTTCCGGACCCTGGCCGCGGGAGCAGGGTGGAATGAGAGGGCCCTTATAGATCACTACCGTTGTAGTTTGAGGGAGGACGTCCGCCGGGAATTAGCCTGTCGGGACACGACCCACACACTGGACCAACTGGTGGATCTGTCCATCCGACTGGACAATCTGCTGGCCGCCCGCGGACGTCCGACCCGGGCCCTGCTCATTCCACCCTCCAGCCCTCCTGCTCCCACGCCTATGGAGATAGGGGTGGCAGCAGCCAGGAAGACTGGAGGGGGAGGTCGCTCCTGCACCTCATGTGGTCGCAGAGGGCACACTGTGGACCGGTGCTGGGGAGACTCCCCTAGGAGTCCAGAAGGCAGGCAGAGCGCTCCTTTGACACCTCAGGTGAGTCAGCACCAGCCTCACCCAGACCCCCCTGTCCGTCACATGTATGTGTCAGTGTCTTTTCCTGGTTTCTCCCCTCACTCCCGGTTTAAGGCGCTAGTCGATTCAGGCGCAGCAGGGAGTTTTATGGACCGTGGGGTCGCGGCTCAGTTAGGGATTCCCCTGGTCCAGTTGGACCAACCCTTCCCCGTGCACGCCCTAGACAGTCGACCACTAGGGTCAGGGCTGGTCAGGGAGGTCACTGTGCCTCTGGTCATGGTAATGCGGGGGGGTCATGAGGAGCGGATTAGTCTTTTCCTCATTGATTCCCCCGCGTTTCCAGTGGTTCTAGGGATTCCCTGGCTAGCCACTCACAACCCTAAGATTTCATGGGGACAGAGGGCTCTTAAGGGGTGGTCAAATGAGTGCTCGGGCAGGTGCATAGGAGTTTCCATCGGTGCGACTACGGTGGAGAGTCCAGACCAAGTCACCACAGTGCACATTCCCTCAGAGTATGCCGATTTGGCTATCGCCTTCAGTAAAACGAAGGCGACCCAATTACCACCTCATCGACGAGGAGACTGTGCGATAAACCTCCAGGTGGGCGCTGCCCTTCCTCGTAGTCACGTTTATCCCCTGTCTCAGGAGGAAACAGCGGCTATGGAGACATATGTCACTGAGTCCTTGAGGCAGGGATACATTCGGCCATCTCACTCACCCGTCTCCTCGAGCTTCTTTTTCGTGAAGAAGAAGGAGGGAGGTCTGCGCCCGTGCATTGGCTATAGAGGTCTAAATGCCATCACAGTGGGTTTCAGTTACCCACTACCTCTCATCGCCTCGGCAATGGAGTCATTTCACGGGGCGCGCTTCTTCACGAAATTGGATCTCAGGAGCGCATATAATCTGGTGCGTATCCGAGGAGGGGACGAATGGAAAACTGCATTTAGTACCACATCTGGCCATTATGAGTACCTCGTCATGCCGTATGGGTTAAAGAATGCTCCCGCAGTCTTTCAATCCTTTGTGGACGAGATTCTCCGGGACCTGCTCGGTCAGGGTGTAGTGTTGTACATCGATGACATTCTGGTCTACTCCGCTACACGCGCCGAGCATGTGTCTCTGGTGCGTAAAGTGCTTGGGCGACTGGTGGAGCATGACCTATACGTCAAGGCTGAGAAATGTGAGTTTTCCAAACCAGCCGTCTCTTTCTTGGGGTATCGCATTTCCTCATCAGGGGTAGTGATGGAATGTGACCGCGTCTCAGCCGTGCGTAATTGGCCGACTCCCACCACGGTGAAGGAGGTGCAGCGGTTTTTGGGATTTGCCAATTACTACCGGAGGTTTATCCAGGGCTTTGGGCAGGTGGCGGCTCCCATTACCTCACTGTTGAAGGGGGGCCCGGTGCGGTTGCAGTGGTCCGCGGAGGCGGACAGGGCCTTTAGTCGTCTGAAGGTTTTGTTCACCGACGCTCCGGTGCTGGCACACCCGGACCCCTCTTTGCCCTTCATAGTGGAGGTGGACGCGTCCGAGGCTGGGGTAGGAGCCGTGCTGTCCCAGCGCTCGGGCGCCCCCCCCAAGCTCCGCCCCTGCGCCTTCTTCTCTAGGAAGTTGAGTCCGGCGGAGCGTAACTATGATGTGGGGGACAGGGAGCTGTTGGCTGTGGTCAGAGCCCTGAAGGTGTGGAGACATTGGCTTGAGGGGGCGTGTCACCCTTTTCTCATCTGGACTGACCACCGCAATCTGGAGTACATCCGGGCGGCGAGGAGACTGAACCCGCGTCAAGCCAGGTGGGCGATGTTCTTTACGAGATTTCGGTTTAACATCTCGTATATCCCAGGTTCCCAGAACACTAAGGCCGACGCACTGTCTCGTCTCCATGACGCCGAGGAACGGTCCACCGATCCCACGCCCATACTTCCAGCCTCCTGCCTGGTGGCACCGGTGGTCTGGGAGGTGGACGCGGACATCGAGCGGGCGTTACGGACGGAGCCTACTCCTCCGCAGTGTCCAGTGGGTCGTAAGTACGTTTCGCTCGGTGTTCACGATCGGCTGATTCGGTGGGCTCACACGCTTCCCTCCTCGGGTCACCCAGGGGTTGAGCGGACAGTGCGTGGTCTTAGTGGGAGATACTGGTGGCCCACCTTGGTGAGGGACGTGAGGCACTATGTCTCCTCCTGTTCGGTGTGCGCTCAGAGTAAGGCTCCCAGGCACCTGCCTAGAGGGAAATTACAACCCCTCCCGGTTCCACAACGACAATGGTCCACCTGGCGGTGGATTTCTTGACCGATCTCCCGCCGTCTCAGGGCAACACTACGATCCTGGTCGTTGTGGACCGGTTTTCTAAGTCCTGCCGTCTGCTTCCGTTACCCGGTCTTCCTACGGCCCTGCAGATCGCGGAAGCCTTATTCACCCACGTCTTCCGGCACTACGGGGTGCCCGAGGATATCATCTCAGATCGAGGCCCCCAGTTCACATCCCGAGTGTGGCGGGCGTTTATGGAGCGACTGGGGGTTTCGGTCAGTCTGACCTCGGGGTTTCACCCCGAAAGTAATGGGCAGGTGGAAAGGGTAAACCAGGAGGTGGGCAGGTTCCTGCGGTCCTACTGCCAGGACCGGCCAGGGGAGTGGGCAAGGTTCGTGCCATGGGCCGAAATGGCTCTTTGCGCCACTCCTCCACCAACATGTCACCATTCCAATGTGTGTTGGGTTATCAGCCGGTCCTGGGGCCATGGCATCAGAGCCAGACGGAGGCCCCTGCGGTGGAGGAATGGGTTCAGCGCTCAAGGGAGACCTGGAACGCTGTGCAGGAATTCCTGGAACGAGCCAGGGAGCGACAAAAAGCGAGCGCTGACCGGCACCGCAGCGAGGCCCCCGTGTTCACCCCAGGGGAGAGAGTCTGGCTCTCGACCCGGAACCTGCCCCTCCGCCTGCCCTGCCGGAAGCTGGGTCCGCGGTTTGTGGGGCCATTTAAAGTCCTGAGGAGAATAAACGAGGTGTGTTACAGATTACAACTTCCTTCTTATTATCGTATTAACCCCTCGTTTCATGTGTCTCTCCTCAGGCCGGTGGTAGCTGGTCCGCTGCAGGAAAATGAGGTACGGGAGGTCCCTCCACCCCCCCTGGACATCGGGGGGCCCCCGGCGTACACAGTCCGGTCCATCTTGGACTCCAGACGCCGGGCGAGGGGCCTGCAGTACCTCATGGACTGGGAGAGGTACGGCCCGGAGGAGAGGTGCTGGGTACCGGTGGAGGACATACTGGACCCAGCGCTCATCCGGGAGTTCCACAGCCTCCATCCGGATCGCCCTGCACCTCGCCCTCCGGGGCGTCCTCGAGGCCGGCGTCGGGGGGGGGAGTACTGTCACGACAGTGACGGATGGTGGCGCCCCTCCTCGGCCGGGCGGAGCACAAAGTAGATGTCCTAGCCGACCTGCCAAAACTATTGTTTGTTAACAAGAAATGTGTGGAGTGGTTGAAAACCGAGTTTTAATGACTCCAACCTAAGTGAATGTAAACTTCCGACTTCAACTGTATATAAAACACAAGAAATCATGTTTTTGACTGCACTGGGCCTTTAACAGTCCATGGTAGACTAAAGGCTCTATTCAATCTGTAAAATCTGTTCAATCGGTTAAAGCTTGGACACATCGGTAGGATTGTCAAACATTTGCCTGCCAACATTACTTAGCACCTCTGAACAGTTTCGACAGTCAGTCTTTTTTGTTCACACAGCAACGACCTTGGATGTCGTCAGCCACTCAGACTTGTGAAAATACTCCAAACCAGAAGGTGGCAGTAGCGTTGTTTGGCAATGCTATCTGCACAAGATGACGAAGAAACAATTTAATTCACCCTCCATAATCCCATACTGCCAGTGCCAGCCCATAGCCAAATGTATAGCTAGCTCGCTAACATTAGCATATTCACCAGCTAGCATAATATAGCTAGCTAGGGACACTTCACTGCACTATGCACTTAGTTACCATATGAAGTGTGACTGCCTCATCCATGGGTGTACAGAGAAAATGCCAAATGTTCTCAGTTTTTTTATTGGCTCACCCATGTGCTCTCTGATTGGCTCATTGTCATGTTTTTGGCCACTAACAAGCATTGCAATTCTACAAGTAGAATCGGTAGGTTCATCGCTACTGGATCAGAATGCAGCAAGCACCACTTCGGTTCTATCAAGAGAACATATGGCCTCCCACTGTGATAAGTATCTACCAGCAGTCTATAGACAGTACATTTTCACAGTGTCCTATTGCTCCAAACACAACACTGTGTCTACCTACCACCCAATTAGCATGTCAGCTAGTTAGCTATGTGTGCCTAAGCCCTCTGTTCTCTGGACAGAGTTGGGAGGTGAGGAGTGAGTGCATACCGCAGCAGGATGGCCATGAGATCCAATACACATCATTGAGTGGAGGTGGTGGCGAGTCAGCCGACAGAACGACAACCTGTCAGAACAGAACTCCATCTCAGCTAGGGGCAATTACCAGAGTTTGCTTCAACTTTGGGAACATGCTGTCAACTGCTGGTGTCAATTACGTCCTTTTGACTCCTCTTTCTAGCACCGGTGTGGATTATTGCTCATTAGGACTTGGACATGAGAGATCTTTAACTGTTTTTTTTGGATACTGTGTGTATCATGCACAACATAACCTCCAAAGCAAAAGGAGACATTCATTTTGCCATAACTGCAGGCAACAGAGATTACGGAGTGTCTTTCCCTTTTAATATGCAACAACGTGTCTCATTGGAACACTGTATCTGTAATCCTGCACAATATTCTATCTTCGTAGCTACACAGTAATTTCCATAGTAAGAATCTTGTATTAATACTGTATGTAGTTACATATTAACTGCTTTGATTTGATTTATTAGGATCCCCATTAGCCAATGCCAATGGCGACAGCTATTCTTACTGGGGTCCGACAAATGATAAAAATGACATTACAGACAAAATACTTTACAATTTACATACATTTAAAAACATTAACATGTAGTGTGTTTGTGCATCTATCAGGTGTTGCTTTATTTGTTTTTTGAAACCAAATAAATACATTTTACATGGTAATAGAGTTTAGCATTAGCTAAAAGGCATGTTCCTTGGGTACCCATTCATTGTGCTTGCGGCGATATAGAGTACATTACCTTAATCTCCATTTTTGTTTGTGGATGTATCCAACATTCAGCTATACATTCTAACATTTACATCTCCTAAATTATTGTTGTTACTTGTATAGTGCCTCTTTCTCCCATGCAATTACATAAATATGAACCTCCAAATACCTACAGGCCCCTTTCACTATACAATTAAGGTGGTGTGAAACCCAAGTTTTTTTAGATCGTCATTCCCATGCCACATTTAAATGACAGTGAGAGAACCCCTCGGAGGCAGTGTGAATGGGTTTATTGGGATTGTTTAGCATAAGTAATTATCTATAGTAATTTCCCTTAATTCCACCCACTCCTGATAATCTCCCAGGTTATGTATAGCTGCAGGGAAAGCTCTGTGTCACTGCTTGTCATAAAGAAGTGTAATGTATGGGAAACAGAACTGAAGAACTCCATGGGATAAAGGAGTGGGCAAGGAATGGTTATGATGACAAGGAATAGTAAAAATTTCCCAAGTGAAGCCTACTATTGGACTAAAAAGTATGCTCAAGTATACTAACTCTGACACTAATGGTCTCTCTCTATCTCTCCTCCCTCTGATGGTCTCTCCTTCTCCCTCTCTACTCCATCTACTGCCTCCTCTCTCTCTCTCTCTCCCTCTCTCTCTCTCTACTCCATCTACTGCCTCTTCTCTCTCTCTCTACTCCATCTACTGCCTCCTCTCTCTCTCTCTCTCTCTCTCTCTCTCTCTCTCTACTCCATCTACTACCTCTCTCTCTTTCTCTCCTCCCTCTGATGGTCTCTCCTTCTCCATCTCTCTCTACTCCATCTACACTCTCTCTCTCTCTCTCTCTCTCTCTCTACTCCATCTACTACCTCTCTCTTTCTCTCCTCCCTCTGATGGTCTCTCCTTCTCCATCTCTCTCTACTCCATCTACACTCTCTCTCTCTCTCTCTCTCTCTCTCTCTCTCTCTCTCTCTCCTCCCTCCTCTTTGGCCATCTTGTAGTCATGTTTTGATTAACCCGGGGGGCTTTCTGCCGACAGGCTCAAGCAGACAGGATGTCAGTGCTCAGTGGGAGGTTGCTAACTAGGGAGAGCATCAAAGAATGACTAAATAATGTAATTCTGATGACTCGTTTTGTAAAAAAGTGTAAAAAGGAACAATGTTGTCTAAGGACCAGACCTAGATCTCATTAGAAATATGTCAGAATGGTGGCATTTAACCATGGTAGTTATATGTCACTTTGGTGACTTAATAGGACATACATGTTTTATCCGACTTGGTAGTGAAATATGACATTTTGAAATTTATCCTAAACAAATGCTTTCTCTTAGCTTTCTCTATTGTCCTTGCTGTTTTTGCTTATTATTGCATATCTTGACAATTACAGAGATGACGGATTGCAACGTTGGTTCATTATACGTTTTTCAATCAAGACTTTCAGAAATGCCCTTGAAAGCCGAACTCTATTGTAAGCCAGAACATCCCACTGAGTACCCACTTGGCAAAAACTGGTTGAATCCACGTTGTTTCCTAAAACAAAAATTCTATGTGATGACGTTGAATCATTATGGAAAATTGATTGAACTGACATCTATACGCAGCAGTGGTGTAAAGTACTTAAGTAAAAATACTTTAAAGTACTACTTAAGTAGTTTTTTAAGGGTATCTGTACTTTACTGTTTATATTTTTGACAACATTTACTTATACTTTTACTCCACTATATAATATTCTGTTCCAAGGTGGCTTAGCAGTCTGACGTGTATTTGTCTTGTCCCGTCTTGTCCCATGTACATAGCTGTTTTCCTTGTTTTTCCGTATATATTTCGTATATATTTTAATCTCACTTTCCATCCACGAACTGAATATACTTTCCTGCAACCCGCCTCACCCAATGTGGTACGGATCTGCTATTTTTATACTTTAGAATCGGAACCTCCATCAGAAGCTAGCCAGCTAACTAGCTACTAGCTAGTAGTCAGTTAGCCACTGCTAGCGGTCTTCAACGTTAACTCGGACTCCAGCCAGCTTCTGCTCGGTCAATAACTGACAGTCTGCACAGCGCGATATCAACCCAGAGAATATCGGACTGCTTTTTCTCTACCTCAACACCGGATTCCTGCCGCAAGCCCTGGTCGATTTCACCGGATCATCGCAGCTAGCCAGCTGCATTCAAGTGGCTACTGCTGGCTAACGCCTCTGTCCCAAAGCAAGCACCAGTTAGCCTTGAGCTAGCCTCGAGCTTGGCCCATCTCCCGGCTAGCCGAAGAGGTCTACCAGCTAATTCTTGGGCTACAATACTGCTTTTGCCAATTGGCCTGGATCCTTTATTGCCGACACGGAGCCCCACCGATCCATCACAACTGGTCTGCCGACGTAATCGTCCGAGGTGGTGTCAACAGGCTCTTCTGTTGCGACGTCGCTGAAGGCCCATCTGCTAGCCCCGGCCCGCTAGCTGTCTGAATCGTTGTGTCTCCAGCTCGCCTAGCATTGTAGCAACCATTGAACGGCTCCCTGACTCACCTATTGCTGATCATTGGACCCTATGATCACTCGGCTACACATGCCTCTCCCTAATGTCAATATGCCTTGTCTATTGCTGTTTTGTTTTGTTATTATTGTCTTATTTCACTGTAGAGCCCCCAGCCCTGCCCTACATGCCATAGATAGCCCTTTTGGACCCACCCCCCACATATGCGGTGACCTCACCTGGCTTAACTGTTGCCTCAAGAGACAAAACCTCTCTCATCATCACTCAATGCCTAGGTTTACCTCCACTGTACTCACATCCTACCATACCCTTGTCTGTACATTATACCTTGAATCTATTCTCCCACGCCCAGAAATGTGCTCCTTTTACTCTCTGTTCTGAATGCACTAGATGACCAGTTCTTATAGCCTTTAGCCACACCCTTTCCTACTCCTCCTCTGTTCCTCTGGTGATGTAGAGGTTAACCCAGGCCCTGCAGCCCCCAGCATCACTCCTATTCCCCAGGTGCTCTCATTTGTTGACTTCTGTAACCGTAAAAGCCTTGGTTTCATGCATGTTGACATCTAAAGCCTCCTCCCTAAGCTTGTTTTATTCACTGCTTTAGCACACTCCGCCAACTCTGATGTCCTAGCCGTGTCTGAATCCTGGTTTAGGAAGGCTACCAAAAATTCAGAAATTTCCATCCCCAACTACAACGTTTTCCAACAAGATAGAACTGCCAAAAGGGGTGGAGTTGCAATCTACTGCAGAGACCTGTAGAGACCTGACAGGACTGTGCCCAAACAATTCAAGCTTCTACTTTTAAAAATCCACCTTTCCAGAAACAAGTCTCTCACCGTTGCCGCTTTTTATAGACCCCCCTCAGCCCCCAGCTGTGCCCTGGACTCCATATGGGAATTGATTGCCCCCATCTATCTTCAGAGTTCATACTGTTAGGTGACCTAAACTGGGATATGCTTAACACCCCGGCCGGCCTACAATCTAAGCTAGATGCGCTCAATCTCACACAAATTATCAAGGAACCTACTAGGTACAACCCTAAATCCGTAACCATGGGCACCCTCTTAGATATCATCCTGACCTCTAAATACAATTCTGCTGTCTTCAACCAGGATCTCAGCGATCACTGCCTCATTGCCTGTTTCCGTAATGGGTCCACCATCAAACGACCACCCCTCGTCACTGTCAAACGCTCCCTAAAACACTTCAGCGAGCAGGCCTTTCTAATCGACCTGCCCCGGGTATCCTGGAAGGATATTTAGCTCATCCCGTCAGTAGAGGATGCCTGATTGCTCTTTAAAAGTGTTTCCTCAACATCTTAAATAAACATGCCCTATTCAAAAAATGTTGAACTAAGAGCAGATATAGCTCTGCACAAAAACATCCTGTGGTGGTCGGCATTAGCATCAAATAGCCCCCACGATATGGAACTTTTCAGGGAAGTCAGGAACCAATATATACAGTCAGTAAGGAAAGCTAAGGCTAGCGTTTTCTTTTTTTAATAATTTTTTTTACCCCTTTTTTCTCCACAATTTCATGGTATCTAATTGGTAGTAGTTACAGTCTTGTCTCATTGCTGCAACTCTCGTATGGACTCGGGAAAGACAAAGGTCGAGAGCTATGCGTCCTCTGAAACACAACCCAACCTAGCTGCATTGCTTCTTGACACAATACACATCCAACCCAGAAGCACCAATGTGACAGAGGAAACACTGTACACCTGGCGACCTGGTCAGTGTGCACTGCGCCCAGCCCGCCACAGGAGCTGCTAGCGCACAATGAGACAAGGATATCACTGCCGGCCAAACCCTCCCTAACACGGACAACGCTGGGCCAATTGTGCGTCGCCCCATGGACCTCCCGGTCGTGGCCGGCTGCAACAGAGCCTGGGACTGAACCCAGAATCTCTGGTGCCACAGTTAGCACTGCGATGCAGTGCCTTAAACCACTGCACCACCCGGGAGGCCAAGGCTAGCTTTTTCAAACAGAAATTTGCAACCCGTAGCACTAATTCCAAAAGGTTTTGGGACAATGTAAAGTCCATGGAGAATAAGGGCACCTCCTCCCAGCTGCCCACTGCACTGCGGCTAGGAAACACTGTCACCAACGATAAATCTACGATAATCGAGAATTTCAATAAGCATTTTTCAACGGCTGGCCATGCTTTCCACCTGGCTACCCCTACTCCGGCCAACAGTTCTGCACCCCCTGCAGCAACTTGCCTAAGCTCTCGTTTGCTGGCCCTCGCTACATAGTCATCACCTAACCCACTGGCTCCAGGTCATCTATAAGTCTTTGCTAGGTAAAGCCCCGCCTTATCTCAGCTCACTGGTCACCAGAGCAACACCCACCCATAGCATGCGCTCCAGCTGGTATATTTCACTGGTCATCCCCAAAGCCAACACCTCCTTTAGCCGCCTTTCCTTCCAGTTCTCTGCTGCCAATGACTGGAATGAATTGCAAAAATCACTGAAGCTGGAGACTTATATCTCCCTCTCTAACTTTAAGCATCAGCTGTCAGAGCAGCTTACTGATCACCGCACCTGTATACAGCCAATCTGTAAATAGCACACCCAACTACCTCATCCCCATATTGTTATTTATCTTTTTGCTCTTTTGCACCCCAGTATCTCTACCTGCACATCATCATCTGCACATCTACTTCATTACTCCATTGTTAATGCTACATTGTAATTATTTCACCTCTATGGCCTATTTATTGCCTTACCTCCCTAATCTTCTACATTTGCACACACTGTACCTACATTTTTCTATTGTGTTATTGACTGTACATTTGTTTATGTGTAACTCTGTGTTGTTGTTTTTGTCGCACTGCTTTGCTTTATGTTGGCCAGGTCGCAGTTGTAAATGAGAACTTGTTCTCAACTGGCCTACCTGGTTAAATAAAGGTGAAATAAAATAAAATACTCCATCCATTTACCCAGACACCTAAAAGTACATTTTGAATGCTTAGCTGGAGATTAAAATTGGCCAATTCATGCACATATCAAGAGAACATCCCTGATCATCTCTGCTGTCTCTGATCTGACGGACTCACTAAACACAAATGCTTCATTTGTAAATGATGTCTGAGTGTTGGAGTGTTCCCCTGGCTATCCGTACAAAAAAATTTTTTTACAAGAAAATCGTGCTGTCTGGTTTGCTTAATATAAGGATTTTGAAATGATTTATACTTTTACTTTTGATACTTCAATATGTGTTAGCAATGACATTTTCTTTTGATAATTAAGTATATTTAAAACCAAATACTTTTCAACTTATACTCAAGTAGTATTTTGCTGGGTGACTTTCATTTTTACTTGAGTAATTTTCTATTAAGATATCTTTACTTTTACTAGTATGACTAGTATGACTGTTAGGTACTTTTCCCACAACTGATGCCCAGTGCGTAGGCTTTGAATATGATAGTAAAGCATGTCCTAGTAAAGCATGTCCATTAATTGTTTTCTCTGTCCACATGATCTTTGTTACCTAGTATCACAACTTCAATCTGAGGTCCTTTTTAAGTTATGTCACATAGTATATTCATTTGTAATCTCTCATAGAGTTAATATTACAGAGATGTCACATGTCACTTCTCATAGTGTCTGAAACTGCTGTGAATGATAGATGTGCACCAATGTTCTGTTCACACTACTGTTGTCAACAGATGATTGTGGAATCACAAGTCTAATTTAACAACCAATGCTTGTCCATATGTCTTTACCTGTGAATTTCTAAAGTATTAGTAAAGAGATAGAGAGAGAGACAGAGAGATGAGGAGAGTGCTTGTCCATTCAGGTGTGGTTGTTATCTGTTCTAGAGTTTTTTGGGGCCCTACTGTCACGGGTGTCGTAGGGTTGAGACCAAAACGCAGCGGGTATATGTACACTCATCTTATTTTATTAGGACAAAGAAGGGAAACCAAAACGTATACAAAAACACAACGACGATAAACAGTCCTGTAAGGCATAACGCTAAACACGGAAATAACCTCCCACAAAGTGACAGGTGAAAACAGGCTCCCCAAGTATGACTCTCAATCAGCAACAACGATGTACAGCTGTTCCTGATTGAGTCATACCAGGCCAACACAGAAATACAAAACTAGAACAGCCCCTTAGAAATACAAACACAAGAACATATCCAACACCCCGGAACACATAAACAAAATACCCCTCTACAATACACACACACCCCGAACCACCTAAATCAACTACCCCCTCTACATCGACACTTACACGAATAAACCCCAGAAACACTCTACACAAAATATCCCTCTATCTAAACACATACACAAAACCATGAAAAAAAATACCCTCTGCCATGTCCTGACCAAACTACAATAACAAATAGACCCCTTTACTGGTCAGGACGTGACACCTACTCCTTGTGAGATATGACTTGCATTTGACTACAAACAGTTTTGTTTAAGCACCCTCCCATGCAGTTCCTCTATTCTGCACTCAATGCTTGCAGTGTAGATACATATATAATTTCTCCCTTAAAGGCCTAATGCAGTCATTTTTATCTCAATATCAAAACATTTCTGGGCAACAAGTACCTTACTGTGATTGTTTTCAATTAATATAGTCAAAAATAAACTAAAATAGCTTCTTAGCAAAGAACAATTTATCAAGCAATAATTTTGTTAGCACTGTCTGGGAGTGGTCTAAGTGGGAAGGGGAACACTAAAAACTAGCTGTTTGTAGCAGAGAGATTTGGAACTCTCTTTCTTATTTGTCTATTAACTAATTAACTGCCTCGTGATTTTACCAGGCAGGCCAAAACACCATCCCACCAAAACAGCCGAAAGGTGATCTTTTCAAACAGCTTTTACACTAAAAGGGCATTATCATCATTTAAAACATTTCACAGTATTATTCCAACCACAGTGTGGAAATATATATATATTTAATACAAGAAAATCTCATTTTTGTCTGCACTGGGCCTTTAACATTGGTCTCCAGTACTACAGCTGTCTTCACTTTGCACTTTATTATTCACCATTTTCATTGGCCTGGCAGGCAGCCGTAGTACAGTAATAGCCATCAGGCTGACTTTACACAAACCGCCATTCTCAAAACCACATACTGTATAACACTCAGTACCAAAAAACTGAGGACTCCACCAACTCTCACCCCTGTTGAGTTGCAGAGCAGAAGTTGCTGTAGACACGAAAATAATGACACATTTATTTGGTGACAGCGTCTTTCTCTGTCTGTATTCACCACAATTCAAAAAGTGCCTTCATAAATGACCAAATGAAAGTTGTGAACATAGACACTAAAAGAGCTGTTCTGCTGCCAGATGTTCCACAATTCTCAGTTTCTCATTATCTCTGTCATAGATGATGCAGCCAGGCAGTGCTTTGACAACACAAGCCTCCCCCTTCTCTTACACATTGAAACCGTCCCTAGGTGTGCGTGAGTAAACATTGACTCTATTTCATTGCCCAGAGTGGGTTTTTGGCCTCTCCATTTCATAGGCTCACCATTGTGCCCTACTGCCTTTTCTTTTCTCATTCATTCCAAAGGACCCCTTATGACTTTGTCCACCACACCCCCACCCCCTACCACCACCCATTCTTAAGTCTTGAAGTGCCCCCCCCCCTCCCCCACACCCCACCCCTCACCCAGTCTGTCAAACAGAACAAGACCTGCTTTGACTGTCAGTTAATTACACACCGTTTTACTCCACTGTTTACCAGTCAAAGGGAGGGCCGGCAGGGCCTGCATGGGACATGCGTGGCATCCCCTCCATCAATGTCGGTGGGCCCACAAAGGCCACAATGGGGATGACTCCCTTAAAGTTGTGGCATGTCCACTACTCAAAGCCACCCATTCCTAATTACCTTCAGAGATGCCTGATAATGGCCACTTTGAAGTGGAAATGAGCCCTAATGAGAGGAGAGGAGAGAGGGAGGGATCGTGGAGTGAGAGGGAGTGGAATAGGGGTGCTGTTCTGGCCTGGATGGGAGCGCAGAGAAGTCAGGGAGACAGGGGCCTCGGGACGGACTCCTGGCAGGGGTCCCTCTCCATCCATCTTCTGGGCCCTGTTGGCCCCAGGCTCCCCTGCCGTTGTTAGAAGTGTCTCTATCTTTTCTCTCTTTCCCTCTCTCTCCTTTGGTTCCTCCCTCCCCCTCTCTCTCTCTCTCTCTCTATTTCTGTATGAAAGCCTCTGAGGAAAGGTTGACAATATCACCGCACTAGGTCTGGCGACTGAAGTTCCCTTAAGAACTACATGCCTGGCATTCTATGCACTGTCTTGCATCCTTTCACATGGTGTTGAGGTGCCTCGCAGACTGCTGAATTTGCATACAAAGCATTTTTTTCTCATCCTTTGTTTTCAAGCTCTTTGCTCTTCTTACCTTATTAATGCTCTGATTTTGCCACTCTTTAATCTTCTAATTTCATCTGATTTGGTTTCGTTCTCAGTAAAATATTATGCTTAATATTGACATAAATCGGGCATACAATCCAGCTTCCTAAAGCATATCTATACACAAATGAGATTTTGTAAGATGACAAATCCTACAGGTTTAACACCCACATTTACCGAACAGAATACCTACAAAAGGATATCTGAATCACAACATACAATACATGTACAACCAGCACTTTGTAACTTGATATAACCTAAGAATAGGGTTTCATACACTCATAGAAGTAAAGGTGGCTGGAAGAACCTTTTGGGTTGCCACACCGGTGGAACCTTTCTAGTTCAAAAAGGTTCCTCAAGGAGCCCCTCTCAAAAGGGTCTTTGAGGAAACCCTGTGTAAAGGTTAAAACTGAAACATTTTTAATAATATATGGTAGAGGTTGCAGCCTATCAGATTGGAGGCGTGGCTAATTAGAGGTCAACCGTTAGCATAAATATCATTTCTGTTCATCATATTACGTTTGTACACCGCAAATAGTAAAACGTCCTTGATCTTGTCTCATCGCTGCAACTCCCCAACGGACTCGGGAGAGGCAAAGGTTGAGAGTCATGCGTCCTCCTTCTTAACACACTGCTCGCTTAACCCGAAAGCCAGCCGCACCAATGTGTCAGAGGAAACACCGTCCAACTAACAACCGAAGTCAGCTTGCAGGTTCCCTCCAGGAACCCGTCGCTACATTGAACCATTAAAGTTCTACCAAGAACCCCTTGACTAACCGAAGGTACAAATATGAACCATTGACTAGCAATGGTTCCTTGAGGAACTCCAGGGTTCTTTGAGTCATCACTATTCTTACAGGCCTATTTCTATTTTGCCCTGTTTATCAAAAGTGTTGGAAAAACTTGTCAATAATCAACTGTCTGGCTTTCTTGATGTCTATAGTATTCTCTCTGGTATGCAATCTGTTTTCTGCTCAGGTTATGGATGTGTCACTGCAACCTTAAAGGTCCTCAACGATGTCACCATTGCCCTTGATTCTAAGCAATGTTGTGCTGCTATTTTTATTGACTTGGCCAAAGCTTTTGATACGGTAGACCATTCCATTCTTGTGGGCCAACTAAGGAGTATTGGTGTATCTGGTTTGCTAACTACCTCTCTCATAGAGTGCAGTATATAAAGTCCGAAAATCTGCTGTCTCAGCCATTGCCTGTCACCAAGGGAGTACCCCAAGGCTCGATCCTAGACCCCACGCTCTTCTCAATTTACATCAACAACATAGTTCAGGCAGTAGGAAGCTCTCTCATCCATTTATATGCAGATGATACAGTCTTATACTCAGCTGGCCCCTCCCCGGATTTTGTGTTATATGCGCTACAACAAAGCTTTCTTGGTGTCCAACAAGCTTTCTCTGCCCTTACCCTTGTTCTGAACACCTCCAAATCAAAGGTCATGTGGTTTGGTAAGAAGAATGCCCCTCTCCCCACCGGTGTGATTACTACCTCTTGAGGGTTTAGAGCTTGAGGTAGTCACCTCATACAAGTACTTGGGACTATGGCTAGACGGTACACTCTCCTTCTCTCAGCACATGTCAAAGCTGCAGGTTAAAGTTAAATCTCGACTTGGTTTCCTCTATCGTAATCGCTCCTCTTTCACCCCAGCTGCCAAACTAAGCCTGATTCAGATGACCATCCTACCCATGCTAGATTATGGAGACATAATTTATAGATCAGCTGGTAAGGGTGTTCTCGAGCGGCTAGATGTTCTTTACCATTCGGCCATCAGATTCACCACCAATGCTCCTTATAGGACACATCACTGTACTCTATACTCCTCTGTAAACTGGTCATCTCTGTATACCCGTTGCAAAACCCACTGGTTGATGCTTATTTATAAAACCCTCTTAGGCCTCACTCCCCCTATCTGAGATATATACTGCAGCCCTCATCCTCCACGTACAACACCCGTTCTGTCAGTCACATTCTGTTAAAGGTCCCCAAAGCACACACATCCCTGGGTCGCTCATCTTTTCAGTTCGCTGCAACTAGCGACTGGAACGAGCTGCAACAAACACTCAAACTGGACAGATTTATCTCTTCATTCAAAGACTTAATCATGAACACGCAATGATAGTTGTGGCTGCTTTGCGTGATGTATTGTTGTCTCTAACTTCTTGCCCTTTGTGCTGTTGTCTGTGCCCAATAATGTTTGTACCATGTTTGTGCTGCTACCATGTTGTGTTGCTACCATGTTGTTGTCATGTTGTGTTGCTACCATGCTGTGTCGTCATGTGTTGCTGCCTTGCTATGCTGTTGTCTTAGGTCTCTATTTATGAAGTGTTGTTTTGTCTCTTTTGTCGTGATGTGTGTTTTGTCCTATGTTTATATAAATAAAAACAATTAATCCCAGCCCCCGTCCCTGCAATAGGCCTTTTGCCTTTTGGTAGGCCGTCATTGTAAATAAGAATTTGTTCTTAACTGACTTGCCTAGTTAAATAAAGGTTAAATACAATTTTTTTTTTGTAATATTCCTCAGAGTGTAGATTGTGTGGAGGCTATAGAGGCAAGAGTCAAGCTAGTCATCTCGTCCTTTGAAACCAGTTATTGTTGGCAGCAGATAGCCTGGTGGTTAGAGCGATGGGCCAGTAACTGAAAGGTTGCTAGATCATATCCCTGAGCTGACAAGGTAAAAATCTGTCGTTCTGCTCCTGTTCAATCTGTCATTGTAAATAAGAATTTGTTCTTAACTGTTTTGCTTAGTTAAATAAAAAATAAAATTCAGCAGTTAATAAGAGCCTCAGTTATGTTGCGAGCTGCCCTCATTACACCATAATACAGAACCTATTGGGATAATGAAAGACAGTTAACTGTAATCTCCCTTTATCTGGCAAAATTATCCATTGTGATCCACATCGGGATGTTTTCCTGTGGCCTGGCATTTCAAAGGAACTCTCTCCTCAGACAAAGACCAGAGCCACTGGGTTTTAAATGACAATGCTTTCAGGAATCAGTCAGTATTTACTACCAGAGCAGTTTAGTGCATTAATAAGGCTCAGGCCTGCTTGTCTGCTCTGTTTGCCTGTACTAATTGCCTGGAAAGCAATCGGTGTTGATACAACACAAAAGAAAACAGTGATCAAAAGGGAGAAGAGGATAGAGAGGCTTACAAGGAGTATTAATGTGGAAAACGTGCAATAGTATAAGGGGTCACCCATACAGAAGACGGATCCTGAAACAAATGGGAAAGGTAAAGATCTTATAAACAGGTGGGTGTGACATGCTTCAAAGGCATGTAACCCCAGTTCATTGCACGTAGGTGAAGCGTGGCGGTGAAGCATAATTCCCATGCACGACTGTATGAGACCCAGTGGCCATACCAGGGCAGCGTACTTGAGCACTGTCCTGACAAAGCAGGTGTACACTGTCAATAGGTTCTCAGAGGGAAATTTAAAGGTGATATCATCCTTATGACTGTGCATGGTCCCCGTAACCAGTCAATAAGTGAGAAATTACCATTATTCTTAAACATGACACAATAATTTACGTTAGAACTGAATGGTACAGTATGTTCTGTCTCTGTCTGCTGCCTGTGCAACATTTGCAGGGGTCCCTTGCAGTCACAATCCCCTGTCCTTTAGAGGCCATCATGTCAAAACATGTAGGGAGGGAAACAAGCGGCCAGAGGGTTGGTTCCATCTAACCATGGGCTCTAGTCTAGTTAGTAATCAGAACAAGCTGTGCGAACACTTGGCTACAATCCAGAAAAGCCCAACCACAATTTCTGTCTCTGAGTGGGAAGATGAGAAGAAATACCAGAAAGAAAACGGGGGGAAAATACAAAAAAAATTCAGCTGGGAGAGATCCTTTTAATGTTTAGGGAGAAGGCAAGCCACAGGTCTAGATGGTGAGGTCGGGGTTGTATGGAGGCGTGCATCAATACATTTTTTTGATGATGCGAGCCTCTGGAAAACAGAGAAGCTACTCATCAGCTTCTAGGTCAGAAAGAGCCCAAATTGACCGTGTGACAGACAGCGAGGGCTCAATGCGAATGCCAAAAAGGCAGTTTCCAAAACGGTCATAGTTGAAGCCAGTATTCACAGAGAATTTCCGGCCACAGTGCCCTGTCTAAGTCCCCTGATTATTTTCTGGTTCAGGGGTTGCTTCAATTCAAAGGCCCTCTCTATCCTCATCTATGTTTTGGTATTTTTAAGGGGTCTATAGTTCATTGGAGAAACACACAAAGACCTAAAATTAAATTAAAAGTGACTATCAATCACACAGGGTCGACTGTATTCAGTTGCTGTATAGTGTATACCACAGTCCACAGTCTGTGTCTAACATAGCCTACTAATACAAGTATTTGCTGAGTGTGTTTTTGCAATAGAGGCATATACAGTGAGGGAAAAAAGTATTTGATCCCCTGCTGATTTTGTACATTTGCCCACAGACAAAGAAATGATCAGTCTATACTTTTAATGGTAGGTTTATTTGAACAGTGAGAGACAGAATAACAACAAAAAAATCCGGAAAAACGCATGTCAAAAATGTTATAAATTGATTTGCATTTTAATGAGGGAAATAAGTATTTGACCACCTCTCAATCAGAAAGATTTCTGGCTCCCAGGTGTCTTTTATACAGGTAACGAGCTGAGATTAGGAGCACACTCTTAAAGGGAGTGCTCCTAATCTCAGCTTGTTACCTGTATAAAAGACACCTGTCCACAGAAGCAATCAATCAATCAATCAGATTCTAAACTCTCCACCATGGCCAAGACCAAAGAGCTCTCCAAGGATGTCAGGGACAAGATTGTAGACCTACACAAGGCTGGAATGGGCTACAAAACCATCGCCAAGCAGCTTGGTGAGAAGGTGACAACAGTTGATGCAATTATTTGCAAATGGAAGAAACACAAAAGAACAGTCAATCTCCTTCGGCCTGGGGCTCCATGCAAGATCTCACCTCGTGGAGTTGCAATGATCATGAGAACGGTGAGGAATCAGCCCAGAACTACACGGGAGGATCTTGTCAATGATCTCAAGGAAGCTGGGACCATAATCACCAAGAAAACAATTGGTAACACACTACGCCGTGAAGGACTGAAATCCTGCAGCGCCCGCAAGGTCCCCCTGCTCAAGAAAGCACATATACAGGCCCGTCTGAAGTTTGCCAATGAACATCTGAATGATTCAGAGGACAACTGGGTGAAAGTGTTGTGGTCAGATGAGACCAAAATGGAGCTCTTTGGCATCAACTCAATTCGCCGTGTTTGGAGGAGGAGGAATGCTGCCTATGACCCCAAGAACACCATCCCCACTGTCAAACATGGAGGTGGAAACATTATGCTTTGGGGGTGTTTTTCTGCTAAGGGGACAGGACAACTTCACCACATCAAAGGGACGATGGACGGGGCCATGTACCATCAAATCCAGAGTGAGAACCTCCTTCCCTCAGCCAGGGCATTGAAAATGGGTCGTGGATGGGTATTCCAGCATGACAATGACCCAAAACACACGGCCAAGGCAACAAAGGAGTGGCTCAAGAAGAAGCACATTAAGGTCCTGGAGTGGCCTAGCCAGCCTCCAGACCTTAATCCCATAGAAAATCTGTGGAGGGAGCTGAAGGTTCGAGTTGCCAAACGTCAGCCTCGAAACCTTAATGACTTGGAGAAGATCTGCAAAGAGGAGTGGGACAAAATCCCTCCTGAGATGTGTGCAAACCTGGTGGCCAACTACAGGAAACGTCTGACCTCTGTGATTACCAACAAGGGTTTTGCCACCAAGTACTAAGTCATGTTTTGCAGAGGGGTCAAATACTTATTTCCCTTATTAAAATGCAAATCATTTTATAACATTTTTGACATGCGTTTTTCTGGATTTTTTTGTTGTTATTCTGTCTCTCACTGTTCAAATAATCCTACCATTAAAATTATAGACTGATTATTTCTTTGTCAGTGGGCAAATGTACAAAATCAGCAGGGATCAAATACTTTTCCCCCTCACTGTAAATCTATATACACAAAGGTTGAACTTTACCTTGATCAATTCTCGAGTTTGTTAAACAAGGGGGGGGGGGGGGGGGGTCTATAACACAACATGTAATAAAGGATCTTACTTCAGAGGATAAAATCAAAACAATCTACCCTATCAATTTTGTCTAGTCAGACCTAGAAGAGCAAACATTGCCATTGTAATATTTATAGAAGGCCTAGTGAAAAATGGGCAAAGGAGAGCTATTTTGCTATGGTTATAGATGGAGTGTGCTGAGTTTTGCACCAAAGGACATCACAGGGCAAAGGGACGACACAACAGTGAGTGAGGGGAAGACATATCAAACTTTGAGATAGCATAAACCACAAAGCGCTAGTCATCAGGAGATAAAAGACAAAAATGAGCTATTCCGACAAAGGAAAAACATATCTGTTTCACAAAGTACCATTCCCTGTCCTCATCCTCCATCCACCCCTTGTCTCCTATGAAGCATTTGATGAAAGAGAAAACCTCATCATAAAATTGAATAAACCATCTTCCAAGGTTGAATTATTGTAATTACGTGTAATTGACTGTTTGGCAGCATAGTCATTTCCTCCTCAGATCCAGCATCACTTTGTTCTTTGCCTAGCCACGGACTGACCTTCTCCAGTTGCAGTCTGTTCATGAATGTCTCTGACATGACACAGAATGGAGCTGGCTCGGCTCTGAGGGACGGCCACGCTATATTGTCACAAGATGAGTTACTTTCTTACCAATACCATATGGTTCTATTCACGTTTTCGGGTCCTCTCTCTCATTCTGCCTATTTATAAATATGTTGAGTCTCTCACGAAGATTTGGCCCGAGGGAGTCTAATGTTAAGAACAGGAGAAACACAAATTAGTTCGAGTTTAGTTTCTCTGTGCTGCAGAGGGCTTCGGTTTTGGAGCCAGAAATTTACCCAAAAGTGTCCATAAACTTTAATATCAGTCACTGTTTTCTTAATGTTACTCACGTCATTTTTCATTAAGTGAAGCCTACTATTCCCAGGAACAAAAGAGTACTACTTTTACTGACCTCAAATGGGCCAATGGCAATCGCAGACGATTGGATGAATTGACTGTGCTGTTCAGAATCATGTGATGACATGTCTTAACTTGTCCCATCTGCTCTAATGAATCAAAGATTCAACATACCGTAGCTCATAAAGTTTGATAGAATAATATTCCAGCATCATAATTCATAAGGAAGATAAATATTATGCTACACCTTGTGGTCTGATGTTTGACTACAGTCATACGTTCTGTATGTAACCTGTGTAACCAACAATGCACTGAACACTGTAGCTACCTCTTACGTAATGTTTCCCATTGACTTCAGTAAATAACCTTAATTACCTAAATAATTGCATACATCAACTCTTTTTCTAATGTCAAAGCTGCAATGGGACAATCTATGATTCATTCTTTCTTTTAATTTTCCTTCTAAGGGTTTTGTGTCATAGTGAATGAACACTGTTGTGTCATGACAGATGGAAATTGTCTGACCACTGTGCTTATTAAGTTGTTACAGACACCTTGCCAGAGACATGACAAGGCGTACAGTAGCTGCACTCCAAGCAGAAGTGGGTTGAGTCAACATTGTTTCAGCGTTATTTCAACTCCCTTATCAACGTAATCACACTGTGTCGATGTGGCAAGTTGGTTAGAATTTGCAAAGAATTTGCAAGTCATCAGCAGGTTTTGTCTACCCCAGGTGTCAACCACAAAGAAACAATATGGTTTTGAGATTTGATTGATTTCCAGTTGAATTCTGCAGAAATTTTTACATTCTAAAACTGATGCAATACATCAAATGGCTGCATTTAAAATTGATACATAAATGAATGAATGAAGGAATGCCACTAACATAAAACTCAAATCATTTTATAATTAACAACTATAATGCGTTTATTGGTACACCACATCTGTATAATAACTCAGTGTTCCTTGCATGGTGAATGAAGGTTGTGCTCTCATACAAAGTATCATTAATTACATGAATTCAGGATCAAAAGCACGTTGCTATTGAGGATATTAGGCAGCCATTTTCTTATGATTGCTTGAAGAAAGGTCTAATTTGGACCTGCCTTGTTAACTCAAATGCCTTAAATGCCATATTACCTAGGAATGTGAAAAGTGTCTGTGCAAAAAATTATGCCATTTTCTGTTGAACTTAATTACAAAGAGGATTCCCTTTTACTGGTGGGGCAATTGCTGTCCATTTTAAAGACTGACTATTCCTATGAATTAATGAATGAAGACACAAAAGATCTGCGTTGATATATTGTCATATACAGTTGAAGTCGTAAGTATACATACACCTTAGCCAAATACATTTAAACTCAGTTTTTCACAATTCCTGACATTTAATCCTAGTAAAAATTCCCTTTCTTAGGTCAGTTAGGATCACCACTTTATTTTAAGAATGTGAAATGTCAGAATGCACATCATTTTCTGTCCTCATGATGCCATCTATTTTGTGAAGTACACGAGTCCCTCCTGCAGCAAAGCCCCCCCACAACATGCTGCCACCCCCATGCTTCACAGTTGGGATGGTGTTCTTCGGCTGGCAAGCCTCCCGCTTTTTCCTCCAAACATAACAATGGTCATTATGGCCAAACAGTTCTATTTTTGTTTCATCAGACCAGAGGACATTTCTCCAAAAAGTACGGTCTTTGTCCCCATGTGCAGTTGCAAACCGTAGTCTGGCTTTTTTATGGTGGTTTTGGAGCCATGGCTTCTTCCTTGCTGAGTGGCCTTTCAGGTTATGTTGATATAGGACTTGTTTTACTGTGGATATAGACACTTTTGTACCTGTTTCCTCCAGCATCGTCACAAGGTCCTTTGCTGTTGTTCTGGGATTGATTTGCACTTCTCGCACCAAAGTACGTTCATCTCGAGGAGGCAGAATGCGTCTCCTTCCTGAGCGGTATGACAGCTGCGTGGTCCCATTGTGTTTATACTTGCATACTATTGTTTGTACAGATGAACGTGGTACCTTCAGGCATTTGGAAATTGCTCCCAAGGATGAACCAGACTTGTGGAGGTCTACAATTTTTTTTCTGAGGTCTTGGCCGATTTCTTTTGATTTTCCCATGATGTCAAGCAAAGAGGCACTGAGTTTGAAGGTAGGCCTTGAAATACATCCACAGGTACACCTCCAATTGACTCAAATGATGTCAATTAGCCTATCAGAAGCTTCTAAATCCATGACATCATTTTCTGGAATTGTCCAAGCTGTTTAAAGGCACAGTCAACTTAGTGTAAGTAAACTTCTGACCCACTGGAATTGCGATTCAGTGAATTATAAGTGAAATAATCTGTTTGTAATTGGAAACATTACTTGTGTCATGCACAAAGTAGATGTCCTACCCGACTTGCCAAAACTATAGTTCGTTAACAAGAAATTTGTGGAGTGGTTGAAAAAAGAGTTTTAATGAGTGTATGTAAATTTCCGACTTCAACTGTACTGTATTGTCACGTCCTGACCATAGAGAGCTCTTATTTTCTATGTTAAAGTAGGTCAGGGCGTGACTGTGGGGGTTTATTCTAGTTTTATTTTTCTATGTTGTTTGGTTCTAGTTTGTGTTTTTCTATGTTGGGGTTTTTGGATTATCCCCAATTAGAGGCAGCTGTTCATCGTTGTCTCTAATTGGAGGTCAGATTTAAGTAGTTGTTTTTCCCACCTTTGTTTGTGGGAGATTTTTTTGAGTTAGTGCATGTTACACTTCTGTCGTCATGGTTTGTTGGTATGTTTATTGTTTATTGTATGTCTTGCATAGTTTCACATTATAATAAATATGTGGAACGATATTCACGCTGTGCCTTGGTTCATTCCTACACACAGACGTGACGTGTGTATATATACAGTGTGGGGGGGGGGAAAGTATTTGATCCCCTGCTAATTTTGTTTGTTCACTTACAAAGAAATGATCAGTCTTTCATTTTAATAGAAGGTTTATTTGAACAGTGAGAGACAGAATAACAACAAAGAAATCCAGAAAAACACATGTCAAAAATGTAATAAAATGATTAGCATTTTAATGAGGGAAATAAGTATTTGACCCCTCTGCAAAACATGACTTAGTACTTGGTGGCAAAACCCTTGTTGGCAATCACAGAGGTCAGACATTTCTTGTAGTTGGCCACCAGGTTGCACACATCTCAGGAGGGATTTTGTCCCACTCCTCTTTGCAGATCTTCTCCAAGTCATTAAGGTTTCGAGGCTGACGTTTGGCAACTCGAACCTTCAGCTCCCTCCACAGATTTTCTATGGGATTAAGGTCTGGAGACTGGCTAGGCCAGTCCAGGACCTTAATGTGCTTCTTCTTGAGCCACTCCTTTGTTGCCTTGGCCGTGTGTTTTAGGTCATTGTCATGCTGGAATACCGATCCACGACCCATTTTCAATGCCCTGGCTGAGGGAAGGAGGTTCTCACCCAAGATTTGACGGTACATGGCCCCATCCTTTGATGCGGTGAAGTTGTCCTGTCCCCTTAGCAGAAAAACACCCCCAAAGCATAATGTTTCCACCTCCATGTTTGATGGTGGAGATGGTGTTCTTGGGGTCATAGGCAGCATTCCTCCTCCTCCAAACACGGCGAGTTGAGTTGATGTCAAAGAGCTCCATTTTGGTCTCATCTGACCACAACACTTTCACCAGTTGTCCTCTGAGTCATTCAGATGTTCATTGGCAAACTTCAGATGGGCATATATATGTATTCTTGAGCAGGGGGACCTTGCGGGCGCTGCAGGATTTCAGTCATTCACGGCGTAGTGTGTTAACAATTGTTTTCTTGGTGACTATGGTCCCAGCTGCCTTGAGATCATTGACAAGATCCTCCCGTGTAGTTCTGGGCTGATTCCTCACCGTTCTCATGATCATTGCAACTCCACGAGGTGAGATCTTGCATGGAGCCCCAGGCCGAGGGATATTGACAGTTCTTTTGTGTTTCTTCCATTTGCGAATAATCGTACCAAATGTTGTCACCTTCTCACCAAGCTGCTTGGCGATGGTCTTGTAGCCCATTCCAGCATTGTGTAGGTCTACAATCTTGTCCCTGACATCCTTGGAGAGCTCTTTGGTCTTGGCCATGGTGGAGAGTTTGGAATCTGATTGATTGATTGCTTCTGTGGACAGGTGTCTTTTTTACAGGTAACAAGCTGCGGTTGGGAGCACTCCCTTTAAGAGTGTGCTCCTAATCTCAGCTCGTTACCTGTATAAAAGACACCTGGGAGCCAGAAATCTTTCTGATTGAGAGGGGGTCAAATACTTATTTCCCTCATTAAAATGCAAATCAATGTATAACATTTCTGACGTGTTTTTCTGGATATTTTTTTTGTTATTCTGTCTCTCACTGTTCATATAAACCTACCATTAAAATTATAGACTGACCCTTTCTTTGTCAGTGGGCAAACGTACAAAATCAGCAGGGGATCAAATACTTTTTTCCCCCCACTGTATATAAAGAATTATAAAACAATGTTCTTCACATTTTCAAACAGTCCCTTTATATTTTCCAACAGGGCTATACATTTGGGAGAATTTTTCTCTCGCCTGAATGATTTGAATCTAGGATGACATGGACTCCATAACTTTTTTGAATGTGCAGGACAAAATTGAGGCTATGATTATGAAGCTGGAGCTCTTCTCTGTCTGCATTAACAAGGACAATCCACAGGTATTTCCATCATTGTTTGATTTTGTCGTGTGCAAATGAACTCAAGTTTACAGACAATGTCAAATGTGATATAGCGAAGCATCTGAGTGAGTTGGGTGTTATGACCTGCCTCCAGTCCTCTTACCGACATCTGAACAAGAGAGCCTCATCGAAATTGCAACAAGCGGTTCTGTGAAAATTTAATTTAATGAGAAGCCGCTGACAGATTTCTGGATTGGGCAGTGCTCAGAGTATCCTGCCTTGGCAAATCATGCTGTTAAGACACGGATGCCCTTTGCAACCAAGGACCTATGTGAAGGTGGATTCTCGGCCCTCACTAGCATGAAAACTAAATACAGGCACAGACTGTGGGTGGAAAATGATTTAAGACTGAGACTCTCCAATACAACCCAACATGGCAGAGTTATGTGCATCCTTTCAAGCATAGCCTTTTCATTAACCTGTGATGAGTTATTCACAATTTTCGATTAACAAATAAAGTTTTATATGTAAGATGGCTAAATAAAGAGCAAAATGATTGATTATTATATTATTATTTGTGCCCTGGTCCTATAAGAGCTCTTTGTCACTTCCCACAAGCCGGGTTGTGACAAAAACTGACACTCATTCTTATGTTTAATAAATGTATTGTTTAGTGTGTGTGTGTGGCAGGCTTACAATGATGGCAAAAAACAACATTTGAGAGTGCGCTGACCCTAGTGGTAGAGGGTGTACGCTGCTGGAGGTTGAATGTTTGAACGGGTACGGGACTATAAAAAGTTTGGAAACCACTGCTCTACAGGATCGGTGTCCCCCCCACGGAACGGTTAAGCTAACGCAGGCTAATGTGATTAGCATGGGGTTGTAAGTAACATGAACATTTCCCAGGGCATAGACATATCTGATATGGACAGAAAGCTTAAATTCTTGTTAATCTAACTGCACTGTCCAATTTACAGTAGCTATTACAGTGAAAGAATACCATGCTATTGTTTAAGGAGAGTGCACAATTATCAACTTGAAAATGTATTAATAAACCAATTAGGCACATTTGGGCAGTCTTGATACAACATTTTGAACAGATAAAAAAATGGTTCATTGGATCAGTCTAACACTTTGCACATACACTGCTGCCATCTAGTGGCTAAGAAAATTGCACCTGGGCTGGAATAATACATTATGGCCTTTCTCTTGCGTTTCAAAGATGATGGTACAATTATTATTTTTTTAAACGCAAGTTTTTTTCTTTGTGTTATCTTTCACCAGATCTAATGTGTTATATTCTCCTACATTCATTTCACATTTCCACAAACTTCAAAGTGTTTCCTTTCAAATGGTATCAAGAATATGCATATCCTTGCTTCAGGTCCTGAGCTACAGGCAGTTAGATTTCTGTATGTTTCAGCGAAAATTGAAAAAAGGGTTGGATTCTTAATTAAGCACATTTTTACTCATTAATTATTTAGACTTGCCATAACAACGTGGTTGAATACTTATGGACTCAAGACATTTCAGCACTTCATTTTTGATTACTTTATAAACATTTCTAAAAACATAATAACACTTTGACATTATGGGGTATTGGCCAGTGACAAAATATTTCAGGCTATAACACAACAAAATGTTGAAAAAGTTAAGGGTTGTTAATACTTTCTGAAGGCACTGTATTAAAATACATATGATGCTAATGTAGATAGGGCTTTATAAAGCAATTTGATTGATTTATATCCAAAAGAGGAGATGAACCAGCAAACAATATCCACCCCAAATTGGTGTCTTCTAATCCTAAAACCATTCCAACCGTTCAGAAACACGAGGAAGGATATAGCTGCAGGGACCAAAGGGAAGGGCCTTTGATATAATCTAACCATGTTGAAACAGTCAATAGATGAGCCCTCTGAAGATAAAGTGGTGAGGACTGACAGGCCAGATAATGGTCCAGACATAGAAAGTGAAGATTAAGCGTAAGAGTTAAGGCTCCTTTTCAGAGAGTTAAGTTGTCTGCCCAGAGGCCACTCAACAACATGGTTCATCTGTCACACAGAGAGAGTGACTGAATACTATTTTTTAGTTTTATTTGTACCTTTATTTAACTAGGTAAGTCAGTTAAGAACAGGCCGGTTGTGATACAGCCTGGATTCGAACCAGGGTATCTGTAGTAATACCTCTAGCACTGAGATGCAGTGCTTCAGACCACTGCACCACTCACCAAGCTAGGCTTCTCTCTTGTCAAAATATAGATATACAGTGCATTCGGAAAGTATTCAGACCCGTTGACTTTTTCCACATTTTGTTACGTTACAGCCTTATTCTAAAATTGATTTTTAAAAATGCTCATCAATCTACTCACAATACCCCATAATGACAAAGCAAAAACTGATTTTTAGAAATGTTAGCAAATTTGTTATAAATAAAAAACTGAAATATGACATTTACATAAGTATTCAGACCCTTTACTCAGTACTTTGTTGAAGAACCTTTGGCAGCAATTACAGCCTCGAGTCTTCTTGGGTATGACGCTACAAGTTTGGCACACATGTATTTGAGGAGTTTCTCCCATTCCTCTCTGCAGATCCTCTCAAGCTCTATCAGGTTGGATAGGGAGCGTTGCTGCACAGCTACTTTCAGGTCTCTCCACGGATATTTGATCGGGTTCAAGTTCGGGCTCTGGCTGGGCCACTCAAGGACATTCAGAGACTTATCCCGAAGCCACTCCTACGTTGTCTTGGTTGTGTGCTTAGGGTCGTCGTCCTGTTGGAAGGTGAACCTTCGCCCCAGTCTCAGGTCCTGAGTGCTCTGGAGCAGGTTTTCATCAAGGATCTCAAGGATGATCAATGAAAACAGGATGCACCTGAGATCAATTTCAAGTCTCATAGCAAAGTTCCTGAATACCTATGTAAATAAGGTATTTATGTTTTACATTTTTTATACATTTCTAAAATGTCTAAAAGCTTGTTTTTGCTTTGTCATTATGGGGTATTGTGTGTAGATTGCTGAGGATTTTTTTCAATATTTAATACATTTTAGAATAAGACTGTAACGTAACAAAATGTGAGAAAAGTCAAGGGGTTTGAATACTTTCTTAGGCAAGTATTGATCTACACAGCATCAAATAAAACATTTTATTTTGGCAGTTTATGGATTTCATATGACATGGTACTGAAAGTCAAACCCACTAAAATCTTGTAGATGACCATGAGATCTTTGAATTTATACTAAAATGCTAGAAGGTACAATTGATAGAATAATTGTATATTTTCACCAGATCTGCAGTTGATAGCCTTTATGTTGAATGTAATAGCATGATGTCTTTTTGTCTTGCTCATCAGCCTACTTTACATTGCTATAGACATGGTAAAGCAGAGATTGTATGTTGTTATGATGAGAATGGATTTGCCTGCAAATAAGTCAAATAATTAACAGTGGTACAGGAGGCTATAGAAACCTGACATAAAATATACAGTAACTGTCACATCTATCATGCAAATTTCAAGCAGCTTTGAACTAGGCCTAAATGTTGGTCTATATTCCAACATGGTTATTTCTCCTCTGGGCAATCTTTACTCAAACTGAATTTGTCAAGGCAGCTTAAGTTAACAGCAACTACCATAACTCTTTAAGAATGCATGATTTTCCTCTATTTGGAATACCATATTTGGATACCCCTTAAATGAACATATGGACGGCAAACCACCAGTCACAGCCTTGTGTCCATATAGCCTCAGTTCATGAAAGGAGCCTCTCTTTTGACAGGCAATGCTTGTGGAGGTGGAAAAACGGCTGACATGGAAGCATCTGAGTGCTGAAGCTGCAGAAGACACAGTCACAGCGCTCTGTAAATGTCTGGCGCAACACTAACAAAGGAAATGAGCAAACCGCTCAGCAAATAACAGTGTTTTATTCAACACTTTGGGCCCCTCCCTCCCCTGACATCTGGGTGCCAACCCAAGTGAAAAATATTATGTACAAATTACTACATTTGTCTAGACAGGACATTATTTTAGTTTTACTTACCTTGGCAATGTTGTAGTGTAATTTTTATAAATATGTATATTGGTTTATGTCAAACATTTACAGCATCCAAATGTGCACTGAAGTATAAATTACATAGCCTACTTCAATCCTAGCAATTCAATTACTTTTTGAACAATGCAGAACTATTCACATGCTGAAGAAGGCTCAGGATCCCACATTCTACAGTGCACTTAGGTAAGAATCCTAAAGAAGCACTCCTACCAAATATTCGTATAACTAAACCAAGATAGACCACAGTCTGTCGTTTCCAATGGGAGCAAATTAATCATAGTGGGCAGAACAAGCAAGGAGGTGGGCAGAGCCAAACACAAGCTAGTGATGTATTTGCATATTTCCGTTAGGGGAACGCCTACTCTGTGAAGTGCGGGTGTGCAATAACCAGGGTTGGGGAGTAATGGATTACATGTAATCTGTTACATGTAAAGGATTACAAAAACGGTAAATGTAATCAGTTACATTACCAGAAAAATATTGTAATCAGATTACCGATACTTTTGAAAAACTAGATGATTACTTTTAAATTCAGAAAGGATGTTTTAGAAAAAAATCTTTGACACTTCTGTTTTCTCATTGACATTCAAATCAGCATTGAAAAAAGGTGCAAATTTAAATTTCTTCCACCTGAGCGAGTCTGACCACAAGTCAGGGACCACTATGATGACCCGCCAAATGTGTTTGATGGATCGTGGTAAAAGAGCAGGAATAGGCTTTTGTAGGCTACAGTCCAAGCTATGTCTTCCAATGGTGCGACTGCTGTCGGCATCCAAAGATTATCCAACTTGAGTAAAGGCTTGGAGGTAAGGATGACAGTAGTTGTGTAGTCTACAGAGATACAGATATCACTTATTATTGACATCTACATAACGCATTGATGTGAATCACACTCCTGCTCTGTGCTCTCTCATTTAGCTATTTGCGCCTTACGGATTGTGGTTGTTGTGGATGGCTGTTCACAAATCTAAATGTGTATTTGAACCCAATAATGGTTCAATTCAAGAAGTTTAAACTGACTATCAATCATTGTTTTTGAAACCAGTGGACAGCCAGTGAAAAATTCGCTCTTGCAACAGCTGCATATTGCGGATCGAAGCCTACGGAATAAAAGTGGGGCTTTTATTTCTCAATCTAATTCATACTGCTAAAAAAATATATATCCATAGGCCTAATGGACACATGCTCAAACTTGTACACTTTTGATAGACTTAAAGGGGCAATCTGTAGTTGCTACATCCATTTTTGGACTTGTAAATTATATATATATATGTATATCCATTGATACTTGAAGAATATAATTTATAAATGCCTCATGAGCTCACAATCCATGAGAACCCAAAATATAAGCTTGTTTTTCTTCAATGTTTGTAAACATTGTAAATGTAAACAAACACTGTATGGCCTCATAACATGGTTAAAATAATAATTTTTATATAATGGATGGTCAGTCCTTGCATCCATAGCTCTGTCTATTAATCTGAGAGTGATTACATTTCTCAATGCCCATCCCTTAGATATTTACCAAAACAGATGCGGGGCAATCATTTAGTTATTGTTTCATTTGCCCTTTTAACAGCTGCATATTATCAAGATATCAAAGTATCACCAACAAAAGGTAAACAATAGGCCTATAGCGAATGCAGCATATGGCATTAATTTTTCACATGTAAATAGCACTTTTCAGTAGTGCTCAAAGCATGCCATTCCATGAGCGCAGAATTTATTTTTCAACTTGAAACAATGAGCCAAATCAGTCCTCCATGACAACAAAATCAATATCATAAACAACAGAGTAGGGCATTTTTGTCTTCTTCTAATGCCTCTTTAAAGGGAAAGTAATCTAAAAGTAACGGAATGTAATCATATTACGTTACTGATTACAATTCTGGATAGGTAACTTCATACTGTAATGGATTACATTTAGAAAGTAACCTACCAAACCCTGGCAATAACTCAATTCACCCTTGCACTCCTTACAAACAATGCAATTTTTAGAAACTTCAGCAAAAGGAAAAAAGTCCACAAATTTTGTCCACTCTGTTCGTAACCGATTCTATTTTTGGAAACATAAAACTGTATTCTAATCAAATGTATCATCAATGAGAAACTTGGAAGAATGTTGGCCGAAATCCATCTCTCTCCATCTTCTCCCACTGCCAGCCACTGGGCTACCTCTCACCACCATATTTGGTAGTGAGTGGAAGCGCCAGCCGGATGCTTCACATTTATACATCCAATGAAATATCTGTTTCATTGTTCTATCTGTGCTACTGTGAGTTCTTTGTGAATTCCCTGAATTTCTTTGCGTAACAACTCATCCTGAATGTAATTCCGCTGCTCTATCAATTGCTCTTTACATTCATTGTGGAGAAGAAACGATTTCCACTAGATAGCACAGACACAAAGTCAAAATTGGCTCTATCGTAAAAATGAACGAAAACAAAAAATTGCTTTTTGGTCTTAATGTAAGGTTAGGGTTACGCATAAGGTTAGCAGTGTGGTTAAGGTTAGGTTTACATTAAGATCAATTGTAGAAATAGGCTGGGATTATGACTTTGTGGCTGTGGTAACTAGTGAAACGCTAGTGGGCGTGACGTTTGGAAGGCGCAATGTGGATGGGTAGTCAGGCTGTGAATACCTAGCCCGGTTGCCAACCTGCCAGGGTCTAGTTTTTCAAAAGTTATCTGTCTTGATTTCGCCTATAGTAGAGGATTAAATGCATAGAAATAGTATTAATAGAATGGACAAATCATTGACTTGAATGGGGACTCACGGTCTATTCATTCTATATCTATGCATTTAATCATATCTGATAGCTGAAATCCGGATAGATAACTTTTGAAAAACTGGGCCCTGAATATGCTTTAGCTAACATTATTAAAGGCCAAGTACAGTCAAAAGTTCAGTGTTATATATATATATTTCCACACAATGAGGTTGGAATCCCATATGGTAAACTAATATATGGCAAAATATGTGCATTACTTATATCTTTTATAAAATAATATATGGTGGTAACATATATGCCCATATATTCTTACATATGTATCCACACATATAAGTACATATATGTCACATACACACTATATATACAAAAGTATGTGGACACCCCTTCAAATGAGTGGATTTGGCTAGTTCAGCAACACCTATTGCAGACAGGTGTATAAAATTGAGCACACAGCCATGCAAATTAACATAAACAAACATTTGCAGTAGAATGGCCTTAATCAAAAGCTCAGTGACTTTCAGTGTGGCACCGTCATAGGATGACACCTTTCCAACAAATCAATTTGTCAAATTTCTGCCCTGCTAGAGCTGCCCCGGTCAACTGTAAGTGCTGTTATTGTGAAATGGAAACGTCTAGGATCAACAATGGCTCAGCCGCAAAGTCGTAGCCCACACAAGCTCACAGAACAGGACAGTAGAGTGCTGAAGTGCGTAGCACGTAAAAATTGTCTGTCCTCGGTGGCAACACTCACTGCCGAGTTCCAAACTGTCTCTGGAAGCAACATCAGCACAAGAATTGTTTGTCTGGAGCTTCATGAAATGGGCTTCCATGGCAGAACAGCCGCCATGGGACTCTGAAGCATTGGAAACACGTTCTCTGGAGTGATGAATCAGGCTTCTCCATCTGGCAGTCTGACAGACTAGTCTGGGTTTGCCGGATGCCAGGAGAACGCTACCTGCCCCAATGCATAGTGCAAGGTGAAAAGTTTGGTGGAGGAGGATTAATGGTCTGGAGCTGTTTTTCATGTTTTGGGCTAGGCCCCTTCCAGTGAATGGAAATCTTATCACTACAGCATAGAATGACATTCTAGATGATTCTGTACTTCCAACTTTGTGGCAGAGCCCTGACCTCAACGCCAGTTACGCCTTCTTCACCACTCTGTCTGTGTAGGTGGACCATTTCAGTTTGTCCATGCTGTGTACACCAAGGAACTTAAAACTTTCCACCTTCTCCACTACTGTCCTGTCAATGTGGATGGGAGGGTGCTCCCTCTGCTGTTTCCTGAAGTCCACGATCATCTCGTTTGCTTTGTTGACGTTGAGTGAGAGGTTATTTTCCTGAAACCACACTCCGAGGGCCCTCACCTCCTCCCTGTAGGCCATCTCGTCGTTGTTGGTAATCAGGCCTACCACTGTAGTGTTGTCTGCAAACTTGATGATTGAGTTGGAAGCGTGCATGGCCACACAGTCATTGGGTAACAGGAAGTACAGGAGAGGGCTGAGAACAAACCCTTGTGGGGCCCCAGTGTTGAGGATCAGTGGGGTGGAGATGTTGTTTCCTACCTTCACCACCTGGGGGCGGCCTGTCAGAAAGTCCAGGACCCATTTGCACAGGGCGCGGTCGAAACCCAGGGATAGGGAAGTGTGCAGTGTGATGGCGATTGCATCGTCAGCAGACCTATTGGTGCGGTAAGCAAATTGGAGGGGGTCTAGGGTATCAGGTAGGGTGAAGGTGATATGCTCCTTGACTAGTCTCTCAAAGCACTTCATGATGACAAAAGTGAGTGTAATGGGGCGATAGCCATTTAGTTCAGTTACCTTAGCTTTCTTGGGAACAGGAACAACAGTGGCCATCTTGAAGCATGTGGGGACAACAAACTGGGATAGGGATTGGTTGAATACGTCCATAAACACACCAGCCAGCTGGTCTGCGCCTGCTCTGAGGACGCGGCTAGGGATGCTGTCTGGGCCGGCTGCCTTGCAAGGGTTAATACGTTTAAATGTTTTATTCACATTGGCCGCGGAGAAGAAGAGCCCACAGGCTTTGGTAGCGGTCCGTGTCAGTGGCACTGTATTGTCCTCAAAGCGAGCAAAGAAGTTTTTAATTTGTCTGGGAGCAAGATGTTGAAGTCCGTGACAGGGCTGGTTTTCTTTTTGTAATCCATGATTGACTGTGGACCCTGCCACATACGTCTCGTGTTTGAGCCTTTGAATTGCGACTCTACTTTGCTTCTATACTGACACTTTGCTTGTTTGATTGCCTTGGGGAGGGAATAGCTGCACTGTTTGTATTCGGTCATGTTTCTGGTCGCCTTGCCATGATTAAAAGCGATGGTTCGCGATTTCAGTTTTGCGAATCAATCCATGGTTTCTGGTTAGGGAAGGATTTAATAGTCACAGAGGGTACGACATCTCCGATGCACTCACCGAGTCAGCGTATAGATCAATGTTGTTGTCTGAGGCTATCCGGAACATATCCGAGTTCACGTGATCGAAGCGATCTTGAAGCGTGGAGTCCGATTGGTCAGACCAGCATTTTATTGACCTGAGCACGATCGTTTCCTGTTTTTGTTTCTGTCTATAGGCTGGGAGCAACAAAATGGAGTCATGGTCAGCAGACTTGCCGAAGGCAGGGCAGGGGGAGGGCTTTGTATGCATGGCGGAAGTTCGAGTAGCAATGATCCAGAATGCTACCAGCTCGTGTTGTGCATTCAATATGCTGATAGAATTTATGAAGTATTGTTCTTAGATTAGCTTTGTTAAAATCCCCAGCTACAATAAATGCAGCCTCAGGATGTATGGTTTCCAATTTACATAGAGTCCAGTGAAGTTTTTTCAGGGTTGACGAGGGATCTGCTTGGGGGGGAGATATACACGGCTATTTGATTGTAAGGAATTCTATGTCAGGTGAACAAAAGGACTTTAGTTCCTGTATGTTGTTTTCATTACACCATGAGTCGTTAATCATAAGGCATACAGCCCCGCCCTTCTTCTTACCAGAGAGATGTTTGTTTCTGTTGGCGCGATGCGTGAAGAAACCGGGGGGCTGTACCGACTCTGACAACATATCCCGAATGAGCCATGTTTCCGAGAAACAGAGAATGTTACAATCTCTGATATCTCTCTGGAAGGCAACTCGTGCCCTAATTTCGTCCACCTTGTTATCTAGAGATTGGACATTGACGAGTAAGCGGTGGATGGTGTGCTCGGCCTTCTGAGTCTGACCAGTAGGCCGCTCCGTCTCCTTAGTGTACTTTCTCATTATTTATCTTAACCTCATGTACTATGTTTCAATAAAAATGCCTTTACAAAGCTAAATGAACCATAAACCAGTACAGCCACCTCAATACTGAGCCAGCTAATGGTAGCCGTTTAGCTAATAGCAACCCTAACCTTGACAAGCTAGCATTAGCATATACAGCTTTTTAAAACTCTGTAATATATAACACTTGGGTAGGGAGATGTCCGTGCCTAGACCATATAAAGGGAATAGAAAACCCCCAATAGATCAATAAATTGAAATCAAAATATTATTTTGCCCCATTTTTATGGGTTATTCTATGGACTCGCTATGCTTAGCCGCAAACCCAGTCATCTCTTATGTCAAGATCGCTAGCTAACATTATTCACTAGATCCATTTACACATTTAAACTTTACAATTTCAACATAAAAGGTAAGTATCACTCAGATAACCATTTAGACTCTAACATTTTCTATAGATAATGTGCTAAAACATAACTGTTTAAAAGAACAAAGAAAACAGAGACAGGAGCAGAAACGGTAGAGTTGTCACAGAGTTGTCACAAGTGTCATCGAGGGGAGGGGAGATGCAAACTGCTGTGCTCCCCGCCCCCTGCAGGTGGCAACAGGCATCAACAATTCCCAATAGAAATCCTTGGAGGACTCAGCCCAAAATAATAATGGATTGCAACCATTGTTTACAACAATATCATGTTTTATAAATACAATGTGATTCCATAAAATGAAATGGCAAGTATCATCTATAGTGGATAGGAACAACAAAGTAGATGTAAGGTTGCCTAACACTGAATGCAATTAGAAGATAATGAATCCCTACATGTGAGATTTATCTATTGTTTTTAAATATATGCCATGTAAAAATAAAAATAAACGATTCTGGAACACATTTCAAAGCAAAAAAATGAATGTTTTGAGTACATTTTTCTTAATGAAAATGCATATCCATATTATAATTGTTTGTATGGGGGAGGGTGTGAGATGTATATATGTCATTAAAATATATTATCATATATTTGAAAATGTATTTCACTTTTATATATTGGTTTTAAATATATGATCATATATTTTAAATTATAAACTGGGTGGTTGGAGCCCTGAATACTGATTGGCTGAATGCTGATTGGGCCTTATTGCTTAAATACTATATATATGCCACTTTTTTTATATATATAAGGCCATATATTATAACAGTTCAATTTATAACAGACCGTATACCATGGGTATGACAAAGCATGTATTTTTACTGCTCTAATTACGTTGGTAAGCAGTTTATAATAGCAATAAGGCACCTCGGGGGTTTGTGGTATATAGCCAATATACCATAAGAACAGCCCTTAGCCGTAGTATATTGGCTATATATCACACCCCCTCGGGCCTTATTGCTTAAATATATGTCACTTTTTTATTTATTTTCCATATGGGATAATACTGTGAAATTGTTTAAATTACGATAATTAACTTTTAGTGTAAGATCTGTTTGAAAAGACTGCCTAAAATGTCAGTCTGTTTAGGTGGGGATGGAGTTTTGGCCTGCCTTGTGACATCACCAGGCGGTAAATTAGTTAATAGACCGATAAGAAAGAGTTTTAAACCTCTCTGCCAATTACATTTACGTCATTTAGCAGACGCTCTTATCCAGAGCGACTTACAGTAGTGAATACATACATTTCATTTCATGCATTTTGTACTGGCCCCCCATGGGAATCGAACCCACAACCCTGGCGTTGCACACACCATGCTCTACCAACTGAGCCACAGGGAAGACCATGCGGAAGACACATTTCAGTTGAAGGTATTCAGTTGTACAACTGACTAGGTATCCCCTTTCCCTTTCCAGCATTGGGGAACATCCGGCGCCTCGTTGTGCACGTTGCATCTATTTCTATGGGCACAAGCACTGTTCATGACACAAACTGTTCACACCCCTCTTGTTGGTGGAGAGAATTTTTCAGGGTTAAAGCTTATTTCCTGCAATTCTGCACATTTTGTCATGTGGTGAAAATAACATTTTGCATTTTTAAAGCTCATTTTCTTGCAATTGATTGACAGGGGATTGACCTCTAACAATTGATTGATTGATTTTATTTGTCAGTTAAAGAAAATACACACATATATACACACAGTACAAAGAATATAACAGCTAGTTTTCGTATTTCCCCTCCCTACTCAGACAGTTCCCAGACAGTCCTAGCTAAATTGTTGCATGAGAAATTGTCCTTGCTAAGAAGCTTTTTTTATTTGCATTTTGATCGAAAATAATTACAGTAAGTTACTTAATTTTTACTCAGAAATGACTTAATATTGAGATAAAATGGCTGCATTGGGCCTTTAATAAAACACATCTGTCCAACATATTAAGGCCACCACAGGTGGCTGGTGGCACCTTAATTGGGGAGGACGGGCTCATAGTAATGGCTCGAATGGAATATTATCGAACACATCAAACTCTCTCCATTCCAGCCATTATTATGAGTCGTCCTCCCCTCAGCAGCCTCCTGTGAAGGATGGCCACACTTGTATTGGCCTAATAGTCAGCAACTCCCTGCACATTGAAAATATGGTATTGAAACTGACCACTGATTCTGTATATGGATGCTTTGTTTCTCATGTTCTTATTTCTCATTTTAATTTATTGTGTGTTTTTGTTCCACCTTATGTTATTTTTAGTGCTACATTGATATTGTTTACTGCATTGTTTGGTTTGGAGCTTGCAAGAAAGACATTTCACTGTATTTATTCCTGTGACATTAAAACTTGAAACATTACCTATTCCTTGAAAAGATACATCTCTGACTCCACTGAATGTATTTCTAATATCTGAACCTACTGGAGTAATACTAGTTAAGTCCATTCATTCTATTTTGTTTTATTATTTTGATACCTAAATAGTATTTCACTGGAATACTGCTAACTTTAGTACCATGATCTCATACTCGTCTCAAACGCACCCATGTGTCGCAAAAATATGACGTCAAAATTGGTGACATGTCTGAGGGAGTTCTATTACGCGGGTTCAACCGGGCAATGATCCGTACCAGTACCATCATCGGGCGAAAGCGGTGAGGTAATCTTAGCAGTTCGGTAATGTTGTTGACAAGGCAGCATGGTGCATCATCCAGAAACATATAACATCTCTTTCCATAAAACACGTTTCAATTGTCAAACTAGTTTTCATTGGGAAGGCAGATAAAACGTTTTTTTTCTTCCAAAAGCAATCACTTTTGCATGTGAAAACACAGAATCCTGCTCATTGCATCATGTTGTTTTGAGCCGATTTCGCCATCGGACAGAGCAGGGCAACACAACGGCACCTGGCTCAAGCCCGGGAGGCAGGCCGTTTCCTTATCGAATGGGATCAACTTTCAGCCAGTGAAAATCAAGCCCGTTTGAGATTAATCGAACCTCTCTGTGTTGACAGTGGACCTCCTCGGTGCTACTAACATAATGGCTGTTGATATAACTTTACTGTTCAAAGCCAGTGTAAAAACAGTCAAAACCCGAAATAAAGCTATGGGAGTAGTGTTTGATTCGCCTAAAGATGAAATATTCAAGAAGAGCAGACCGAAGAATGGATTTTCTCTCAAGGCGAAGGAAGTGGTGAGTGTCCATTCACTGGCAACACTGCACTGGCTAACGTTAGTCTTGCTAACTAGTTCATTTAGCTAGCTAAGATATTTGTTGTTGTCATTTATTTCCATAACAGTTGTAGCTATAGACGGGGGAAATAGAAATGTAGGTAAATCAATAGAGTTCGGGTGCCGTTACAGGTAACTTAGCTAACGTTAGCTAACTTGTCGACTAACGTTAGCGAAAGGCTTCTTAGCTAGCTTAGTCATGAAGGTTACCTAGCTAACTAACGTAGATAGCTATCTAATTTAGGCCTAAAGTTAGGTCTATGATGTGCTCGCGGCTTATATTATTTGACCTCTAACTTGCTAAGTTACCAAACCAATACAACGTTGCTCAAACGTTCAGTACTTTGCATGTAACTAATTAGCCTCCTGGCAGCATTTGACAGGTTAGTGGTGCCTTCCAGAAAGATAAACAAGACGAGCTGTGGTTTAACGTGACCACGCCCCCGAGTAGGGTACAGCATTAGTGCACTCCTGCTACTCCCATGTAATTAGCCTAACTTTGGCGGTATCCTGAGTAAACTACTGACACTTTTTTTGGTCGTTTCAGTTTTCAGAAGCCTCATTTGTCTTTATTAACATACTTGGCTGTCACAACAACTAATGATTAGCATGACACTTATTCTGCCACTAACTGGGGAGGTTCCCATTGCTTGGAAGGCAGCCATGGTGCGTCCTTTGTTTAAAGGGGGAGGTCAAGCTGATCCTAACTGTTATAGACCAATTTCTATTTTGCCCTGATTATCAAAAGTGTTGGAAAAACTTGTCAGTAATCAACTGACTGACTTTCTTGATGTCTATAGTATTCTCTCAAGTATGCAATCTGGTTTCTGCTCAGGTTATGGATGTGTCACTGCAACCTTAAAGGTCCAAAATGATGTCACCATTGTCCTTGATTCTAAGCAATGTTGTGATGCTATTTTTATTGACTTTGTCAAAGCTATTGATGCGGTAGATCCTTCGATTCTTGTGGACCTCCAAAACAAAGGTCACGTGGTTTGGTAAGAAGAATGCCCCTCTCCCCACCGGTGTGATTACTACCTCTGAGGGTTTAGAGCTTGAGGTAGTCACCTCATACAAGTACTTAGGAGCATGGCTAGATGGTACACTGTCCTTCTCTCAGCACATATTAAAGCCGCAGGCTAAGGTTCAATCTAGACTTGGTTTCCTCTATCGTAATCACTCCTCTTTCACCACAGCTGCCAAACTAACCCTGATTCAGATGACCATCCTACCCATGCTTGATTACGGAGATGTAATTTATAGATCGGCAGCTAAGGGTGCTCTTGAGCGGCTAGATGTCCTTCACCATTCGGCCATCAGATTCGCCATCAATGCCCCTTATAGGACACATCACACGGCCAGGTCTCTGACCTCCTCCCAATAGGGTGTCTCATCGTTGTCGGTGATCAGGCCAACCACCGTTGTGTCATCGGCAAACTTAATGATGGTGTTGATTAGAAGTCGACCGATTATGATTTTTCAACGCCGATACCAATTATTGGAGGGCCAAAAAAGCCGGTACCGATTATTCGGCCGATTATTTCCTCCTTTTTTTATAATGACAATTACAACAATACTGAATGAACACTTATTTTAACTTAATATAATACATCAATAAAATCAATTTAGCCTCAAATAAATAATGAAACATGTTCAATTTGGTTTAAATAATGCAAAACAAAGTGTTGAAGAAAGTAAAAGTGCAATATGTGCCATGTAAGAAAGCTAATGTTTAAGTGCCTTGCTCAGAACATGGGAACATATGAAAGCTAGTGGTTCCTTTTAACATGAGTCTTCAATATTCCCAGGTAAGAAGTTTTAGGTTGTAGTTATTATAGGAATTATAGGACTATTTCTCTCTATACGATTTGTATTTCATATACCTTTGACTATTGGATGTTCTTATAGGCACTTTAGTATTGCCAGTGTAACAGTATAGCTTCCGTCCCTCTCCTCGCTCCTACCTGGGCTCAAACCAGGAACACCGACAACAGCCACCCTCGAAGCAGCGTTACCCATGCAGAGGAAGGGAAACAAGTACTCCAAGTCTCAGAGCGAGTGACGTTTGAAGCGCTATTAGCGCGCACCCGGCTAACTAGCTAGCCATTTCACATCGGTTACACCAGCCTAATCTGGGGAGTTGATAGGCTTGAAGGGGTCGGTATAATTTGTGGAACGTTCCAACAGGAATCTGTTCCAAAAAAAGTAAAGTAAAAGGTTGCCAAACAACAACGCATACAAAGTTGCAACGCATACAAACCTAGCTAACTAGCTGCCGAATAGGCATCAACTCACCACGTAGCTTATTCTTAATGTTTGTCCATAGGCAAACAGACATGTCAGGACAGACATTTTTCGGAATAAACGTGATGAGTGAAAAACGCAATGAAATAGACCACTCCCTACCCGGTATTTTATTCTGCCGCTATACAACTTTGTATGCGTTGTTTTTTGGAAACCTTGTTATTTACTAAGTTTTTGGAATAAATTCCTGTTGGAACGTTCCACAAATTATACCCACCCAGGTTGAAGTCATAAACAGCGCAATGCTTGAAGCACAGCGAAGGGCTGCTGGCAAAACGCACAAAAGTGCTGTTTGAATGAATGCTTACGAGCCTGCTGCTGCCTACCACCGCTCAGTCAGACTGCTCTATCAAATCATAGACTTAATTATAATATAATAAACACATTAATATGGTCGAATCTGGAAACTATCATCTCGAAAACAAAAGTTTTTTTCTTTCAGTGACATACGGAACCGTTCCGTATTTTATCTAACGGGTGACTAAGTCTAAATATTGCTGTTAGGCATTGATGTTTATGGTTAGGTACATTGGTGCAACGACAGTACTTTTTTCGCAAATGCGCTTGTTAAATCAACACCCGTTTGTCGAAGTAGGCTGTGATTCAATGAAAATTAACAGGGACCGCATCGATCATATGCAACGCAGGACACGTTAGATAAACTAGTAATATCATCAACCATGTGTAGTTAACTAGTGATTATGTTAAGATTGATAGTTTTTTATAAGTCTAATGCTAGCTAGCAACTTACCTTTGCTTCTTGCTGCCCTCGCGTTACAGGTAGTCAGCCTGTTAATCCTTGTGGAGTGCAATATAAGGCAGGTGGTTAGAGCGTTGGACTGGTAACCGAAGGTTGCAAAAATGAATCCCCCCTGAACAAGGCAGGTAACCCCCGTTTCTAGGCCGTCATTGTAAATAAGAATGTGTTCTTAATCTGACTTGCCTAGTTAAATGAAGGTCTAAAGAAAAATAAATAAATAAAATCGGCAAATCGGTGGCCAAAAATACTGATTACCGAGTGTTATGAAAACTTGAAATCGGCCCCAATTAATCGGCCATTCCGATTAATCGGTCGACCTCTAGTGTTGATGGAGTCTCGCCTGCCCATGCATTCATGAGTGAACAGGAAGTACATAAGGGGACTGAGCGCGCACCCCTGGGGGGGGGTACCTGTGTTGAGGATCAAGGTGGTGGATGTGTTGTTACCTACCTTTACCACCTGGGGGTGGCCCGTCAGGAAGTCCAGGCTACAGTTGCAGAGGGAGGTGTTTAGTCCCAGGGTCCTTAGCTTAGTGATGAGCTTTAGGGGCACTATGGTGTTGAATGCTGAGCTGTAGTCAATGAATGGCATTCTCACATAGGTGTTCCTTTTGTTCAGGTGGGAAAGGGCAGTGTGGAGTGCAATAGAGATTGCATCATCTGTGGATTTGTTGGGGTGGTAAGCAAATTGGAGTGGGTCTAGGGTGTCTGGGATAATGGTGTTGATGTGAGCCATCACCAGCCTTTCAAAGCACTTCATGGCTACAGACGTGAGTGCTACGGGTCGGTAGTCATTTAGGCAGGTTACCTTTGTGTTCTTGGGCACAGGGACTATGGTGGTTTGCTTGAAACATGTAGGTATTACAGATTCGGCCAGGGACAGGTTGAAATTGTCAGTGAAGACACTTGACAGTTGGTCAGCACATGCTCGGAGTACACGTCCTGGTAATCTGTCTGGCCCTGTGGCCTTGTGAATGTTGACCTGTTTAAAGGTCTTACTTACATCGGCTACGGAGCGAGTGAACACAGTCATCCGGAACAGCTGATGCTCTCATGCTTGTTTGTGTTGCTTGCCTCGAGGCGAGCATAGAAGTAATTTAGCTCATCTGGTAGGCTTGTGTCACTGGGCAGCTTGCTGCTGTGCTTCCCTTTGTAGTCTGTAATAGTTTGCAAGCCCTGCCACGTCCGACGAGCGTCGGAGCTGGTGTAGTACGATTCATTCTTAGTCCTGTATTGATGCTTTGCCTGTGATGGTTTGTCGGAAGGCATAGCAAGACTTCTTATAAGCTTCCGGGTTAGAGTCCCACTCCTTGAAAGCGGCAGCTCTACGCTTTAGCTCAATGTGGATGTTGCCAGTAATCCATGGCTTCTGGTTGGGGTCTGTACGTACAGTCACTGTGGGGATGACGTCATCTATGCACTTATTAATGAAGCCAGTGACTGGGGTGTACTCCTCAATGCGATCGAAAGAATCCCGGAACATATTCCAGTCTGTGCTAGCAAAACAGTCCTGTAGTTTAGCATCTGCGTCATCTGACCACTTCTTTATTGACCGAGTCACTGGTGCTTCCTGCTTTTAGTTTTTGCTTGTAAGCAGGAATCAGGAGGATAGAATTATGGTCATATTTGCCAAATGGAGGGCGAGGGAGTGTTTTGTACGCGTCTCTGTGTGTGGAGTAAAGGTGGTCTAGAGTTTTTTTTTTCTCATTTTTTTTTCTCACTGGTTGCACATTTAACATGCTGGCATTCAAGTCCCCAGCCACTCGGAGCGCCGCCTCTGGATGAGTGTTGGTTGCTTATGGCCGTATATAGCTCATTGAGTGCGGTCTAAGTGCCAGCATCAGTTTGTAGTGGAAAATAGACAGCTACAAAGGATATACATGAAAACTCTCTTGGTAGATAGTGTGGTCTACAGCTTATCATGAGATACTCTACCCCAAGCAAGCAAAACCTAGGCACCCGACCTACGTCCCCGATGTCTCTGTCTCTTTCTCCTGCGAATGATGGGGATGAGGGCCTTGTCGGGTGTCTGAAATAAATCCTTTGCGTCCGACTTGTTGAATAAACATTCTTCTTCCAGTATGAGGTGAGTAATCGCTGTCCTGATATCTAGAAGCTCTTTTCAGTCATAAGAGACGGTAGCAGAAACATTATGTATGAAAAAACACGCACAATAGTACAATTGGTTAGGGGACCGTAAAACGGCAGCCATCTCCTCCGGTGCCATTGTCTCCCCCGGGTCGCTCCTCTTTTCAGTTCCCTGCAGCTAGCGATTGGAACGAGCTGCAAAAAACACTCAAACTGGACCGGTTTATCTCCATCTCTTTATTCAAAGACTCAATCATGGACACTCTTCCTGACAGTTGTGGCTGCTTTGTGTGATGTATTGTTGTCTCTACCTTCTTGCACTTAGTTGTGCTACTACCATGCTGTGTTTTCATGTGTTGCTGCCATGCTATGTTGTTGTCTTAGGTCTCTGTTTATGTAGTGTTATGGGGTCTCTCTTGTTGTGATGTGTGTTTTGTCCTATATTTTTATTGTATTTTTAATACCAGCCCCCGTCCCCGCAGGAAGTCTTTTGCATTCTGGTAGGCCATCATTGTAAATATGAATTTGTTCTTAGCTGATTTGCCAGTTAACATTATTATATTTTTTACGTTATTTATCTGACATGCTAACACTGACAGTAAATATAGTAAAGCTGTCGTATTATACATACGTCACTGTTTTTTTTACCCCTAGCTTTTTTGCCGGGAAGCTGACTTTAGCTGGCTGGCTAGCGAAATAAATTTGTCTTGATCTAATTCGCTAGTCTTAGATATGTCACGTAACTACTTCCAGTCTTTGGCTGCCCTTGAACGGTCTAGGTATTTAGAAAAGTTGATTCTTGTTGGCTTACCTATATGTCCTTTCAAATTGCCGGAGACCAGCTGGGGAGACAACCCTACCAAATGGCCCAAAGTAGCCTATGGCGATATCTACACCTACTTGGTGGAATCTCCAGTTTTGCATAATGCAAAAGAATATTATAGTTGTTATTTGGACGGATACAGCTCACTAGTCCTTACTACAAGCTAACTAGCGATCTTAATGCAATACACATAGCTAGTTAGATACAAACAAGTGTTAGCGACTTCCCAGTGATGAAGTGCTTCAAACAGTCATGTATTGAGTAACCGGAGCCCACAGCTTTCCATCATCCATCGTAATAGCCTGAAAACATGAGGTTCATGAGGGTCTATAATCAGCAGGGGACTCCAACTTTTCCTGGTTTTAATCATTTGAAATAACTGTTTGATACATGGAACTCGGAAGTACTGAATTGAGTGACGTGTGTTGCCATTGTGTAAATTGGGGGGCTACTTTGTCCAGAAATGTTGAATATAAATCTATGGAAAAGCCATCCATTCCTTGAGCTGTTTGTTCTCTGTGAGAATGTTTTAACATTATCTATCTAATATTTCTTCTTGGGTGATCTCTGTTTTAGTGATTATATTTTGTCTGCGAAAGTTCCTGCAAGAGTTGTTGGGTCTAAGAATGCTATAGGATCCGTCCAACTGTTTAATTCTGATTTATATACATTTTTATGGACGTTTTTAAAGTCGCATACACATAGTTAGCAGATGTTATTGCGAGTGTCGCGAAGTCCTTGTGCTTCTAGCTCTGACAGTGCAGCAATATCTACCAAGTAATATCTAACAATTCCACCAAAGAATACTTAATACACACAAATCTAAGTAAGGAATGGAATAAGAATATATCAATATATGGATGAGCAATGTCAGAGCGGCATAGGCTAAGATGCAATGGATAGCATAGAATACAGTATATGAGATGAGTAATGCAAGATATGTAAACATTATTAAAGTGACTAGTGTTGCATTTATTAACCCCTGACATCCAGCGAAAAATCCTATCGCCATTAGCATAACAAAATGTAATATTATTTTTTTTTTTCAAATATAGGACTATGTTATATCGTTTTATAGATACACCTCTCCTGAATCTAACCACGTTGTCCGATTTCAAAAAGGCTTTACAGCAAAAGCAAAACATTAGATTATGTTAGAGGAGCATATCGTAAAAGTAGCCACATAACCATTTTCCGACCAACCACATGCATCACAAATAACCAAAAAACAGCTAAATGCAGCACTAACCTTTGACAATCTTCATCAGATGACACTCCTAGGACATCATGTTACACAATACATGCATTCTTTTGTTCGATAAAGTTCATATTTATATATAAAAACAGCATTTTACATCGGCGCGTGATGTTGACTATTTTCCCTCAAATGCATCCGGTGAAACAGCGCTACAATTTACTAAATTACTATTCGAAAACATTGGTAAAATGTAATATTGTCATTCTAAGATTTATAGATAAATATCTCTTGAAAGCACCTGTAATGCCAGATTTAAAAATAACTTTACTGGGTAATCACACTTTGCGATAAAAGGGGGATGCGATACTCAGAAAAATAGGCTACCGTTACAGGTCAGCGCCATCTTGGAACAATCGCATATCAAATCTAGTCTTGTATACTATTGTCAATAATCCCTTACCTTTGATTATCTTCATCAGAAAGCACTTCCAGGAATCCCAGGTCCACAACAAATGTATTTTCGTTCGAAAAAGTTAATCCTTTCCGTCCCAATAGCTTGTTCTTGTTAGCGCGTTCTGAAGGCTGCTCCAAAACTTCCGTCGGCCGCGGGACTCCTCTTTCAATAAAATGCATTTTTTTTTTTTTTTTTAGGTTCGTTCAAACATGTCAAACGTTGTATAACACAAATCTTTAGGGCCTTTTTCAACCAGAGCTCCAATAAGATTCAAGGGGGACGATTGCATTGTCCTTCTAAACGTTTCGAAACGGGAGGGTAGCCAGGGGCGCCGGCGTCATAATGGTGATGGCCCTCCTCATGTGACCACTTTCCACAGCGTCTCATTCAGTCAGTTTTCACAGTAGGAGACTCAAACCACTTTGTAAAGACTGGGGACATCTAGTGGAAGCAATAGGAAGTTCTCAATGAACCATTGCTCGCGGTGTGATTTATAGGCAAAGTGATGAAGTTGAGTCCGCAATTCAGAATTCCACATCCTGTTACGATCGGTCTCAGGGTTTTGACTGCCATATGAGTTCTGTTATACTCACAGACACCATTCAAACAGTTTTAGAAACTTTAGGGTGTTTTCTATCCACAAGTATTAATTAAATGCATATCCTAGCTTCTGAGTTTGAGTAGGAGGCCGTTTAAAATGGGCACAATTTTTTTTCTAAAATCGCTGTAGCGCCCCCTATCCTAGGCGACCGTCAAGAGGTTAAAGTGGCCAATGGTTACAGGTCTGTAATTTAGACAGCAGCCTCTCTGAGTTCGTGATTGCTGTTTAACAGTCTGATGGCCTTGAAATAGAAGCTGTTTTTCAGTCTCTCTGTCCCAGCTTTGATGCATCTGTACTGACATCACTTTCTGGATGGTAGCGGGGTGAACAGGCAGTGACTTGGGTTGTTGTTGTCCTTGATTATCTTTTTGGCCTTCCTGTGACATTGGGTGCTGTAGGTGTCCTGGAGGGCAGGTAGTTTGCCCCCGGTGATGCGTTGTGTAGACCGCACCACCCTCTGGAGAGCCCTGCGGTTGTGGGCGGTGAAGTTGCCGTAGCAGGCGGTGATACAGCCCGACAGGATACTCTCAATTGTGCATCTGTAAAGGTTTGTGAGGGTTTTATGTGACAAGCCACATTTCTTCAGGCTCCTGAGGTTGAAGAGGCGCTGTTGGGCCTTCTTCACCACACTATCTGTGTGGGTGGACCATTTCAATTTGTCAGTGATATGTACGCCGAGGAACATAACTTTCCACCTTCTCCACTGCTGTCCTGTCGATGTGGATGGGGGGTGCTCCCTCTGCTGTTTCCTGAAGTCCACGATCATCTCCTTTGTTTTGTTGAGTGAGAGGTTATTTGCCTGACACCACCTGGGGGCGACCCGTCAGTAAGTCCAGGAACCAGTTGAATGGGGTGGGTTGAGACCTAGGGCCTTAAGCTTGATGAGCTATACTATGGTGGTGAATGCTGAGCTATAGTCAATGAACAGCATTCTTACATAGGTAATCCTCTTGTCCAGATGGGATAGGGCAGTTTGATGGTGATTGCATAGTCTGTGGACCTATTGGGGTGGTAAGCAAATTGAAATGGGTCTAGGGTGACCGGTAAGGTGGAGGTGATATGATCCTTGACTAGTCTCTCAAAGCACTTCACGATGACAGTAGTGAGTGCTACGGGGTGATAGTCAATTAGTTCAGTTACAATTGCATTCTTGGGTACAGGAACAATGTTGGCCTTCTTGAAGCATGTGGGGAAAGCAGACTGGGATGGGGAGAGATTGAATATGTCCGTGAACACACCAGCCAGCTGGTGTGCACGTGCTCTGATGCCGTCTGGGCCAGCAGCCCTGCGAGGGTTAACACATTTAAATGTCCTACTCACATCCGTCACAGAGAAGGAGAGCCCACAGTCCTTGTTAGCAGGCCGTGTCGGTGGCACTGTATTAAAGCGTAACTTCCATGACGCATACAAGGACCTCCCCGCACTCCCTTCGGCAAATCTGACCACGACTTAGTTTTGCTCCTCCCTTGCTATAGGCAAAAACTCAAACAGGATGTACCCATGCTAAGGACTGTTCATCGCTGGTCTGACCAATCAGAATCCACGCTTCAAGATTATTTGATCACGTGGACTGGGATATGATATATCGACGTATACGCTGACTTGGTGAGTGAGTTTACAAGGACGTGTATAGGAAATGTTGTACCCGCTGTGACTATTAAAACCTACCCAAACCAGAAACCGTGGATAGATGGCAGCATTTGCGAAAACTGAAAGCGCGTACCACCGCATTTAACCATGGCAAGGCGACTGGGAACATGGCAGAATACAAACAGAGTAGTCATTCTGGAACCGAGACAGCAAGTGCATTTCGTCTCTCCAGTGCCTTTCCGTTCACCTTCACATTCCTGGGCCAGACTACACTCAATCATAGGACCTACTGAAGAGATGAGTCTTCAATAACGACTTAAAAGTTGAGACCGGGTCTGCGTCTCTCACATGGATAGGCAGACCATTCCATAAAAATGGAGCTCTATAGGAGAAGTCCCTGCCTCCAGCTGTTTTCTTAGAAATTCTAGGGACAGTAAGGAGGCCTGCGTCTTGTGACCGTAGCGTAGGTGTGTACGGTAGGACCAAATCTGAAAGATGGGTAGGAGCAAGCCCATATAATGCTTTGTAGGTTAGCTGTTAAACCTTGAAATCAGCCCTAGCCTTAACAGGAAGCCAGTGTAGAGACTAGCACTGGAGTAATATGATCACATTTTTGGGTTCTAGTCAAGATTCTAGCAGCCGTGTTTAGCACTAACTGACGTTTATTTAGTGCTTTATCTGGGTAGCTGGAAAGTAGAGCATTGCAGTAGTCTAACCTAGAAGTGACAAGCATGGATACATTTTTCTGCATAATATTTGGACAGAAAGTTTCAGATTTTTTTCAGTGTTTTACGTAGATTGAAAAAAGCTGTCCTTGAAACATTCTTGATATGTTTGTCAAAAGAGAGATCAGGGTCCAGAGTAACGCCAAGATCCTTCAGTTTTTTTTATTTGATACGACTGTCCAACCATCAAGATTAATTGTCAGATTCAACAGAAGATCTCTTTTGTTTCTTGGAACCTAGAACTAGCATCTCTGTTTTGTCTGAGTTTAAAAGTAAACAAATGCCGCCATCCACTTCCTTATGTCTGAAACACAGGCTTCCAGGGAGGGCAATGTTGGGGCTTCACCATGTTTCATCGAAATGTACAGCTGTGTGTCGTCCGCATAGCAGTGAAAGCTAACATGTTTCCGAATGATATCACCAAGAGGTAAAATATATGGTGAAAACAATAGTGGTCCTAAAACAGAGCATTGGGGAACACCGAAATGTACAGTTGATTTGTCAGAGGACAAACCATCTACAAAGACAAACGGATATCTTTCCGACAGATAAGATCTAAACCAGGCCAGAACATGTCCGTGTTGTCCAATTTGGGTTTCCAATCTCTCCAAAAGAATGTGGTGATTGATGGTATCAAAAGCAGCTCTAAGATCTTGGAGCACGAGGACAGATGCAGAGCCTCGATCTGACGCCATTAAAAGGTACTTTACCACCTTCACAAGTGCAGTCTCAGTGCTATGATGGGGCCTAAAACCAGACTGAAGCGTTTCGTATACATTGTTTGTCTTCAGGAAGGCAGTGAGTTGCTGCGCAACAGCTTTTTCTAAAGTTTTTGAGAGGAATGGGAGATTCGATGTAGGCTGATTTAAAAAAATATATATATTTTCTTCGTCAAGGTTTGGCTTTTTCAAGAGGCTTTATTACTGCCACCTTTAGTGAGTTTGGTACACATTCGGTGGATAGGGAGCCGTTTATTATGTTCAACATAGGAGGGCCAAGCACAGGAAGCAGCTCTTTCATTAATTTAGTTGGAATAGGGTTCAGTATGCAACTTGAAGGTTTAGAGGCCATGACTATTTTCATCTATGTGTCGAGATATAGTATTATAAAACTTTAGTGTCTCCCTAGGTCCTGGCAGTGTTATGCAGACTCAGGAGAACTGAGCTTTGGAGAAATACGCAAATTTAAAGAGGAGTCCGTAATTTGCTTTCTAATGATCATGATCTTTTTGTTAAAGAAGTGAATTTATCACTGCTGAAGTGAAAGCCATCCTCTCTTGGGGAATGCTGCTTTTTAGTTAGCTTTGCGACCGTATCCTCGATTTAAGTTGGAAAAATAGGATGATCAAGCAGCAGTGAGGGCTCTTAGTACCATGCAATATCGGTCTTTCCAAGCTAGTCGGAAGACTTCCAGTTTGGTGTAGCGCCATTTCCGTTCCAATTTTCTGGAAGCTTGCTTCAGTGCTCATGTATTTTCTGTATACCAGGGAGCTAGTGTCTTATGACAAATGTTTTTTGTATTTAGGGGTGCATCTAGGGTATTACGCAAGGTTAAATTGACTTCCTCAGTTAGGTGCTTAACTGATTTTTGTTCTCTGACGTCCTTGGGTAGGTGGAGGGAGTCTGGAAGGGCATCTAGGAATCTTTGGGTTGTCCGAGAATTTTTTATTATCCTTGGTTAGGGTCAGAGCAGATTATTTGTTGCGATTGCAAACGTAATAAAATGGTGGTCCGATAGTCAAGGATTATGAGGAAAAACATTAAGATCCACAACATCTATTCCACGGGACAAAACTAGTTCCAGTGTATGACTGTGGCAGTGAGTAGGTCCGGAGACATGTTGGACAAAACCCACAGTCGATGATGGCTTCAAGCCTTTTGGAGTGGGTCTGTGGACTTTTCCATGTGAATATTAAAGTCACCAAAAATGTCAATATTATCTTCCATGACTACAAGATCCGCTAGGAATTCAGGGAGGAACGCTGTATATAGCCCAGGAGGCCTGTAAACAGTAGCTATAAAAAGTGATTGAGTAGGCTGCATAGATTATGACTAGAAGCTTAGAATACGAAAATGCTGTCTTTAAAAATAAAATATTATTGAAATTTGCTATCATAATGATAACACCTCCGCCTTTGCGGGATGCGCGGGGGATACGGTCACTAGTGTAACCAGGAGGAGAGGCCTCATTCAACAACAGTAAATTCATCAGGCTTAAGCCATGTTTCAGTAAGGCCAATCACATCAAGATTATGGTCAGTGATTAGTTCATTGACTATAACTGCCTTGGAAGTGAGGGATCTAACATTAAGTAGCCCTATTTTGCGATGTGAGATATCACAATATCTATCAATAACAACAGGAATGGAGGAGGTCTTTATTCCAGTGAGATTGCTAAGGTGAACACCGCCATGTTTTGTTTTGCCCAACCTAGATTGAGGCACAGACACGGTCTCAGTGGGGATAGCTGAGCTGACTACACTGACTGTGCTAGTGGCAGACTCCGCTAAACTGGCAGGCTGGCTGGCTATCTCATTGTGGAGGTAGGGGAGTTAGAGCCCTGTCTATGTTCGTAGATGAGATGAGAGCACCCCTCCAACTAATTGTAATTAAAGCCAGTTTGTTATTTAGAATGATTTATTTCTGTTTAAAGAGGGAGAGAAACCAAAAACCTAGTCATCTAATGGATCTCCCAGTCGAGGCCGGCACGGGTTTTGAACCAGCATCTGTAGCAACACAGCTTGCACTGCGATGCACTGTCTTAGACCCCTGCGCCACTAAGACACTGTACAATGTGACTGGTCGGGAGTAGGCTACAGTACTACAGAGACACAGTTGCACATTGTGACCCAAAAGCATAATCAGTGCTCTAACTCCCCCTTGCGCTGGTCTGGAGCAATGAAGTAGTGACGCAGGGTACCATACTAAACCACAAATCACCTCTGTTCCGCAGCATAATCGCAAAACTTTTAGTTGAGTAACCACTGTATGCCTCTACACACCCATTCTCTCCCGCCCTCCTATACATATTCATATTCACCCTCCTTTACTCTCCCATTCTTGCCCACACACACCCATCCATAGAACAGTTATTGACTTACATGCTATATTTAAGCAATAAGGCACGAGGGCTTGTGGTATATGGTATATATATTGGCCATATACCACAAACCCCCGAGTTGTCTTACTGCTATTATAAACTGGTTATCAACGTAATTAGAGCAGTAAAAATACATGTTTTGTCATACCCGTGCTATATGGTCTGATATACCACGGCTGTCAGCCAGTCAGCATTCAGGGCTCTAACCACCCAGTTTATAATTCCTCTTTTTAATATTGTATTTTCAGTGTCCATGTATCTCATTGGCATTGGCTAATTCTATCATTACTTCCTAGAGAAGAACAGTTACTTGGGGACAATAGTCAAAATTCTATTGGGGGAGGGAATATTGTCTCAACTTACTAGAAGCTTGCTTGGGGATATATTGATCTATCAATTTTAAAATCTTAATTTAAACTATGTTTTACATTTTAGTTATTTAGTAGACGCTCTTATCCAGAGCGACTTACAGTGGTGAATACATACATTTCATTTCATGCATTTTTTTTTTGTACTGGCCCCCCGTGGGAATCGAACCCACAACCCTGCCGTTACACACACCATGCTGGCGTTGCAAACACCATGCTCTACCAACTGAGCCACAGGGAAGGTCAAAGTCGAGTAAGGCCCAAGCCAGATTCTGTTGTGTGGCTTCTACTTATAAACACAGTTTTGACCGTACAAAACGGAGTTACCATCTCCCATGCGTCATATCGGTACGTGCATGCGCCTTCCCCTGGATTTCTTTCCGCTTTTTTTCAGGTCTAGATCGCAAACACATCATTGGTGTTGAAATAGAGAGAATAAGTGTGCCGCATGTAGCATGACCACCAAGACATACAGAGGTCAGTTCCCCCGACATGAGTGTCATGGATACAAGTACCATCAAAGGCGCCTTGAAGAACTCCTCTGGATTTTCCAGGGGCTTCAGCTCTTGATCCGTACCTGATGTTCCCACCCAGCATCGGCAGGAGAAACAAGCCCAGTCACACAGCTCCACACAGCTATACTTTTTTATGCTTAGCT